>NC_053154.1:337976096-338322763 GCF_016835505.1 Polypterus senegalus | reverse complement strand
TTTAAAATGCCACTTGGCAAACTCCACGTGGGCTTTCATATGCCTTCTACTCAAGCACAGCTTTCATCTCCATCATAAACGCCCGATAGATAAAGTGCTGTTGAGTTGGCCATTCTTCAGACAGGCTCTCCCTCAGCAGAGGACTTCTGAAGCTCTGGATTTTTGGTCACCTCCCTGACCAGTTTGGTTTAACGGCCAACTCTAGGAGGAGTCCTGGTGGTTCCAAACTTCTTCACTTTCACAATTCGCACGGCCATTGTACTACAGGGATCAATCAAAGCTTTATAAATGATTGGAGCCCCTTGCCCTGATCTGTGCCTCACCACAATCTGAGCACAATCGGAGGTCTACAGAGAGTTATATGAACTTCATGGCCTTTTTGTTTTTGTATCCGACATGCAATGTGAACTGTAGGACCTACTCTGTAAAGCTACATGCCTTTGTGAATGATGTACAATCAATTTGGTTTAGCAAACATAGTGGACTGAGGCGAGTTTACACCTCAGACTTTAGATACAACACTGAATCAAATCATAGAAATCTCCTGATGTGACACTGACAGCCATAGCTGAAAGTATCAGCAGTGGGCAGGAAAATAAATGCAAGACACTAGTGAAGAACATTGACGCGCATTTGCGCCATTAATAGTCTTCTGCTACAAGCCTACAATTTTTTTAAGGGTTAATAAAGTTTATGTCTATTGTGGCAGATGACAGGGGCCCATGTCCGGCTGGAATGCCTTTACTATAGAAGGACTGGGAGAAACACAATACCTCCCCCAGAACATAAGAGGGAAGCCCCTCTAGGCTGGGCCATGGGCTTGGAGCTTGGAAGCTCAACCCTTCTTGGACGCCTGGACAGTTTCAGAGTCCTGCACTGCAGCAATTCCGCCACACTCAAAAATGCGGACAGAAGAGGATCCAGGTGCACCTGGGGTACGTCCGGGTGCCCATGTAGGAATTCCAACACACCAGGAAGTGCTGCTGGATGATTGCCAGAGAACACCTGGAGCAGAATAAAAGAGGCCGCCTCACTCTGTATAAGGCGCCAGTCGGGAGGTGGAGGACAATGTTTGCTAAGAGAGGAGTAAAGGAGGCAGAGGTGGAGAAAGAAAGAAAGAAAGAAAGAAAGAAAGAAAGAAAGAAAGAAAGAAAGAAAGAAAGAAAGAAAGAAAGAAAGAAAGAAGAGAAGGGACTGAGCAGTAGGTGTAAGATACAGAGTGTTGTGTTGTGCAAGGAAAAGGAAAATAAAGCATGTGTTTTTGGACTTGTGTCTCGGAGCCTGTCTGTGTCTGGGTTTAGGGGGCTGTATTTTCCAGAATTCCACACTATCTATATAGTGACTTTCACATCTATCTATCTATCCATCTATCATATCTATTTAAGAATTGATTCTATTATTTATCCTGTGAATCTGTGTCTTTGTTTTGTGTGTTTCTTTTTTTATTAAATATTTTAAAAGAAAGTAACATTCCACACAATCAAGTCAGGCTTACCAACACTAAATTCAACAGAAGGATCTTAGCATGTCTCCATATACTGTATATACTGTAGTATATACAAGTGTATATATATATATATATATATATATATATATATATATATATATATATACAGTAATCCCTTGCTATATCGCGCTTCGACTTTCACGGCCTCACTCTATCACGGATTTTATATGAAAGCATAACTAAATATATAACGCAGATTTTTCGCTGCTTCGGGTTCTGCGGACAATGTGTCTTTTTTACTTCCTGTACATGCTTCCTCAGTTGGTTTGCTCAGTTGATTTCATACAAGGGACGCTATTGGCGGATGACTGGGAAGATAACCAATCAGAGCACGCAGTTAAGTTCTCCTGACTGAGAAGCTAACCAATCAGAGCACGCAGTTAAGTTCCTGCCTGCTGAATGAAGTGTTAACCAGGAAGTCTCGTCTCGCTCATTCAGGATCAACATGTTTCTCTGTGTAAAGAGTTGTGCTCTTTTGTGTTTATCTTTGTGCATAGTCAAGCCCTTCATTATGGCTCCAAAACGATCTGCTACTGCTTCAGGGGCCGTGCCCAAGCGCAAACGGAAGATGATGATAACGATTGCCGAAAAGGTAAATGTTTTGGATTTGTTGAAGGTTACGATTCTTTTTATTTAAAAAAGTAGGAAAGGAATATAAGATCTACGGCCGCAGTGTCCTTTTAACCAGGGTGCAAAACGAGTTGTTAGTGGATGTAATAAGGCAGTAGTCTGGATGGAATCTGCTTTAGGGATTTGGATTGAAGACTGCCAGAAGAAGAACAATGGCAGTGCTACACAATCGCCTGAAGAGGCTCCTTTAGAAGAGCTGTAACGCTCTCCTTTGTTGTGCAGTAAAATTAAACTCATTGTTTTTGGACAAGTCATCGTGTCATTGGTGGTAAATACCATAATTAATTTTCTACTTACAGTACTTAGTACATGTACATGCTCCAACAATGATGGACTGAAAGCCAGAAGTCTACGTGACCATCATCATCAGGTCCTTCCATGAAAATATGATGATTTATGTTAGGTAGAATGCCCAGAGGGGACTGGGCGGTCTCTTGGTCTGGAACCCCTACAGATTTTATTTTTTTCTCCAGCTTTTGGAGTTTTTTTGTTTTTCTGTCCACCCTGGCCATCGGACCTTACTCTTATTCTATGTTAATTAATGTTGACTTATGTTTATCTTTTATTGTGTCTTCTATTTCTCTATTCATTTTGTAAAGCACTTTGAGCTACATTTTTTTTGTGTGAATATGTGCTATATAAATAAATGTTGATTGATTGATTGATTGATTGTATGTTTAGTGTCACTGTACACACATTTACTATATACTATTTTTCTTGCGTTGTACATATTTATTGCTGGTGGCCTATCGTAATGGCTGTAACATATGCGATATCGGAGACACTCAATATCTTTAAAATAATATTTAGGTTTTACTGTATATAAACAGTGTGTTTATAAACATAATTTCAATGAATTACCTAATATCTAAGAGAATGCAATGGGTTTATGCTGTATAACTGTGCGGGGAATATTTATAAACAGTGTGGGAGAGTTTATAAGGGCTTAAAATATATAAAAAATAACCATACAGACATATGGTTTCTACTTAGCGGATTTTCACCTATCGCGGGGGGGTCTGGAACGCAACCCCCGCGATCGAGGAGGGATTACTGTATATATATATATATATATACTGTACATCTCTGTAAGCAAACATCAAGGATTAGGAACTTAATAGATGTCACTACAGGATGCCAATATCGTGACATGAAGAGAGCATGGTCATGTGCCCATTGCAACTGGTTAAGCACCAGGCATGTTGTTGTATTTTGAGTCATTTGCAGTGGCTTGGTGACACGTGTTGGTACTCCTGCCAGCAGAGAATTGCAGCAGTCCAGACATGACAAGACCAAAGCCTGGACCAGGGGTTGTGCTGCATATACCATCAGATATGGTCTGATTTTGTGTATATTGTATGGAGTGAAGCTGCATGATTGAGACACCATAGCAGCATGATTGAGAAAGGTTGAAAAATAATGAAAGCATTTGTGTGCATTCATTGTTTGAGTGCCAGACTGAGAGATCCAAAACATATTAATACACATACCCAGGGGAACTGGGGAAAAACCAGAAAATATGGAGAACATCCAGTCTCTAGGTGGTCTGTTTGAAGTCACCCATGAGATCAGATTTAAACATTAATGACGGAAGCAAAGGTATTCATCTCCGTCAGGTTCAAGAGAAAGGAAATGCGTGCATGTGCCCCTCATTTCCGACAAGCGAAGACAAAGGGGCAAAGGAATGTCCTCCAAATATTTGTCACAATGATTCGTCTGCTTTGTGGTAATCTTTAAAAGCCAATGATTTGCATTCCATTATATTTCATTGTTTTCAAAACCTCATGAAACAATGAATCAGAAGAAGCAGTCACCACATTCCCACAAGTCTCCTTTTGCTGTCATTTTGTAGTGCAACACACACACAAAAGCCAAATTTCCCCCTGGTAACAAAAATCTATCTATCTATCTATCTATCTATTTTATATAGTGCCTTTCTATCTGTCTTTAATTTTATAGTGCCTTCCATCTATCTATCTATTGTCATGCACAAGCGCATGGGGAGCAGCTTAAGGACCCGACATGCAACGCGACAAGTCGTGCCAGGGAGACAACGGTGGGGTACTAATCTTTCTCTTTCTATTTCCTCAGAAAAGAAGGAAGCACCGCTGCCACAATCTTGCCCGGACAACTCAAAGACACTTCTGGGTCCCTTTCTACACTCTGGTCCCCATTTGATGACGTCAGCTACCCATTCATCACCATGTTTTTCCCAGTATCCCACTGTTTGATTTCCAGTCCAGCTCCATAAATTATCCATCTACCAACCCTTGTGTGTCTAATAATTTTGTTGGAATTGTTTGATCTTACTTTACATTATACGTGGCTAAAAACCCCAAACCTTTATGACATTGTTGTCTGTCTTTATTACAGTGGCGTAGCCGGCAGGATCCAGGCCTGAGAAAGATTTCGGAAGGGCAGGACCTAAATAGCGTGCTCACAACGATGGCAAATGAGCTCCAGGCGCTCAAGGTGGACTAAGCAGCCACAAGGGCGGAGCTCGCGGAGACCAAGAGACAGCTGGCGGCAGCAGAGACGGTAAAGCTGGAGCCCGCAAGGCCTCCACCTCCTCCTATTGTTCCTCTCTCAGAGTCTGACGACTTAAAGTCATAGAGACATAGAGTCCTCTCGATCTTTGAGAGGACGGCCAATCAAAATCAATGGCCTCGGGTGGAGTGGGCATCCATTTTGGCACTGTATTTGAAGGGCCCGGTACATCGGGCCTATCATGACCTTCCCAATATGACCTCCTTAAGGCCAAAATCTGTAAACACTAGCGTAACCTTCAGCCAGCAGGCAAGGGAATGGCGGCTGTGGAGATTTGAACTTGGCAGCCCGGCTAGAGCCCAGGCATTCGAGTTCTGGGGCAAGATTGAATGCTGACTAAGGCCAGACGTCAACCAGGCTTGCCAGGTGGTTGAGCAGGTGGCCTGTGAGGCATTAGTTCACGCCATTCCGGACTACCTCACCCAGCAGGTCAGGAGGCATCCGTTCAAGGATATGAATGGCCTTTTGGAGGTTCTAGAGTGCCAACAGGTGGTAGCCCATCTCGTGGAGTCTGAGAAGCCAGCTCGCGGGGTCCGACAGGGATGTGTTGCCATCCTGGAACCCACTCATCACGCTGCGGAGGCTCCAGCTAAGCTGAGGGACAGGGTGCCCACCCTGCCGCTCTGTTTCAAGTGCGGCGAGGTGGGGCATATCCTCAACACCTGTCCCCTCAACCTTGAGCCGATGGAGTACTGTGCTCTGTTGATAAATGGGCAGTTGGTGGTGGCATTGTTTGACTCCGGGAGTAACATTACCATTATTGCTCGCTGTTATGTTTTATCACGACAGTGGGTAGCTCCAACAGCGAGCGTAACTTGTGTACACAGGAAGACCAGGTCTTACAGGTCCGTAAAGTGCTTCATAACTTGGGAGGGGAATCCTAGACAACTGCTCTTCGCTGTGTTGCCTGGGCCCCCCTTCCCGATTATACTGGGACAAGACTGGTCGGAAGTAACCGCGTTAGAGCTGTCACCACTCCAAAACCTAAGCTGGATCTGATTACGGAAGGGCAAGGGGCCCTCCCAGCTGCTCCCGCACCGTATTCCTCAGTGACTACTGATGACATGGACGGTCAGGGGGAGCCCTTTTTGGCTATAGACCCCGCCCCAGAAGTATATTCGGAGGAGGTTCTGGGCTGGAGTGGCTGCTACCTCCGACCAAGTCCCCAACCCGCTTACCAGCGTGCAATATCAGTTTCGGTCGATGCCGGCGTCCTTTAAAAGAGAACAGTGGAATGAATATTCCCTGAAGTTTGCCTGGAATGCCATTGTGTCTGTAGTTTACATATCGTCAGCTGATTCCACTCCACCGGGACCCTACTTTGTTTTGGAAGATGTGTTACTGTATTGAGTTGCAGAACATGAAGTTGTTGTTAGTCCCGCAGACCTACTGGTGGGAGGTATGCAAACTAGCTAATGCCCACCTCCTCGGCGCCCACCTTGGGGCCGAGAAAACGTTGGAGAGAGTGAAGCTCCGGTTTTATTGGCCCGGGATCAATGAGGAGGTCCGGCGTTTCTGTCAGTCTTGTCCAGTCTGTCAGCTACATCAGATACCCCGGAGGGATCGCACTCCTCTCTTCCTTATTCCCCTTGTAGATGTGCCCTTTGAGAGGATCGGTGTCGATCTGGTAGGACCGCTAGAACCTTTGATGCAAGGCCATAAATATATATTGGTTATGGTCAACTATGCAACTCGATATCCCGAAGTGGTTCCCCTGCGAGGTGCTAACTCAAAAAATATTGCACAGGAATTAGTAGGACTTTTTTCCTCCGAGTGGGCATACCTAAAGAAGTCCTTACAGACCAAGGTACGCCCTTTATTTCAGATACGTTCAGGGAAGTTGCTAAGTTACTCCGCATTAAGCATCTCAGGACGTCGTCTACCATCCCCAGATGGATGGGTTGGTAGAAAGGTTTAACCAGACCCTGAAACAGATGCTCCGCAAGGTAGGATGGTAGGAATTGGGATCAACTTTTACCACTAGTACTTTTCGCTTACTGGGAGCTGCCACAAGCCTCAACAGGGTTTTCCCCTTTTGAACTGCTGTATGGACGGTAACCCCAGGGCATTTTAGACGTGCTAAAAGATGGCTGGAAAGGGGAGGCACTTCCTTCCACTAACATCCTAGAATATATTGTGCAGTTACGCATTAGGCTAGAGAAAATTCTACCCCTCCTTAAAGAACACATGTTCCGGGCTCAAACAGCACAGGCCCCGGAATTATAACCAGAACTCCTCCCTGCGCGAATTTCAGCTTGGAGACCGCGTAATGGTGCTTGTGCCCAGTTCTCACTCCAAATTGCTGGCCCATTGGCAAGGCCTGTACAAGGTTAAAGAGAGGAAACGGCTTGTGGTCTATTTGGTGAGTCAACCAAATGGTCGACTGAGAGAGAGGGTGTACCACATTAATCCATGCCAATGAAGCCATGGACAGACAGGGAAGAATGCCCTCCTTCTGGCCCCACCGTCTCCCTTTTCTCAGAGTAAACCAAACTTAACCTCAGCCACAATCTGACTGCCCACCAGTGGCAGGAGCTCGAAGCTGCGATCCTGTCTTTGGTCAGTGAAGCACCAGGCTGGACCTCGTTGATTCAGCACAACATCGTGACAAACCCGGGGGCGGTAGTCAGGGAATGGCAATATCATCTCCCGGAGATGGAGTTAGAGGTACAACGAATGTTGGACATGGGAATCATTGAAGAAAGCCATAACCCCTGGTCCATTCCTATCGTCCTTGTATCTTAGCCAGACGGGTCGTGGAGATTCTGCAATGACTTTAGATGTCTTAATCAGGTGTCCAAGTTTGATGCCTATCCTATGCCCTGAGTGGATGAGCTCCTTGAGAGGCTGGGGAAGGCCCGTTATCTGACTACTCTTGACATGACGAAGGGATACTGGCAAATTCCCTTAACAGCATCCGCAAAAGAAAAAATGGCATTTAGCACCCCTAGTGGGTACTGGAAATACAAGGTCCTTCCATTCGGGCTTCACGGGGCACCAGCAACTTTCCAGCATCTGGTAGATAGAGTGCTAAAGCCCCACCAGTCCTATTGTGCCACCTACCTGGATGACGTGGTCATGTTTTCTGCCACCTGGGAGGAACATGTGTTGCAGGTATACGCTGTCCTCCTGTCGCTAGCAAAAGCCGAGGTGGGTATCAATCCCTGGAAATGTTATTTCGGGTTGAACGAAGCCAAATATTTGGGCTACCTGGTAGGAGGGGGAATGGTGAAGCCACGGTGTTCCAAAATTAAAGACATCCTGGAATGTTCCCGTCCGATAGTCAAGAAGTAAGTGCAAGCCTTCTTAGGACTAGAGAGTTACTACCGTCGGTTTGTACCTCGGTTTTCTGAGAGTGCTGCCCCCTTGACAGATTTGACAAAGAAAAAGGCCCCTTTGCATGTGGTGTGGAACAGCGTGACAGAACGGCCATTCAGTGACTTAAAAATGGCCCTTACGACGGCACCTGTTTTGAGAACTCCTGATTTTTCTCTTCCTTTTCTCCTCCAGACCAATGCTTCAGACACAGGTCTAGGTGCCGTGCTGAGCCAAAACATTGATGGTGTTCAGCACCCCGTGATCTACCTGAGCCGGAAACTGTTGGACCGGGAGACAAGGTATGCAGCGGTGGAACAGGAAGCCCTGGCCATCAAGTGGGCAGTAACTTACCTGCGGTACTACCTATTGGGCCAGGAGTTCATCCTGGCGACAGACCATGCCGCGTCCCAATGGATGGCTCTTCACAGGGACTTGATCCCTCAGGTCACTAGGTGGTTTTTGGACTTGCAGCCGTACAAGTTCACCGTCACTTATCACCAGGGTAACCTCCAAGCCAACGCTAACACTCTCTCACGGGTTCACGAATTCTCATTTCGGGCCGACTGACCTCATGGGTCTGGGCTGAAGTGGGGGTCATGTCACGCACAAGAGCATGGGGAGCAGCTTAAGGACCCGATGTGCAATGCAACAAGTCATGGCAGGGGACAACGGTGGGGTACTTTCTATTTCCCCAAAAAAGATAAAGCACCACCACCATAATCTCGTCTGGTCGACTCAAAGAACCACAAAACTTCTGGATCCTTTCCTACCCTCTGATGGTTCTTGAATGTACATTACAGTTTACTCCTCAAATATCCATCCCCACATTTGAGAATAAACAAGAAAATCGAGGGGAGACAACTCCCGATTTTTTTAAATAATGTTGTTAAGATGGTGCATATTCTTCTTTCTGAGGTTTCCAAACCAACAGATTAAAGCAAATGTGACAATGGATTCAATAAAGAACCTATAAAAAAGTGTCATTATGGTTTTGTCCAGTTGAAAACGGTTGAGTTTCCTAAGAAAGAGAAGTCATGACTGTCCCCTTTTTTACCGATTTGCACCAAAGTTAAGATCAAAGTTTAGTTTGTTATCAATGAACGTTCCCAGATATTCGTGTTGCTCTACCATCTCCATGGTCTCAATCAATCAATCAATCAACATTTATTTATATAGCACATATTCATACAAAAAAAATGTAGCTCAAAGTGCTTTACAAAATGAATAGAAAAATAGAAGACACAATAAAAAATAAACATAAGTCAACATTAATTAACATAGAATAAGAGTAAGGTCCGATGGCCAGGGTGGACAGAAAAACAAAAAACTCCAAAGGCTGGAGAAAAAAATAAAATCTGTAGGGGTTCCAGACCACGAGACCACCCAGTCCCCTCTGGGCAATCTACCTAACATAAATCAAACAGTCCTCTTTGTATTTAGGGTTTTCATGGAAGGACCTGATGATGATGGTCACGTAGACTTCTGGCTTTCAGTCCATCAATGTTGGTGCATCATGATGCTTTGAGTAGGTGGTGGTGGCGCAGGCCGCCACCACAAAGAAACCGGAAAAAGAAACAGAAGAGAGAGTTGGGGTCAGTATGGATTTTGGAGCCACTATGAATAGTTATTATGATGAATTGAACATACAGAGTATCAGGATTAAGTTAAAGTGAAGTTATAAGAAGGCCATGTTAAAGTAATGTGTTTTCAGCAGTGTTTTAAAGTGCTCTACTGTATTAGCCTGGCGAATTCCTATTGGCAGGCTATTCCAGATTTTAGGTGCATAACAGCAGAAGGCCCGCCTCACCACTTCTTTTAAGTTTAGCTTTTGGAATTATAAGGAGACACTCATTTGAAGATCTAAGGTTACGATTTGGAATATAACGTGTCAGGCATTCCGATATATAAGATGGAGCGAGATTATTTAAGGCTTTATAAACCATAAGCAGTATTTTAAAGTCAATCCTGAATGACACAGGCAACCAGTGTAGTGACATCAAAACTGGAGAAATGTGTTCAGATTTTCTTTTCCCAGTTAGGATTCTAGCAGCTGCATTCTGCACTCGTTGCAAATGATTTATGTCTTTTTTGGGTAGTCCTGAGAGGAGTGCGTTACAGTAATCTAGTCTACTGAAAACAAAAGCGTGAATTAATTTCTCCGCATCTTTCAATGATATAAGAGGTCTAACTTTTGCTATGTTTCTTAAGTGAAAAAATGCTGTCCTAGTGGTCTGATGAATATGCGATTTAAAATTCAGATTACAGTCAACGGTTACCCTAAATTTTTACTTCCGTCTTAACTTTTAATCCTAGTGCATCAAGTTTATTTCTGATAACCTCATTGAATCCATTATTGCCAATTACTAAAATTTCAGTTTTCTCTTTATTTAGTTTGAGAAAATTACTATTCATCCATTCAGAAATACCAGTAAGACATTGTGTTAGTGTATCGAAAGAGTGGAGTCATCAGGTGCTATTGATAAGTACAGCTGTGTGTCATCAGCATAGCTGTGGTAACTCACGTTGTAACCTGAGATAATCTGACCTAACGGAAGCATGTAGATTGAGAAGAGCAGCGGACCCAGGATAGAGCCTTGTGGAACACCATATCGGATATCATGTGTCTTTGAGATTTGATTACCACAACTCACAAAGAATTTTCTACCTGCCAGGTAGGATTCAAACCAATTTAAGACACTGCCAGAGAGGCCCACCCATTGACTAAGGCGATTTCTAAGAATATTGTGATCAATGGTGTCAAATGCAGCACTCAGATCTAAGAGGATGAGAACAGATAAATGGCCTCTGTCTGCATTTACCCGCAAGTCATTTACTACTTTAACGAGTGCAGTTTCTGTGCTGTGATTTGTTCTGAAACCTGACTGAAATTTATCAAGAATAGCAGGTTTATTGAGGTGGTCATTTAACTGCATAATGACTGCCTTCTCTAGAATTTTACTTAAGAAGGGCAGGTTAGAGATGGGTCTAAAATTTTCAAAGGCAGAGGGGTCAAGATTATTTTTCTTCAGCAGGGGTTTAACTACAGCAGTCTTAAGACAGTCTGGAAAGACCCCATATCTAATGACGAATTTACTATGTCCAGAATATTGTCAATTAGCACGTCTGATATTTCTTTGAAAAACCTGGTTGGTATTGGGTCAAGGACGCAGGTGGAGGGTTTCAGTTGAGAGATTATACTATGTAATTCAGGTAAATCTATCCTGGTGAAAGCATTTAATTTGTTTATAATGGAGTACTGGGGCTTTGGAGGTTCTGCAGTGTTGGGGAGATATACTATGTTATCTCTAATATCATTAATTAATTAAAGATGAGACAGTGGATGGTGGAGAGCAGCTGAAATCTACAATCATATCTTTCGGCTTGGAAATAAAGTAGTAAATTTGAGCGATCACGTCATGGTGCAGACTGCAGACTCATCGACAGTAGGGCCATGGCTGTCTTCCTTATCTTTCAGAAGACTTTCAATGACAGAGTCATCTGCAGATTTCAGGCTATGTCTGTCCTTGTGTAAACTGAGTTGTATGTAAGATAAATAAAAGAGGAGAGAGGCAGCACCCTCGCAGAGTGCCAACAGATGTACTTATGCTATTTGAGAAGCCGTCATTAACACTCACTATTTCTGTATGTTAAAAACCCAGAATCCACCCTGTCCCAAGTTAGAGTCCAATCAGTTTGTCAACCAAAAGGGGAGCCCCCCAATCCTTTGCTCTGATGACTGTCTTTGATTCACCACCCCCTCGAGGTTGCTGGATATCATGGCCGACCTGTACACTGGTACTGTGAGTGCTGTGCAGAGTGGAGGCAGAACCTCTGTGTTTTTCCTAGTTAATTCTCGGGTTCGTCAGCAGTGTGTGTTTGCTCCTACTCTGTTCAATCCTTGTATGGACTGGGTGTTGGGCAGGGTTGTGGGGGTCCGGTGGCTGTGAGGCATCTGTTGGCAAAGAGAGATTCAACTTTACTGACGATACTGTGGTCTTCGTGGAGTCAATAGAGGCTCTGATGGGGGCTCTCGAGAGACTGAGTGAGGAGTCTGAGGGTCTGGGCTTGCCAGTGTCCTGATAAAAACCAAAGATCCAGGCCTTTAATGACCTCTTGGGCACGGCCATCAGTAGTGTTTGTCTGTAGAGAGAGTGTCAACCTCGTCATTGAGAAGTTAACTTACCTTGGCAGTGACATTCATGTGTCTGGTGAGTCTTCCTGTGAAGTCAGTAGACGGATTGGAAGAGCATAGGTGGGTCATGATGTCGCTGGACTGGGGTGTGTGGCGCTCCCGATGTTCTCTGCAAAAGGACCAAGGTCCAAGTCTTTAAAATTCTGGTGCTCCCTGTTTGCCAGACATTCAGTGACCTGAGACGAAGACTGGACTCCTTTGATACTGTGTCTCTCTGGAGAATCCTTGGGTACCGCTGGTGTTGCTCATGGAGTCCCGAATGAGGCACATTACCTGCATTGTGAGGGAGCATCAGTTACGGCACTACGGCCATGTGGAGCATTTCCCAGAGGGTGATCCAGCTTGTAGGATCCTCATTGTTGAGGACCTGAGTGGCTGGACCAGGCCCAGGGGTCGCCCATGTAACACCTGTCTGCGGCAGATAGAATGTCATTTCTGGAGGGTGGGACCAGACTGCGTGTCTGCTTGGGGCATTGCCAACTGGGATGCCAAGCTGTTTCATTGTGTGGTGGGAGCAGCAACGCACTGTACCAGTGCCTGCTCCCCAACTTGACTTGACTTGCTCTAATGACCATCTGTCCCCACCCCATTCTGACAATATTCGAAGATTCACCAAGGGGAACCCCCGCCCCCCCAACTAAGTGTGTCCTGCAGACAATAACTTTTAAAAAAGTGGGTCACGACAGCAAAAATGTTGAGAAACATCACATTAGTTGACCATAATTAGAATGCTATGGCTAAATGAAAAACAGTGTCGTTCTGTATAGATTCATTGTATGTTGTTTCTTAAGGATGTTATGCCCCTCACTATGCAGCACAGATCAGGTAGTGATGTGGACAGCCCTCCCGAGTATATAACGCTGATCCCTTGCATCACAGGTTCTGTGGTTGTTAGTTAGTCTTAGTGATAGGAGCGTGGGAGACACCAAGATTGATAATGGACTTGGAGTATTATGGACTCGGAGGGAGTCACAATGGCATAGTGGTTGGCACAGATCACTTTCTTGGCCACAATAATCTGCCCAGCATAGTTGGCAGACGCTTCTCTAGCGGTCAAGGGACACTACACCATTATGATCTTTTCAAAGCTAGTCCAGCTTCACCTTTCACCTCACACATTTTTATGAGTTTGCCGAAATGCCCAACCATTTCCACATTTTTGCTCGTTACCATGTGCCACCCTTAATGTCTATGACTCACAACACCAGGCTGTTCCAAGGACACGTTCTCTGAGTATTCATCCTCATCTGACGTCCATATTCCTAATTGAATTATTCATTAAGCAACTCTCCTCTGCAGCAGTGTGCTAAAAACTTCAAAATGTCAAATGCAATCCTCATCTGGCACTTTATCATCATGTACGCGGTTTCGTCGGATGTTGCAGCCGCACATCGCTTTTTATTTCCCTGTGCCTGACGACTTCAGATGGGTGGCATGAGAAGGCCAGCGCCAGCGCAGACATCAAAGGAAACTGCGTCTCCAAAAGCCCATCTTTTACGTTTAGATTTAACTGAAGCAAAACTAATGGCGGCATTAACTTCAGAGGATATCCCGCAATTGGACAGCTGCCCGGTCCTCAGGAGAGAAAACGATCTCTGCGATTTTAATTTGCTGACTTAAGGACAAGAAGCGGTGGCTTCTAATGTTACCTTTGATTGCAATCTTTTCATACTGTGGTCTGTAGCCCTCAAGCAGCTGACGCGTCATTGTGCCCGGCGCATTTATTTTGACTGCCACGTCCTATCCTTTGGTTCTCCAAGGGTGGCACAGTGGTTAGCTTCTTCTGTGGAGACATGGGGTTGATTCCAGGGTGAAGTTACTGTCTGCGTGGTGCTTACTTCTGCTCATCATCTCCACACAGCCTTCTGTTTCTGAGCTCCTAAGAGAGCCAAACAGTTTGAGTGGACCTAATAGAAGTGAATGAGGTGTGCCACCCGGAATGACCTCCTGGCAATGGATGAAAAGGTGGGCAGTAATCTCTAGTTAAGTTTTAATTTTGGATCCTAAGCAACTCTGAGGCCCATTCATTCAAACGGAAAAAGCAAAGTGCTTGGAGGTTGGATGCACAGCTTCTGTAACAAATCAGCTTCTAGAGTGGAGAGTGGAGAGTGTGTGGGCAAAAGGTTGGCATCATGGGATGTTCAGTTCAGCCGGACATTGAGACATTGTGGGCTCTGGCTTGAAAATAGCAATGTGTGCTGAACTCTATGGCAGGCTGTTTTAGTATTTAATCCATTTTCCTTGATATCAGCAGTTACAATACTGATATTCTCAGTTTTAAATATGACATCAATAGTTCAACATCTAAGACTCTGAAATTTGGTATCACTTGTTTAAAATCTGATATCAGTTTTTTCAATTTTGATATCTGCACCTTGAAGCTTGATATCATAAAAGAGAGCTTAAATGGTAACAAACAACATATGCTGATTTTAAACTCTCATATCATATTTGGTTGTTTTGATATCATGTTTGTGGAATTTGATATCAGGCTTATAACATTTGATAAAAAGTTTTTAAAATTCTATGTTGTGCTTTTGAAAACTGATATCAAGCTTTTAAAAACTGATATCGAGCTGCTGAAATTTAATATCAAGTTTTTAAAAATGTATATATTGCTTATGAAAACTGATATCAAGCTTTTAAAATCTGATATCGAGCTGCTGAAATTTAATATCAAGTTTTTAAAAATTTATATATTGCTTTTGAAAACTGATATCAAGCTTTTAAAATCTGATATCGAGCTGCTGAAATTTAATATCAAGTTTTTAAAATTTTATATATTGCTTATGAAAACTGATATCACACTATTAAAATCTGATATTGTATTTTTGAAATTGGTTATCACATTAATAAAATTTAATCTCACGTTTACAAAGTCTGATATTATTCTTTTAAAATTTCATATCAAGTCTTTTGAATTTTGATATAGCTGATCAAAATTCAGAAGCTTGATATCATATTTTAAAAGTGAAATATCAGATGTTGTAAACGTGAGATTAAAATCCAATTTCATAAATACAATATCAGATTTTAAAAGTGCATCATTTTTGAGATCTAGCAAAAAAAATACAAGATCAGATTTTTAAAGTGTGATATCAAGTTCAAGATCTGGCAATGCTATTTGCCTGATGGTGACCAGCACTACTTTTAAATCACACAATATCTCATTTTAAAAAGGTGATATCAAAAAGCAGAAACTTGAAATCAGATTTGAAAGGCACGATATTACATTTAAAAATCATGATATTAAATGTTTAAAAAGTGATAATGAATTTTAAAAACTTGATAACAAATTTAATAACTTCAATATCACATTGAAAAGCTTGGTATCAAACATTGCAATATTGGCATTTATTTTTAAAACCTTGAAATCAAATTTAGGAACAATGTTATCAGATTTCAAAGTCGTGATTTCAAATTTCAAGGGTTTCCTATACCATCAGGGTGTTATACCATGTTAGCCATTATGAATGTAAAAAGATTACAATATGCAAGCTTGCCTGACGAAGGGGTCTGAGTTGCCTCAAAAGGTTTGATATCAAATTTCATAAGTCTGATATCTAGTTTAAAAACATTGATATGAAAGTTACGACAATTTAGATCAAAATCTTTAAACATCATGCGGTATATGCAGCAAGCAATTTTAGCTTTTACTGACTCTCTTTTGCTATCATATTTCCAAAAACAGATAACGATATAACAGTCGATATCAGATTTCCAAACTGTGATATCAAAGAATTGATTTCAAATAGTAAATAGCCAATATCAAATATTAAAATTTTCTAAGTGCTGATATCCAATTTAAAGCTCAGGATATCATCATTTTGAAACCAGGTATCAAATTAAAAGAATTAAATGTTAAAATGGCTTTCCATAGATCTCCTGTGGTACAATCACCTAGAAATGAAATAACCAAGGAAGTCTGAACTGAAACACATTTATTTAGACACCTGCATGCATTTACAAAAAAAAAATAAAATCTTTTATATAAAGAAGACTCTAACAATTTTGTATGTTATCATCCTGTTGTCACTTAGAAACCATAAGGGGGCGCCAGAGAGCCCCAGACATAGCAATACAGTCCACAATAAAAGAATACAAATTCAATAAAGAGATTTTATTCCACAAAGCACCTTCCAATGAACACCTCTTCAACAGTTAGCCACAATCTGATATATAAAGCAGACTGTAACAGTCTTGTGGTCTTGTATGTACTGTATGTTATCATCCAGTTAACGCTCTCAATGTTTGTGGTGTGCTTCTTAATTATATTTTTCTTAAACAATTTTAAAAAGCTTTATTTTCCTCCCGGGCAACGCTGGGTATTCAGCTATATATATATAGCTGAATACCCAGCGTTGCCCGAGGAAAATAAAGTTTTAAAATTGTTTAAGAAAAATATAATTTTATAATAGTATATATATACTATTTATATATGTACTGACCCCTACTCTCTCTTCTGTTTCTTTTTCCGGTTTCTTTGTGGTGGTGGCCTGCACCACCTCCACCTACTCAAAGCTTCATGATGCTCCAACAATGATGGATGGATTAAAAGGCAGAAGTCTACATGACCATCATCATCAAGTCCTTCCGTAAGAACCCTAAATCCAAAGTGGACTGTTTCATTTATGTTAGGTAGAATGCCCAGAGGGGACTGGTCAGGTGGTCTCATGGTCTGGAATCCCTACAGATTTTATTTTTTCTCCAGCCGTCTGGAGTTTTTTTTTTTTCTGTCCCCCCTGGCCATTGGACCTTACTCTTATTCGATGTTAATTAATGTCGACTTATTTTCTTATTGTGTCTTTTATTTTTCTATTCTTTATTATGTAAAGCACTTTGAGCTACTGTTTGTATGAAAATGTGCTATATAAATAAATGTTGTTGTTATATATATATATATATATATATATATATATATATATATATATATATATAGTGGTGTGAAAAACTATTTGCCCCTTCCTGATTTCTTATTCTTTTGCATGTTTGTCACACAAAATGTTTCTGATCATCAAACACATTTAACCATTATTCAAATATAACACAAGTAAACACAAAATGCAGTTTTAAATGATGGTTTTATTATTTAGGGAGAAAAAAATCCAAACCTACATGGCCCTGTGTGAAGAAGTAATTGCCCCCTGAACCTAATAACTGGTTGGGCCACCCTTAGCAGCAATAACTGCAATCAAGCGTTTGCGATAACTTGCAATGAGTCTTTTACAGGCTCTGGAGGAATTTTGGCCCACTCATCTTTGCAGAATTGTTGTAATTCAGCTTTATTTGAGGGTTTTCTAGCATGAAGCGCCTTTTTAAGGTCATGCCATAGCATCTCAATTGGATTCAGGTCAGGACTTTGACTAGGCCACTCCAAAGTCTTCATTTTGTTTTTCTTCAGCCATTCAGAGGTGGATTTGCTGGTGTGTTTTGGGTCATTGTCCTGTTGCAGCACCCAAGATCGCTTCAGCTTGAGTTGGAACAGATGGCGGACATTCTCCTTCAGGATTTTTGGTAGACAGTAGAATTCATGGTTCCATCTATCACAGCAAGCCTTCCAGGTCTTGAAGCAGCAAAACAACCCCAGACCATCACACTACCACCACCATATTTTACTGTTGGTATGATGTTCTTTTTCTGAAATGCTGTGTTTCTTTTACGCCAGATGTAACGGGACATTTGCCTTCCAAAAAGTTCAACTTTTGTCTCATCAGTCCACAAGGTATTTTCCCAAAAGTCTTGGCAATCATTGAGATGTTTCTTAGCAAAATTGAGACGAGCCCTAATGTTCTTTTTGCTTAACAGTGGTTTGCGTCTTGGAAATCTGCCATGCAGGCCGTTTTGCCCAGTCTCTTTCTTATGGTGGAGTCGTGAACACTGACCTTAATTGAGGCAAGTGAGGCCTGCAGTTCTTTAGACGTTGTCCTGGGGTCTTTTGTGACCTCTCGGATGAGTCGTCTCTGCGCTCTTGGGGTAATTTTGGTTGGCCGGCCACTCCTGGGAAGGTTCACCACTGTTCCATGTTTTTGCCATTTGTGGATAATGGCTCTCACTGTGGTTCACTGGAGTCCCAAAGCTTTAGAAATGGCTTTATAACCTTTACCAGACTGATAGATCTCAATTACTTCTGTTCTCATTTGTTCCTGAATTTCTTTGGATCTTGGCATGATGTCTAGCTTTTGAGGTGCTTTTGGTCTACTTCTCTGTGTCAGGCAGCTCCTATTGAAGTGATTTCTTGATTGAAACAGGTGTGGCAGTAATCAGGCCTGGGGGTGGCTACGGAAATTGAACTCAGGTGTGATACACCACAGTTAGGTGATTTTGAACAAGGGGGCAATTACTTTTTCACACAGGGCCATATGTAGGTTTGGATTTTTCTCCCTAAATAATAAAAACCATCATTTAAAAGCTGCATTTTGTGTTTACTTGTGTTATATTTGACTAATGGTTAAATGTGTTTGATGATCAGAAACATTTTGTGTGACAAACATGCAAAAGAATAAGAAATCAGGAAGGGGCAAATAGTTTTTCACACCACTGTATATATATATATATATATATATATATATATATATATATATATATATATATATTTATTGTGGACACTGGCCCAGACACAGACAGGCAGACACGTTCATGTCACCCACAAACACGTTTATTTACAATGTTATTTACAGTTCAGTGCCACACAAACCCCCAAAGTCCTGGCCACAATGCCTTACTTCCTTCTTCAGGCCGCCTCCTTGCCTCCTCCAGTAGGTTCAGTCCACTCCGCTCCCAACTCTCGTCTCGAGTGAAGGCAGGCGGCCCCTTTTATCTGCTCCCGGATGAGCTCCAGGTGCTCCCCGGCAATCTCCCGCTGACACGCCCCTGTGTGGCGGCAGTGCCGGCTGTTCTCCCGGAAGCTCTCCGGGTGTCCCTGCTTCTCTTCCCCCCAGCACCCCTTGGCGGTGACCACGGGCCCCTACAGGGTTGGGCTTCCATGCCCTCAACCCATGG
Organism: Polypterus senegalus; assembly: GCF_016835505.1. Classification (NCBI taxonomy): domain Eukaryota; kingdom Metazoa; phylum Chordata; class Cladistia; order Polypteriformes; family Polypteridae; genus Polypterus; species Polypterus senegalus. The sequence continues at coordinate 338,303,570 of NC_053154.1, read as the reverse complement.
TCCCCAAAGCAACCAGGGTGGTGGCCCCCACGTGATCCAAGGCGGACGCATGACCTCTTCCGGTCCTATATATATATATATATATATATATATATATATATATATATATATGTAAGACACTAGGGGTCACTGTCACCGCTTTAACCCCAACAGACAGACACTTAAGATGCAAAGTAAAAGCAATAAGAAGATATTTAATTATTTTCTTCTCAATGATAGTAACTCCAAGCACCACATACACCATAAACACAAGTAAATATAATACAGCACACAATTCTCTTTCCTCCACACCTCCAAGCAAGCTCTGTCCTACTCTCCCCAACTCCGGCTCGCCTGCTGGGTTTCCAGTAGTCCTTTAAATAGTCTTTGACCCGGAAGTGCTTCTGCTCTTCTTCCCACGTGACTTGCCCGCACCTCCAGATCAGCTGAAGAATTCAAGTTCTTTAATCATCCCGGAAGAACTTCAGGGCTTCCGTCCTGATAACTTCCTAGTACTTCCGGGCTGCAAGGGAAGCATGGCTTCCCCCGGTCTCTTCACAGCTCCCCCTGGTGGCACCCATGGCACGCTACAGTGCTGAGAAACAGGACTGCAAGTTCTAGGATGCCTTGTGGGAATCCTGGGCACTGCTACACTCCAGCAGAGCTGCCATCTAGCGTTTTGGGGAAGGCAGTGTCCACAAGTAGCTGCCTTCCTCCATCCTTCCACTCCAGGGGCATCATGTATAAACGGTGCGTACGCACAAAAATGTTGCATAAGAATGTTTCCATATTGAAATCACGATGTCTTAAACCTAAACTTGGCATAAAACTATGCACATTTCCACGGTAGCTCATACTCTGGCGTACGCAAGTTCTCTGCTCGGTTTTGCAGACTGGCGGTAACCCGCGTCAAAGCAGTGCTACTGTTCCTGTGTGGTTCATCTTTCTTTTTCAGATCCACATCCCTGACGCGGCTTTATAAATACACTGAAATTAACTGCATATTGTTTATTAGTTTAATGCATCTGATTGTAATTAAACTGTAACAATATAATGGTCCACAGAATGGTCAAACTATTCCATATACTATAACTGCTTTAGCGTTGTTACTCTCACTGCACCTCGGATCCCACATCGGATCATCTTTTTCCATATTACTCTCACTGCACCACTCGGAGTATTTATACCACAGTATCTGAGTGGGGAATCACGGCTCTACAGCAGCTGATCGGAAAGAGAAATATCGAGATACAGTATCAAGCACACGCTGCCTCAGCCATGCTGTCTATTTGAGCAAACGCTTCAGAGCCTTTCCTGTACGGACCTCGCGGTTCATAAACACTTTCATCACAAGAGCTCTAAACGCACTCAATCAGTCCATCGAGTGCTCATTGTAGACGTGTTAGTACTTATAAGAACAATCACCTCACTGTAAACTTGCGATACAATTATTATATTGCACAACCTGAGCCAGCACGTATTTACAGATGATGATGATATCATTTTTAAGATGAAATGCTGCAATATATGTTTATTATCTTATACAGATAAAATTTGAACTTTAATTACACGGTGCCACAACGGTAACGAGCCACTGGCGCTCCATTCACGTATTGTTCCTGCCTCGCGCTGTATTCTTGCTGGTGCTGACGCGACACCGGAAGGATAGATGGATAGAATAATTAAACACGTACTACGAAGATATTTTGATGTTCCTTAAAAGTTTTGAAGAATCGTCGTTCTCAGCTAACAGATGGCTTAACGTCTATTACAGAGCTGATTGTGTGGCGATTGGGTATTTGGAGAAAGAAAAGTAAAGACAGGAATTAGGGGTTAATAAATTTGAAAGAGACAGTACTGCTACAATAAAGTATTTCATCGAAGGTAACAGACGGCGCAGCAGGCATCTTACGTGAGACATGAACAATCACTGCGCCACCGTGTTCCCATGTTTAATAATGTGCTTTAACTCCTATCATCATGAAAATGATATCACGTATACATCTCAGAACTTTAATTATTCAGAGAGCTGTAAAATCACGAATGTAATGGATTCTGTGTCCTGTCGGAGGAAGAGAGCCAGTTTAAGAAGCAGATTCACAAACACAGAGCACATAGAAGATCAAATACAAAACAAAGCATTTAACGTGCTACTTTAGTTACGATGGGATTTGAGAAACTAGTAAATTAAACGATTTTAAGATTAAGTTTGTGATGTTCTACTTTAATGACAAAATAAACTACGTGAATAAAGTGGAAATTTCAAGATTAAAGTTGACATTTCGTGCTTTTTTCCCCACTGTGTGCCTATTTTTTTTTCTTTGTACCCTAATAAGCTTTCATATGACACTCAGATGGTGGGCTACGACTCTCCTTTTCACGGTGACTTTGATATGTGACAACTTCTTTTTAATTTTGGGCACTGTGCAACTTTGTGAACTTGAGCTTTCACTCGATGTCACTCGATCAACTTCATTTTGTTGATTATACCACGGTTTATTTGAACAAATAGTACATTTTTTCTTTCCCTTCACTTGGTATTCGCTGAAATTCTTATATTTTCCCCCATGCTTTTGCCATTGTCTTTTCACAGAAGGCTGTGCTTAAGGGCCATTTATATTGATTTGCATATTCAAAGAGACGTAATTCTGGGAGGAGTTGGGGCGGGACAGCAGGCGCGTGCGTTACTTTTCACGCTGATTGGGATTTATGTAGCGGAAGAACGTGGAAGTTTGCTTATGCACAGTTTCCTGTATCTGTATTTTTCTGTGCTTATGCACATTCCTGCTTTTGTGCTTACGCCATTTTATAGTGTGAGTTCTACATGGTAATCAGTAACAAATGTTTCCATCCATCCGTTATCCAACCCGCTATATCCGAACTACAGGGTCACGGGGGTCTGCTGGTGCCAATCCCACCTAACACAGGCTGCAAGGCAGGAAACAAACCCCAAGCAGGGCGCCAGCCCCACACACACACACACACACACACACAGGGACAATTTAGGATTGCCAATGCACCTAACCTGCATGTCTTTGGACTGTGGGAGGAAACCCACGCAGACACGGGGAGAACATGCAAACTCCACGCAGGGAGAACCTGGGAAGTGAACCCAGGTCTCCTAACTATGAGGCAGCAGCGCTATCCACTGCGCCACCGTGTCGCCCCAGTACAAACATTTTTTTTCTAAAATATGCTTAAATGTAATTGTTACTGAAATCAATTCATGATTAGATTCACTAAGTAAGGCACTTTATAGTTAACATTCTCAAATATCCTTAAATCTTTAAAGGTGCTCAGATGTCTGGTTTAGAGCAAAAGTAAATAGTTATTGAAATCACTTTACTCTGAAAGGCGCTATAAATGTAGGTTTCTCTGATATTCTTAAAAGTTATTGTGATAGCAATCACTTTTTGATTAGATTCCCCATGAAAGGCACTATATACATAACAAAACATTCTCAAATCTTCTAATTAGACAGTGAAAGGTGCTACATGCATAGCATGACATTCTCTAACCCATTTAAATGAAATTGTCACAGAAATCACTTTGGGATTGGACTCGCTACTAAAGGCGCTATATACCTTCAAGAAGAAATATTTATAAAGTGCTCAGTGATGTGGTTTAGTGTAGACAGCTCAATATAAAGCATTATCCAACCCGCTATATCCGAACTGCAGTCACGGGGGTCTGCTGGTGCCAATCCCAGCCAACACAGGCTGCAAGGCAGGAAACAAACCACGGGCAGGGTGCCAGCCCACCGGAGGGCACACACACACCCACACACCAAGCACACACTAGGGACAATTTAGGATTGCCAATGCACCTAACCTGCATGTCTTTGGACTGTGGGAGGAAACCCACACAGACACAGGGAGAACATGCAAAATCCATGCAGGGAGGACCCAGGTCTCCTAACTGCGAAACAGCAGCGCTACCACTGCGCCACCGTGCCGCCCCGTAACAAATATTTTTTTCTGCTAATTAAAAATGAATCATTTTAAAATAAAATTAATAATGACAAGGTAAACAACTCACAGCTGTTAGTAACATGTGGCAAATTCTTTTATCTCAATGGCATCCCTAGTGGAATTAGCGGTATTTATCAAAATGGTTATCCACCTTTAATGTCCTCACAGGTGGTGCAATGGTAGTGCTGCTGCTTTGCAGTAAGGAGACTGTGGAAGATTGTGGGTTCTCTTCCTGGATCCTTCCTGTGTGGATAGCGCTTTGAGTACTGAGAAAAGCGCTATATAAATGTGATGAATTATTATTTTATTATTACTGTCCAGTCAACCTAGTTGTCCAAGACCTGGACATGCATACATATACATGCATACATATATATATATATACATCTACATATATATATATATAGATATATATATATATATATATATATATATATACATATCTACATTTTTATATATATATATATATATATATATATATATATACTGTATATAGCAAAATCCCCACGCTTCGCAGCAACGAAGAACTGCTTTTAAATTTTTATTAAGAAGAAAAGAAAACCTTTTTAAATTGAGGGAAAATATACCAATAACTATCTGTTAAGGATCTCTTTGTATACCACGTTGTCAGTTCAGAACTCCGGTTGTAATATCACCAAGCTGTGCACTGAGATTACTTTTGAGAATGCAACGTATAGTTTTGTCCAGGAGGAAAGCAATGTTGCCTCAAATCAATGGCAACCTTTTGTAGGGTGTGTCCCTGAGACTTATTAATTGTCATCGCACAGCAGAGCCTTACTGGAAATTTGAGGCATTTCAATTGAAATGAGAGATCAGAGGGTATAACGGTGATGCCAGGAATACATTCAGAGTGTGGCGCTTTGCTGTTTTTTTGTGTAGTTGCCTTCACACAGCTTCTCCGCTGCTTTATAAATGAACGCCATTTAAGGCCATCGTTTCTCCTTGCTTTGCGGTTCTGTACTGTTTTATTGTTCATTTATTACAATTCTTATAGTTATTGTGTAGCTATTCGAGACTTACTTTACTGTTCAGGTACCCATTTCCTTTATTTAATCCATGGCTTGTATGTTATTTTTTGTTCGTTTATTACGATTATAGATATTTATTGATTCCCTTCTTTAGCTGACTGCCTGCTCATATAAGGCGCTCTGCTGGTTTTGTGTGAAGCAGCCTTTACACAACTTCTCCGCTGTTTTATAAACGAACGACATATAAAGCCATCCTTTTTCCTTGCTTTACCAAAGATGCTGCCTTTTTATTTAATCCGCGGGTTCTCCACTGTTTTATTGTTCGTTTATCACGATTATTATAGTTCTCTCTATATATCACGTTGTCAGTTCAGCACTCCGGTTGTAATATGACGAAGCTGCGCGAGCTCACTCTTGAGAATGCAACGTATAGTTGTCCAGGAGAAAAGCAATCTTTCCTGAAATCAATGGCATCGTTTTGTAGGGTCTGTCCCTGAGACTTATTAATTGTCATCACGCAGCAGAGCCTTACTGGAAATTGGAGGCATCTGAATTGAAATGGGAGATCAGAGGGTATAAAGGGGATATGAGGAATACATTGAGTGTGGAGAAACTCTAGAGACAGCGTGTGTATTAACTTGTAGATTTTTCTGTGAGTATTTGGTAGCAGCGTAACGAAGTTGCTTCCGCAAGACCACGTTAGCTGTGGAGCTCAACTCAGAGCATATTCTTTTCCTACCTTGTCAATTGTGTAATGCATTTTTTTGAACGGGTTTGATGCATGGAAGTGATCACTCGTACTGCGTTCAGTCAGTTCACGTGAGCTGCTCTCTTCTGTGATGTTGCGATGTCCCGGCACCTAAAAGTTTCTCGCTACAGCAATTTTAACTCCGTTACAAAGTGATCCAAAGTCTCGTTTATACCTCGTGCCTTCTCATTAAACTTGTATCTCGCGAATATAGTATTCGGCGTTTTTCTTCGGCGCTCTTTGGGAGCTCTTCCTTATTTTCTACGCACTATGGTGACAGTAAGTTCAAGTGGTTATGCGGGAGGCGTGATGATGTCACACGCAGCTCCGCCCCCCACGGCCATCGAGCTAACGTCCATTACAGTTAATGGAGAAAAATAGGTTCCAGTTATGACCATTACGCGTAGAATTTCGAAATAAAACCTGCCCAACATTTGTAAGTAAGCTGTAAGGAATGAGCCTGCCAAATTTCAGCCTTCTACCTACACGGGAAGTTGGAGAATTAGTGATGAGTGAGTGAGTGAGGGCTTTGCCTTTTATTAGTATAGATTACATTGTGATTTATAAATAAAGTAAATTAACACACAATGATATAACGTGGCGGCACGGTGGTGCAGTGGGTAGCGCTGCTGCCTCGCAATAAGGAGACCTGGGTGTTCACTTCCTGGGTCCTCCCTGCGTGGAGTTTGCATGTTATCCCCGTGTCTATTTGGGTTTCCTATCACAGTCCAAAGACATGCAGGTTAGGTGCATTGGCGATTCTAAATTGTCCGTAGTGTGTACCCTGTGGTGGGCTGGCGTCCTGCCCAGGATTTATTCCTGCTTTACGCCCAGTGCTGGCTGAGATTGGCTCCAGCAGACCCCTGTGACCCTGTGTTAGGATATAGCAGGTTGGACACTGACTGACTGATATAACATACAGATGTACATGCTGATATATAAAAATAATATACAAATTAAATATCTAAGATGTGATGAGAAAGGACCCACTCTGGATTTCCCATATTCGCCATACTGTAAATGAAGCACCTTGAGCATTGGAAAGGCACTATATAAATCACATTTATTATTAATCAAAAGAATCCACTCGCTTAAACGGTAGAGTCGAATCAGTAGCGTGCATCGAAATGTCCATCACTACCCGCTTTCACCGTTCACGTGCTCCTTTAATGGTGGACTTCACCAAGTGGCTCCGCCCCTTCTGATAGAGTGCGCTGGGTGCCTACACCAAGGGTCCCCAACTCCGGTCCTGGAGGGCCCAAACTGGCTGCAGGTTTTCATTCTAAACCTTTTTCTTAATTAGTGACCTGGTTTTGCTCATAATTAACTTCTTTTGAATTCATTTTAATCAACTTGCTCTCGCAGAATTAGACCTCTTATTTGTTGTTCTCCTTAATTAGTTGCCAAACAATAATGAGATACAAAATGAGCCAAAACATGACCAACAAAAGTGTGTCCATTATACAATATCTGAACATAAAGAAAGATGAAGGGCTCAAGGATGTTGATCTGCTCAGGTCCCCAAAACATTTTAACAGTGCTCTTAGAAAAAAGAAAATCAGCAATTTCAGAAATGTATGCCTTTGCATAATGAGAGCAGCAACAAGCCATGGAACTAAAGAACGGGTTTAATTAACGACAAGAATCCGCACCTAATTAAGCAACCGGTTGGCGTGAAATTGGTTGGCGTTTGAGGCCCTGACTTAGTTGGCTCACTCACTTCACATTTCATTTCTGTTTAAGGAAAGAAATGAAGCAATTCAGAGGAACAATGAAGAAATTCAGGGGGAAAAAAAATCTTAACAAAACCAAGTCAATTGAAATGGATTCAAAAGAAGTTAATTAGCAGCAAAAAACAATGCACTAATTAAGAAAAGGGTTAGAATGAAAACCTGCAGCCACTGGGGCCCTCCAGGACTGGAGTTGGGGACCCCTGGCCTACACTAACTGAAGAGCGCTATACGAGTACAAAAATAAACTAAACTGAATTCATTTAAATCGATACTCCGTGATCTTCCGAGGTCCGCTATAATCACATTCACGTTTGCCAAGATGATTGGCAAAAATTAAGTTCAGCATTTTCACCCCAAAACGCCTGCGCCATCCAGGCGGGGTGACGAAAATCGAATGCCCCGTCATCCACAGATTGCCGACATCTACTTTTTAGGCTTAGTTGTGTGTAATCTGCCGGTTTTTCCTGGTGAACTCTAGTTCAGTAACTGCCCAGCTGGTCCCTTGGTTTGATTTGCTAAGTATTGTATTGTTTTATGGTGATGAAACGTGAAAGGCGATATATAAAGCCCTTTTGTTGAAGAAGCGGTGTTAAAAAATAAAAATTTAAATAGCCAAAGATAAACACACGCGGATCGGTCGATTTCAAACAAAACCCCCGCAGATATCATCCGCAATTATAACTCGTCGTCTCGCGTGCACGCGCCTTTTAAAGTTCAGCGCTCGGCGGTGGTGAACACTGCGCTTCGCCATGGAGGTTAAATAAACAGCCGAGAAATTGGAGGCAGGTGTTAGCTGACCGGTGTTGATTTAACACGCGGCGATTTGTAAGGCACCTCTTATCAGCTCTCATCGCTTTGTCTCGGCGTCTTCAATGAGGCGTTTAAAGAAAAAAAAAAAAAAAGAAATGACAGTATCAAAAGACAAATAATACACATGAAAGGAGCTATATCGACAAATGTGGTAAGAGGTATGAGCTTGGGGAAGCCAGTTTAGAAAAATTATTGTTAAATAGTACAGCTTAACATGAAATCACTTTGCAACAGGACATAATGTGCAAGGAACTATATACACTGCAAACTTCCATCCATCCATTATCCAACCCGCTATATCCGAACTACAGGGTCACGGGGGTCTCCTGGAGCCAATCCCAGCCAGCAAAGAGCGCAAGGCAGGAATCAAACCCCAAGCAGGGCGCCAGCCCACCACAGGGCACGCACACACACGGGACAATTTTGGATCGCCAATGCACCTAACCTGCATGTCTTTGGACTGTGGGAGGAAACCCACGCAGACATGGGGAGGACATGCAGACTCCACGCAGGGAGGACGTTGGAAGCAAACTCGGGTCTCCTAACTGTGAGGCAGCAGCGCTATCCACTGCGCCACCGTGCCACCCCAGTACAAACATTTTTTTCTTAAATATGCTTAAATGTAATTGTTACTGAAATCAATTCATGATTAGATTCACTAAGTAAGGCACTTTATATACTGCTTTAAAAGAATTAAAGGAACACTTTTTAATCAGAGTATAGCATAAAGTCAATGAAACTTATGGGATATTAATCTGGTCAGTTAAGTAGCAGAGGGGGTTGTTAATCAGTTTCAGCTGCTGTGGTGTTAATGAAATTAACAACAGATGCACTAGAGGGGCAACAATGAGATGACCCCCAAAACAGGAATGGTTTAACAGGTGGAGGCCACTGACATTTTTCCCTCCTCATCTTTTCTGACTGTTTCTTCACTAGTTTTGCATTTGGCTACAGTCAGTGTCACTACTGGTGTCACATGAGGTGATACCTGGACCCTACAGAGGTTGCACAGGTAGTCCAACTTCTCCAGGATGGCACATCAATACGTGTCATTGCCAGAAGGTTTGCTGTGTCTCCCTGCACAGTCTCAAGGGCATGGAGGAGATTCTAGGAGACAAGCAGTTACTCTAGGAGAGCTGGAGAGGGCCATAGAAGGTCCATAACCCATCAGCAGGACCAGTATCTGCTCCTTTGGGCAAGGAGGAACAGGATGAGCACAGCCAGAGCCCTACAAAATGACCTCCAGTAGGCCACTGGTGTGAATGTCTCTGACCAAACAACCAGAAAGACTTCATGAGGGTGACCCAAGGGCCCCATGTCCTCTAATGGGCCCTGAGCTCACTGCCCAGCAGCATGCAGCTCGATTGGCATTCGCCATAGAATACCAGAATTGGCAGATGCACCACTGGTGCCCTGTGCTTTTTACAGATGAGAGCAGGTTCACCCTGAGCACGTGACAGAAGTGAAAGGGTCTGGAGAAGCCATGGAGAACATTATGCTGCCTGTAACATCATTCAGCATGAGCAGTTTGGTGGTGGGTTAATGATTGTCTGGGGAGGCATATCCATGGAGGGTCACACAGACCGCTACAGGCTTGACAAAGGCACCTTGGCTGCCATTAGGTATCAGGATGAAATCCTTGGACCCATTGTCAGACCCTATGCTGGTACAGTGGCTCCTGGTGCACGACAATTCCTGGCCTCATGTGGTGAGAGTATGCAGGCAGTTCCTGGAGGATGAAGGAATTGATACCATTGACTGGCCACCACACTTTCCTGACCTAAATCCAATAGAACACCTCTGGGACATTATGTTTTGGTCCATCCAATGCCACCAGGTTGCACCTCAGACTGTCCAGGTGCTCAGTGATGCCCTGGTCCAGATCTGGGAGGAGATCCCCCACAACACCATCTGTCATCTCATTAGAAGCATGCACCGATGTTGTCAGGCATGTATACAAGAACACAGGGGCCATACAAAGTGCTGCGTACAATTTGGAGTTGCTGCAACTCAATTTTGGCAAAATGGACTAGCCTGCCACATCATTTTTTCACTCTGATTTTTGGGGCGTCTTTGAATTCAGGGCTCTGTAGGTTGATCATTTTCATTTCCATCAAACGATGTGGCATCCTTTCGTTCCTAACACATTACCCAGTCTATATCAGTATAGATATCCAGGAGGATTTCTTTTTCCCATTGAGATCTGATGTGTTTTCAAAGTGTTCCTTTAATTTTATTGAGCAGTTTAGTTAACATTCTCAAATATCCTTAAATCTTTAAAGGTGCTCAGATGTCTGGTTTAGAGCAGAAGTAAATTGTTATTGAAATCACTTTACTCTGAAAGGCGCTATATATGTAGCTTTCTCTGATATTCTTAAAAGTTATTGTGATAGCAGTCACTTTTTGATTAGATTCCCATGAAAGGCACTATATACATAACAAAACATTCTCATATCTTCTAATTGAACAGTGAAAGGTGCTACATGCATAGCATGACATTCTCTAACCCACTTAAATGAACTTGTCACAGAAATCACTTTGGGATTGGACTCGCTACTAAAGTCGCTATATACCTTCCCGAAGAAATATTTATAAAGTGCTCAGTGATGTGGTTTAGAGTAGACAGCTCAATATAAAGCTTAGTTTTATTGCTCTCAGGCTAGTTTTTCAAGTCTACTCTATAAATTCAGGACCAAAAGTTTAATAAAGTGCTTTTTGTGATGTGGTGTAGTGAGCAAGCCTGTATACAGAACCCATTTGATTATTTTGGGGATCAGGCTGGCTATCAAAGGCGCAAAGTTCCGTAAATTTTATGCTGAGTTAATTTTATGGTTGCTTATAATTGAAAAAATTAACTAATTCTGATTGCAGTGTAAAACTCAGTATAAAAAAAAACATTCTGCGATGGGGTGGCATGGTGGTGCAGCAGTTAGTGCTACTGCCTCCCAGCTCTGAGTTCCGAGTGTGAATCCTGGGCCCAGAGAGCTCAAGGACTGAATGTTAGGTTAACGGGTGACTTTATTTTGGTCCACTGTGAGTGATGGTGGATCACAGCGGCCATAGGTGACCAGGAACCTGACAAGATGTGCCCTGTGCAGAAAATTAAACTTGATTGTTCCAAAAAAAATGGGCTTTGCCATAGGATCACTATGAAAGGCACTATATTAGTTCAAGGATGGATGCTTCATAATTTATGATATTAATTAGAAGTAAGGTCTCTAAATGAAATGTAATTGCAGCATGAAATGTTTTGTAATAGCATCCATCGTGAAAGGTGCTAGAAATGAATTCATTCAGTATTTCATTTTGAAATGTTTAACTGTTTTCCATGGGTCTGTTTAAAAGCACAAGGCATGAGAATCAGAAGTAAATGAGAATTGTGAACCTCATTCTCGGATAATGATTCGGTTCAAGAATCAATTGAAAAACAATCATGCACCTCATTCATTCATTTGATCATTCATATCATAAAGTATTGTTCTGTTTGAAAGAACAAGGCACAAGAATCAGAAGTAAAGCAGAAATGTGCACCTCCTTCTTGGGTAATCATAAAGTTGAAAAGTTAAATGAATGAAGAGATGTGCAATATATATATATATATATATATATATATATATATATATATATATATATATATATATATATATATATATATATATATATATGTGTGTGTAAATAATTTATATATTAGTATATGTACTAAATTATATACTAAACATGCTGATTATTTCCAGAGGGTAAGACTGGACTGTGTGTCTGCCTGGGGGGTTGCCAACTGGGATCCCGAGCTGTTTCGACGTGTAGTGGGTGCAGCAACACATTGTACCACTGCATGCTCCCCAACTTGATTTGACTTGACTTGCTGATTATTCATATTGTTTAACATGGTCCTGTTTAAAAGCACAAAGCATGAGAATCAGAAGTAAATGAGAATCCTACACCTCATTCTCAGGTAATGTTTCAAGAGTCAAATAAGCAAAAATTGTGCAGTACCTTAATTCGTTAGTTCATATCATTAATGTGATCATTGAAACTGCATCACGTGATCCTCCTTGAAGGCACAAGGCATGAGAATCAAGAATAAATGAGAGTCATGCACCTCATTCTTGGTTAATGATTCAATTCGAGAGTCAAATGAATAAAAATTGTGCATCTTATTAATTTAATCATTCATATAGTTAATTTGATCATTCATATTGTATAACACTGTACTGCTCTCAGGTAAGAATTCAGTTAAAGAGTCAAATGAAAATGAATCCTGTAGTCTCCTTAACTGGATAATTCATATCATTAATATGATAATTGATACTATTGTAAATAACATGACCCAATCTGAAAGCACAAAGTACCAGAATCAGAAGTAAATGAAAATAGTGTTCCTCATTTTCAGGTAACATTTGAACTCAAGAGTCAAATGATGGAGAATCGTGCACCTCTGGAACTTGATAATTCATATCGTTAATGTAATAATTGACAGCATATTACACAAGGCACAAAGGATGAAAATCATAAGCAAAAAGAATCAAGCAGCTCTTTCGAGGGTAATGATTCAGACTGAGAGTGAAACAAATAACAGCTATATGCATCTTTATTCAGTAATTCATATCATTAATATGGTCATGCATATAAAATGACATGGTCCAATTAGAAAGGCACTATATAATACAACAGATAGATAGATAGATAGATAGATAGATAGATAGATAGATAGATAGATAGATAGATAGATAGATAGATAGATAGATAGATAGATAGAAAGAAAGAAATAAAACTCCAACTTCTCAGTCTCAGTCCCGGTGAGACACTGATCCCGTATTGCCATTTATTTAAAGGAGCCTCACTAGCGTTTCTTGACACACCTCTGAAAAATAATTCATAATTAAGAGTCACTTGATGTAAAAAATGTCCTATTATCAGAATTCATCAGGTCAAAAATGTAAGCATTTGAACCGTGAGGATGCATTAAATAAAGTTATTTAAGAGAAGGCAACTGGCTGATTGATTTATTAAAATGATTTTGTTCTTCTGAACAATCCTAATGGCCTGAATGGTCGTTTATAAAATGTCTTATAATATCAGCAATGCAGCCAGGAAGCATTAACTAATATCAGGTCCTTTGAAACAAAGCTGCAGTTCTGGGTGCACTATCACCAATGGCCAGCAGAGGGCAGTGATGTTTGCTTCCCTTTGACCAGTTAAGGGCAGTTCCTTAATGTTGGAAGTGGCCCAGCATTGACTCCATTATGGCGTATCTGCCAGGAGCTTAAGAGCTTAGAAGTGAGGTATGGGCTCTCTGTTAGGGAGGCCGGTTCGGGTTTGTGATCTGTATTTGATTCAGACCACCAAGATGGCAAGTTGCTCCACCTGAAGGTGAATAGTAAAGGCCACCAGGACACACTGTTGTGTTCCATTAGCTCTCTTTGTTTATCTCAATGACTGTCCCTCCTTGCCAGTATGTCACTATATATAACAATTATCTGGCACGTTGTTGGGCCTAGCAGATATTATGGACTTAGCCACCCTCTCTGATTTTCTCGAGAGTCACACATGGAGGTCCGAATGAAGAGCCAGGATAGACTGGAGCTTCATACATTTCATGTGGTGTCTAAGATCAGGACCTAAAGTCCACAGATTATGCGGTAAAGCCCCAGAAGCCCCCCTCTCAATGACACCACTGACAATCATTTACCCATTAAACCTGATTATTCCAGTTTAGGGTCACAAAGGCTGATAGCTTACCCTACATAGGGGTATCAGTCAAGGGGTACACTCCTAAAAGGCCAGCTCATAGTGCCCTGTGCCAATAATGGATGACAAGCAAACTCTTTGTGTAGAGCCCAGAGTGGGATTTGAACCCAAGTCTCTAGCAGCAGAGCTAATTCCTTGATAATTTATGGTTGGCATTTAATCAAACGAGCACTTAAGCATAAAACATGCGGTCCTTAGAGAAAAAACACCCATGGGGCTGAGGTTCTGGTGCTGTGGTGAAGCCATGCCAGCTGCTGTGCTACTCTGCCATCCACATATGAAAAAAGATGTCATATACTGTATTGCCTGTAGGGGGCACCGATATTTCATATCTCATCAGCAAATTCACTCCGTCTTTCTTTGTTATGTTGATTTTAGTGCGTGGGCAGATTATTTAACCTGATGGCTCATTTATGAATGTTTAGGCCACGGCCAGCGACGGGCTCAGACCAGCTGATGAGGCTCATTGTGTTTCTTTAAAGAAACTACAGTGGCATTGGGGGACAGTTGCAGAAATAAGTAAAAGAAAAACAAAATAAATAAACAAAAGGTGTCCTCATGTGGGACGTTTATGAGGTCTAATTTCTATGGTAGGGCCGCTCTCTGAGTGGCAGCGCGATACTCAATCCCTCCATGACGTCTCCCTGGTTGTGTAGTCTGGGCAACTTTCAGCTACCCCGATCTGGCGTCTGCTGTAATTACCTCAGCAGGAGACTTCAATAACATAGCTGATCCTAATTAAATCAAAAGTACCTTCTTGTTATTATAAATAATCTTTCTTCTTTTTTGATGTAAGGCACCCCTATACACACACACACACCCCCAGTCTTTAGTCCCGGTCAGCGTATGTCAGAGTGTCAGATTTTCCAGATAAAGACAGAGATATGAATGTCAGATGTCATCACAGAGGCCCCCGCGCACAAACTCCGAGGTCACCTTTAATATTCAGACAAATGGCTGGGCTGGCGGCCCACCGGCTGGTTTAACCCTTGCTGAGATGGCTACGACTGGAGGAACTCTAAGGTGGGACTGCCAGTGAAGTGATAAGAGCGAAAGGGAGCCGAAGAAAAAGTGACAAAAAAGAGCAGAGGCATCAGGTTACGGGGGCGTCATACGGTGATACAAGGGTCCCATTCCTGCACTGACTCCAAAATTGTCTGGACGGGCTCAGCCAACCAGCTCTGAAATGGATGGATGGGTTTTTAACAGACATGAGCTGGATTGAACAGGTTCACTAATGCATATTAATGAATATATTAATGCAGGATCAATTCAAATGTATTTTTTATGCAGAATTGGTCTGTTGAATGGATTGTATCATACATTTATCCAGCAAAATTGAACTGAATGAAATATGTTCATTGATGGGTGGAAATATTTATCATTTATATATATAAGTCTCTGCAGTGGGTTGGCACCCTGCCCGGGATTGGTTCCTGCCTTGTGCCCTGTGTCGGCTGGGATTGGCTCCAGCAGGCCCCCGTGACCGTGTTCGGATTCAGCGGGTTGGAAAATGGATGGATGGGGCTGCCATCTGCGCCTGGTTGAGGTTGAGGTATTGGGAACATATACTGCCATCCCGGCCAGGCATTGGACCCGGCTGTCCACTATATATATATATATATATGGATAATGGATGGATGGATGGATATACATACAGTATATATATATATATATATATATATATATATATATATATATATATATATATATATATATATATACATATATATATATACAGTAATATATATATATATATATATATATATATATATATATACTGTATATATATCCATCCATCCATCCATTATCCATATATATATATATATATATATATATAGCGGACAGCCGGGGCCAATGCCCGGCCGGGATGCCCCTTAAGTATATGTTTCAGGGGAGTAAGCATGGGCTACCCAATACCTCAACCCAGGGCGCTAGATGGCAGCCCCACCTGGGATGAAGCTGTGCCTCAGACTCCCACAGGGCTTCATGGTAGTTGGAGTTTGGTGCAGCCCTGTCTGGGATCTGCAGGTGCCAACAGGGGGTGCTGCAGCAGAAGCTGCTGAGCCCTTATGGGCAGTGTTTTTGCCACACCCAGAAGTGCAGCCGGAAATGGGCAATCAAGTACCTGGAGCACTTATAAAAGGAGCCAGCAGCCACTAGTTGGGGAGCCAGAGTCGGGAGGAGGGAGACAAAGCTGCCAGGGAGGAGTGGAGGATTTTGAAGAAGAGAATTTATTTTGTGTTTTGCTTCTGTGTTGTGCTTGTGGGGACTGTTTTGTGTCTGTGCGTACAGGGAAGATGTAGCCCACAGATGAAAAAAATAAATGATTATTTGTTTTATTAAGTGTGCCTCCCGTGTCCGTCTGTGTCAAGTCGGTGCTCATATAGCGCCTTGTCACTATATATATATATATATATATATATATATATATATATATATATATAGTGTCGGACAGCTAGGACCTTTGCCTAGCTGGGACACCTTTATGGAAGGACCAGGGGAAAACCAATACCTTCTCTGTAACATGAAAAGGCAGCTCTCCTGAATTGCATCGGGACCACCACCAGGGCGTGCCTGGACAATTCCTGAACCCTGGACTGCAGCACTTCTGCCACAACAGGAAGTGCTGCTGGAAGAGAATCCAGGTGCACCTGGAGTACTTCCGGGTGCAATAAAAAAGAGGCCTGCTCACTTTTTTCATGGAGCCGGATTCGGGAGGTAGAGAACAAAGCTTATGGAGAGGAGTGGAGGCGGCAGAAAAGAAGAAAAAAAGAAATAAGGAAACTGAGCTATAGTAGGTGATCTGTGCACTGTGTGCTGTATAAAAAAGGAGAAAATTAAAAACGTGTGTGCTTTTGGGACTTGTGTGTCTTGGTATCTGTCTGTGTCTGGGCTGATCTTCCACTGCTGTGTAATCCCGTGCTGTAAAAATCACTGCCTGCTTCAACACCTATTTATATATATATTTATACAGTCACACATGTGTGCCAGAGAGTCAACCCAGGCTCATCCAAGGTCTGTGCCGTACCACCTCTGAACAAGAGGGGGCGCTGTCAATAAAGGCCTTGCTTCCTTTTCTCCCTCACAGCACTGAGAACCCACCCATTGAGGGCAACACAGCCTGAGAAGCCCCACCCCTTGTGGTCTAGATGATGTAAAAGTTGATATCCCCAGAATGAGGCATCATATTTTGGAGTTGAGCACCCAGCAGACTGGAGCTCCCCGAGACCTGACAAGTACAATGAGTCACATGACACCAGGGAGGGAAAAAATGGCTAATTGGGCACAATTTGAACATTTTTCACTTAGGGGTGTACTCACTTTTGTTGCCAGCAGTTTAGACATTAATGGCTGTGTGTTGTTATTTTGAGGGGACAGCAAATTGACACTATTATACAAGATGTACACCGAATATTTTACATTGGATCAACAAACCCCAGTGCCTCCAGGGGTAAAGGGCTTGGAAGCCCAGCTCTGTAGGGACCCGTGGCCCCCGCCAGGCGGTACCCCGGTGCCTGAACAACCCTGGAGCCCAGCACTTCCATCACACCAGGAAGTGCTGGGGGGAAGACGACAGGGGACACCCGGACGGCTTCCGGGTGCGCAGCCGGCACTTCCTCCACACTGGGGCGTGTCTGCGGAGGTGTGCCGGGAAGCAGCTGGAGCCCATCCGGGTTTCTATTTAAGGGGCCGCCTCCCTTCAGTCGAGAACGGAAGTCGGGTGGAAGTGGATAGAGCTGGAGAGAGGACTGGAGGCGGCCAAGAGAGAGGCACGAAGGACTGTGTGGCCTGGATTGAGGGGGATCGGTGTTTGTTGTGCATGTAAAATTGTAAATATTAGTGTAAATAAACAGTGTGTGGTGGAGCCAACGATGTCCGTCTGTCTGTGTCCGGGTCAGCGTTCACAATTTATATATATGTATATACTGTGGACCCTTGACTTACAAACTGAATTCGTTCGCAAGGGCTGGTTGTAGCTCAAGTTGGTTGTAACTCAAGACTATTTTTCCCATAAGAAATAATGGAAATACCCATAATGCATTCAGAACCTCCCACAGCAACACTTACTTAACCTTTTCATAATAAAAAAGGGTTGTATAATGTGCCTAATTTACCTAAAACACCAATAATTTTTCTAATGTACTAACCATAAGTTATAAAAAGTGCCAAGCCTTCCAGAAACAACAATGTCATTCTGTACTCACCATTTATTTTGACATCTCTGGCTTGCAGGAAGGGAGGAGAAGGAGAATGAAATGGAAGGTGGCTATTGTTTGGAAGGAGCTTCCTTATACAAATCTTTTCTTTGTAAAATTGCAAGCATGGGCTTACACAGCTAATATATATATATTGTGAAACACAGCCTGGACACAGACAGGTAGACATTGTTGGTTCAAACCCACACACGTTTATTTACAACTAGCAAAATACCCGCGCTTCACAGCGGCGAAGTACTGCATTAAAATATTTATTAAGAAGAAAATTAAACCTTTTTGAAAAGAATGAGTTGTAAGCCCACTGTCTGAGTGTCATATGAAAGCTTATTAGGGTACAGAGAAAAAAAAGGCACACAGTGGGGGGAAAAAGCACAAAATGTCAACTTTAATCTCGACATTTCCACTATAATCACGTAGTTTATTTTGTCATTAAAGTAGAACATCATAAACTTCATCTTAAAATCGTTTAATTAACCAGTTTCTCAAATCACATCGTAATTAAAGTAGCACGTTAAATGCTTTGTTTTGTATTTGATCTTCTACTCGTATGTGATCTGTGTGTGTGAATCACTACTTGCTTCTTAAACTGGCTCTCTTCCTCCAACTGGACACAGAGTCCATTACATTCGTGATATTACAGCTCTCTGAATAACTAAAATACTGAGATGTATACGTGATGTCATTTTCATGATGATAGGAGCTAAAGCACGTTATTAAACATGTTTCATGAGCCTCGTGCTCATGACAAGCATTTATCTTTTGTCGAAATTTGTCGCTGCGTTTTTAGCTGTGTTGTTATTTTCTCTTTGTTTTATATTCAATATATATTGGCGTGGCCGCCCCAAGAGTCCTTGCTTTTCTTTCCCCAAGTACGCCATACAATCAACTCTGTAATAGACGTTAAGCCATCTGTAAGCTTAGCGCCGATTCTTCAAAACGTTTAAAGAACATTGAAATATCTTCGTAGTACATGTTTAATTATTCTATCCTTCACGACACTCCCAGTGAAGAATATAGATTATTTAAATGAAGTTAAAGTTTTATGTGTATAATTTAACAAACATATTTTGCTGCATTTCACCTTAAAAATGATATCGTCATCATATGTAAATACGCGCTTTATAAAGTGTCCCAGGTTGTGAGATATTATAACTGTAGTGCAAGTTTACAGTGGGGTGATTGTACTTATAAGTCCTAACAGTTCTACAAGGAGCAGTGATTGAGTGCATTTAAAGTTCTTGGGATGAAACTGTTTCTGAACCACGAGGTCTGTACAGGAAAGGCTTTAAAACGTTTTGCAGTGGCAGAGACAGCGTGTCCTTAAAGCTGTATACCGATAATTCTCTTTCCGATCAGCTGCTGCTGTGATTCACACTCAGATACAGTGATATAAATACTCCGAGTCATGCAGTGAGAGAAATATGGAAAAAGATGATCCGCTGTGGCAACTCCTAACGGGAGGAGCTGAAAGAAGAAGAAGAAGTGAGAGTAACAACGCTAAAGCAGTTATGGTATTTGGAATACTATGGCTGTTCCCTGGACCATTATATTGTTACGAGTTAATTACAATCAGATGCATTACACTAATAAACAATATGCGGTTAGTTTCTGTGTATTTATAAAGCCGCGTCATGAAAATAATGAGTAATCACACAAGAACAGTAGCACTGCTTTGACGCTGGGTGCCGCCAGTTTGCAAAACCGAGCGGAGAACTTGCGTACGACAAGGCATGAGGTACCGAGATAAAGTGCGTGGCTTTACGCCAAGTGTAGGTTTTATACATCGCGATTTGAATGTGGAAAAGTTCTTACGCAACATTTCTGTGCGTACGCACCGTTTATACATGAGGCCCCAGGACTTTGGGGACTTACGGGGTTTGTGAGCACTTGAACTGTGTAAATATTGTATAATAAGCGTGTTTGTGGGTGACATGAACGTGTCTGCCTGTCTGTGTCGGGCCAGTCTCCACACTACTTAACTTTTATCGACATTTATCTAACTCTATTTATTTTTCTAGTATCAGAATGTAGTTTAAGTTAATTTGTTTTGGTTTCAACAGATGTATTTTTCATATTTTCGATTCTTCGCGACCCCCTTTTATGTTACTTCGTGCCCCAGGGGGTCCCGCCCCATAGGTTGAGAACCACTGCTTTAACATTTTTATACTTATTGTCCCAGAATTCTAGTCTACGTCCCAGAATTTTTCACCTTCTCCTGAATTCAGCACTCAGATTGTCAGTCCTTCATGAATCTTCAGGACCCAATGAGCTCATCTGTACCTGCCTGCTGCTTCAGTTACAGAACATTTTGATCACACAGTTCACCGTATCTGCTTTCTCAAATGAGCTCTGGGCTCACATTTTAAGGGCTAAATACCCTAGAAATCTAGAAATGAAAGCACACAAAAATAAAACACACAAATTAAATATTAGCAACACAATTTTTTAACAGCGTTATAAGAGGTATCTGGTCTTTGGGATCTTTACCTCTGTAGGACCCAAATCCTGTGCTACCCTTTTGACTTCTTTATGAAAGAGCCACAGGCAGGCTGATGTTGGCCTGCTTTGTCATCAAATGCGGCTTTGGCACGTCCAGACCTCTGTGGTTCCACCAAGGGGAAGATAAACGTTCCTTCAATGAATGCACGGTCAGGCTACAGCCCCTAAAAATGAGCTCTAACTGCGTAATGAAGATGGGCTGCGGCTCTCTGATGTTAAATGGCAGGCTTGGCTGGGATGCTCACTCTCACTTACTCACTCACTCACTCTCATTTGCCAGGCTATTAGAACATTAGAACATTAAAACACTCAAGACGAGAACACGCCATTCAGCCCAACAAAGCTTGCCAGTCCTATCCACTTATTTCCTCCAAGAAAACATCAAGTCGAGTTTTGAAAGTCCCTAACGTCTTACTGTCTACCACACTACTTGGTCGCTTATTCCAAGTGTCTATCGTTTTTTGTGTAAAGAAAAACTTCCTAATGTTTGTGCGAAATTTACCCTTCACAAGTTTCCAACTGTGTCCCCGTGTTCTTAATGAACTCATTTTAAAATAAAAGTCTCGATCCACTGGACTAATTTCCTTCATAATTTTAAACACTTCATTCAGGTCTCCTCTTCATCTCCTTAAAGCTCAGCTCTTTTAATCTTTCCTCATAACTCATCCCCTGTAGCCCTGGAATCAGCCTAGTCGCTCTTCTCTGGACCTTTTCTTGTGCTGCTATGTCCTTTTTGTAGCCTGGAGACCCAAACTGCACACAGTACTCAAGATGAGGCCTCAACAGTGTGTTATAAAGCTTGAGCAGAACCTCCTGTGACTTGTACTGCACACATCAAGGCGCTATATAACCTGACATTCTGTTAGCCTTCTTAATGGCTTCTGAACACTGTCGGGAAGTTGATAGCTTAGAGTCCACTACGACTCCTAAATCCTTCTCATAAGGTGGACTCTCGATTTTCCGACTGCCCATTGTGTATTCAAACCTAATATTTTAACTTCCTGTATGTAATACTTTACATTTACTGACATTAAGTTTCATCTGCCACAAATCCTGTATGCTGTCCAAGTCCTTCTGTGATGATATAACGGATTCCAAATTATCTGCTAATCCACCTATCTTGGTATCATCTGCAAACTTAACCAGCTTGTTACTTCTATTCCTATCTAAATCATTTATAGATATTAAAAATAGCAGCGGCCCTAACACTGCCCCCTGCTGGTCACCACTCTTAACAACGGACAGTTCTGATGAAGTTCCTCACACCATCACCCTCTGCTTCCTGTGTCTGAGCCAATTCTGCACCCATCTAAAAACATCACCCTGAACTCCCACTTCTTTTAACTTGATGCCCAACCTCTCATGTGGCACCTTATCAAACTTGTTGAACCCTTACTAAATGAATTAAGAAGAGCAGCGAGAGGATTGTCTGTTCCCGAGTGCCCACTACCATTTCGGACAGTGGCATAGGCAGATGACATCATGGAGAGCCAAACAGATGTTGATGCCATGGTCTCTGTTTTGGAAAATTTTCACAGGGTGTCACCTGCAGAGGTAAACTGGAAGAAGAGCTCAGGAGCATTGATGGGGAAATGGAGTGAGATCCCACTTAAACTGCCCTAAGATCTCCAGTGGATGGAAAGAGGCTTCAAATATCTTGGCGTTTACCTTGGAGATGGGGCAAGACAACAAGAAAAGTCATTTTGAAGGATGGGCAATGGCTTTTACCGCAGCTCTCAAAGAGAGGATGGGTTTTGATTATTAATAATAACTAAAATATATTGCTCCTGCAAGCGAACTCTGATTCTTCAGCGATGAGAGAAGTCGCAAAAATCGACCGGAATGTTCAAGC
Organism: Polypterus senegalus; assembly: GCF_016835505.1. Lineage (NCBI taxonomy): Eukaryota > Metazoa > Chordata > Cladistia > Polypteriformes > Polypteridae > Polypterus > Polypterus senegalus. The sequence continues at coordinate 338,281,021 of NC_053154.1, read as the reverse complement.
AAATTATGGAAAAAAGCCCGATCTAAATCTGCTAAGTAGTTCTCTAAGTCGCTGACTAAGTGGAGTTAAGGTTACGCCCCGAGGCAGACATGTGAGTGTCCCAAGTCCCAAGTCCCCATGGTTCGGGAGATTTCATGATGAGCGAGTCAGTGGTATTTGGCTTATATATATATTATTATACTTCATTATACTATCATATCTCAGATCGCTGCGTATCTCACAAATATTGAAACCAGGATGAAGGCAAATCAACTCCACCTTCTAGTCATCCCAGCCTGACTTTCTAGTCACAACTCCATCTCTGCTCAGCTCTGCTCACTATGGTTAACACCTGCCAGTTCAACTTTACTTTTATAATAATTGTTCAATATATTATTAATTTGATTTGATTTATGATGGTTCTATAATGTGCATAATATAAAAATATAATCATTATCTTGTGGCCTTCTCCTCAAATATCCATCCCCATATGTGAATTTACAAGAAAGTCTAGGGTAGACCACTCCAGATTTTTTTTAATGATCTTAACTTGCCTTTTATTTACTGTGTCTTTATCTATGGTGTTACTGGAAATAGGAATAATCAGGAGGAATGTCAGATTGGGAATTTCCTCACTGGACAGGCCAAGCTTGCCATTTATAAATCAAAAAAGAAGAAAGTCAAGTCAAACAGGCCATGTGACCCGATGACGAGATGTCATGGACTTGAGGAAACCAGAGTGTATTTAGTTTGGGTTCTCTGTTAATGTCCCCCCTTTTGCCTTTTGCCCATACTGTATTTCTTCTCCTGGACTTCTCCCTTCTTCCCTTGGCTTCTGTCCACTGGCGGGGTCAGTTAGGCAGCATGTTAGCACTGGAGCAAAGTAATGCACTGGGGCTCCCTGTTTTGATATCAGAAACATTGTGACCACCCCCCTATGCTCCTGGAGCCCCAGGCCAGTGTCCATAAGTTGAGGCGGCCCTGTGATCAGCGGTGCTATGCTCATTTTAGCCTCTCACTGGAGATCTCCTTACTCGTTTTCCTTCAATCTAACCTCACCTGAATTTCCATTGGTGTGGATCAATGGATCGCCTAACTCCAGTATAAAGAAGTGGCGGTGCAACTCGCAGTCGGTTGGTGGGGGGCCTATGGCGCAGAAAATGGATTGTGCAGATTGTGCAAAATACAAGGGCCTACTATTTTAGGAGGCCCACTTGGAGCCATATAGATTTAAAAAAAAAGTTGTAATAACTTAACTAAAGCTCCAATGCAGTGGCTTCAACGTTCAATGCCTTGTTATCATCAACTCTGAACATGGCTGACGACGAACTGTATGCTGCTGCCGATCTTCTCGTTGAACTCTACAGCACTGACATTTCGCCGGCGTATTCCACTCAGTTCTTGTCATTTCGTGCATGTTTTCAAACCATCCTGTCAACCAAAGTCGACTGTTTTCGAAGTAGCTGAACTGTTGCCGATAGATCACTGTGCACTGTCGTCTATTTTCCGTGACGTTTTCACGGCTTATGTGTTAACGCCGACTACGCCAGTGACTGTTGCTGCTTGTGAACGGTGATCCCCCAAGTTAAAACTCATCGAAAATGACCTCAGAAGCGTCACGTTGCAAGACAGACTTAGTGGATTGGCTGTACTCTCAATCAAAAATGAGCGCACCAGACAACTTGACGTGTCAAATATCGTTGAGAATTTTGCACGACAAAAGGCACGCAAGTGAGTATTTTAAGGTACTAGTGATATTAGAAGTAATATGATTTGTGACTTGTCAGTCAGCTCCATTTTTGTAAGCTTTAACAGTTTAACAAATCTGTCATCTGTTTAACTGTGTACCTTAGTATGGCTTACTGTGTATTAGTGTCACTACTGTGAGGATTTGTGAGTGTGACAACTTTATGATGTCCATTTTGTCAGAACTTGTGTAAAACGGGTCGATTGTGTAGTAGTATGCTGTCAGCCGGTGTTGTCGTTTTAATTTGTTACAAATTGAAATGGCTTTATTTTATAGCACAGAACAGTTTCTACTTCCTAGCTTACGTTAGATTTTAATCATCTTCCATCACAAAGTTGTCTTGGAAAAGTAAGCAGGTCCACATCTCTCTATTATAAAAAAAGAATCTTTGAAGGAGACGAGATATGATTTTCTCAGCGAGACACTTTTATGACCCGCGAGACGAGACGTTGTGTCAAGAGATTTAACCACGCCCAGAGCCGGAAATAAAAGACAAAGAGTAGATGACAAAGTAGAACGTTGCAAAGAATTCAAAAACGTTGGTGTGGTAGGCATGCAGAGCAGGTTAGAGATAATGGAAGTACGAAAAATCAAAAATCTCTAAAAAAGGATGGGAAAGATCACATTAGCGCAAACGGAAATTATTACTCATTGAAATAACAGAACTGCGAAAAGAGAAATTTTAAGTCGGAGACTTGTAGATCATCTAATTCGTGTTGCCGTCAGGGGAAAAAAAGTAGCGTTTCTTCGATATGAAAAGGCATATCCATGAGAATTAAAAGATTTGTTTGGTGAAAGTGAAATCCCGAGAGAGAAAATTTCAGGCCCCACGATACAAGAGCTTATGCAAAGATATTTGGAAAAGTCCTGCCCACATAACCACACACACGGTTCAACCATTTCTTATTTGTGTGAATGCTTTTTCAGACACATTTCGTGTAGAGAGAAAGAAACGATATTCACTCACGGGCAGTTATACGGTGCATTGTCACGATGTAATTCCAAACACGGAATCAAAATTCAATGCGATATTGACGGAAAGGGAAAAGCAAAAAGAGATTGAATATATGAACTTAGGAGAAATGACAGAAGTATATAGATATTGTTTGGCTTTAAACTTCAAGTTGGAGACTTGTAAATCGTCTAATTTGTGTTGCCATCAGGGAAAAGTCGCGTTTCTTCCCAATGAAGTGGCCTATCTGGGAGAATTAAAAGGTTTGTTGTTTGGTGAAAGTGAAATCCACATCCGCAAGCCACAGAAATGCGAAATTGCTGGGGTGTAGCTCAGGTTGGGGGGGTTGTCAAGCAAAGTGAGCGGGGGGCGAAGCCCCCTAGTTTTACATATATTTACGTACTATTACTACAGGGAGATTCACTCGAAGAAGCCCCAAATATTCTCTTATAACTCCCGTTAGGATTAAGCAATCTGAACCAAAAAATCTGCTCTATACCTTGACGTATCTGTAATCGATTGCATTACATGCAACTCTTGAAGTGCGTTACGTTTTTTCTGACAGACACATTTTGACTCGGTGTTCCTGAACGTGTCTTGGGTGGAATAGCAGCAATTTCACCTTGGATGTCTTCCTTCAGATCTTCCACAGTGTGAGGTTTGTTCCGATAGACTTTTCCTTTGAGCAGACCCTAAAGGAAGAAGTCTGGTGGTGTCGGATCCAGCCACCATGGTGGCCAAAGCCACTTTGAAATTACCCTGCCAGGCTCTTTCCCGAAGTGTGACATGTTGATCCATCTTGCTGGAAGTAACCTTCCGTTAACTCGCGATCATCGAGTTGATTCGGACATTGCTTGAATGAATTGGTGACCCAATAGGTTTGCACCCTGAAGACGCGCTGCTCAATACTGTACACCACCATCCTGAGGAGAAGTCGAGTGACCGAGTGAAGGGGTATGGGCGGTATGCACACAGAAGTTGCAAACGGAGGTTAAACATTGCGACGGCTCTCCGGTGCCTACCTCATCGATCCAACGTGGGGGCATCCCGTCTTGTTCGAAGCTCCATATACTGAGGAGCCCATTGCACGTTGTTCAGATCGCTTCATCCTAGCGAGAGTTTTTACAGAATATTCGGGGCATCATTCGAGTGAATCTCCCTGTATTACCCACACCTCCCACATTTCATTCCCACAAATTACTTTATTTTTTGCTAACTTACATAAACTGTAATAAACCAATTTAAAAAGTTATGACAAATTCCATTTAGGGAGGTGGTTTGTTTGTCACCAGCACCATCACCATCCCTTGGCATCAACGGGGACCTCGAAAGTTCAGCTCCCTTTGACTACCACCGACATGTATGATCAGATAGTGACTCAGAAGCCACTGCTCAGCTGGTCCCTAGGATCGAGTTGTAAACAAATTACTCGGTTATGCTAGACAGGAGGGTCCCACCTCATGGCGCTGCTCAGGGGCCTTCAGCAAGCTAGCTACGTCACAGGCTAGGGCACTAACCTAAATCCTTAATTTTCCCCTTTTCTAATTCTGTTCCCTTTCTGGGACTCGCTGCTGTCTTTCTGGATTGTCTTTCCATCGTTTCATGAGCGTTACCATTGATTTCAATGGAGCAGGCATTTGCATTTGCAATGCAGGAGTTTTCCAAACCACTTGCTAGGTGTTAATGGTGTCATTGAAGATAATCACTTTCTTAGCAGTTTAGGAAAGTTCTGCCCTGCCATTACTTTTATTTGCGTCGTTTTAAAATTTGTCACTACCTGCTGCTTAATGGACGCTGAAAATGTCTCGCCCTGCTAAATTACTTGGTGTGAAAATCAGGCCCGACTGAATTTGTGATTGAACTAGGAGCTCAGATTGGGGATTGAGAACACGAAGCGTTAAGCGGATTTTTCCTGAGAAGTTTATACTTTGATCGTCAGTGTTAAAACAGGTAATCCTAGTCAGTGAAACACACCCAATAATAGTTTTAGTATTTTAGTAGTAAAAGAACAGTCAAGGAGGCGGTGAAGTGCATCAGGAGTAGTAAAGGGGAATTAAAAGATACAGACAGTGAAATAGCGGGCAATCTTTTTCTGAGGTCTTCACAAATGAGGAAGTGAATAACATTCAGCGGTAACAGGGACTACTAAGGAGGTTCTGAGGGATACAGAAATTGTAGAGAGAGAAGAGCTGCTGAGATTAAACACGCTGAAATCAAACAAATCACCGGGACCAGATAATATTTACCCTAGAGTTCTTAAGGAGACCAATGAGTATAAATAGAAACCCTTGACACATATTTTTAGGAAGTCACTGGGCACTGGGGAGATTCCGAAGGACTGCAAAATGGCAAAAATCATCCAGTTATATTAAAAGGGTGACTGGGCAGATCCAAGCAACCGTAAGCCAATAATCTTAACGTGCATCACAGAAAAATGAATGGAAGGAATTATTAAGGAGATGATTGAGAAACACATGGCAAGGAGTTTTACTGAACAGTCAGCATGGGTTCAGAAGAGGGAGGTCGTGTTTTACTAACAGGCAGGAATTTTATGAGGAGGCAACAAAAGGAACTGATCAGAGTGGAGGAGATTATTGATGTGGACTTTAATCAATCAATCAATCAATCAATCAATCAACATTTATTTATATAGCACATATTCATACAAAAAAATGTAGCTCAAAGTGCTTTACAAAATGAATAGAAAAATAGAAGACACAATAAAAAATAAACATAAGTCAACATTAATTAACATAGAATAAGTAAGGTCCGATGGCCAGGGTGGACAGAAAAAACAAAAAAAACTCCAAAGGCTGGAGAAAAAAATAAAATCTGCAGGGGTTCCAGACCACGAGACCGCCCAGTCCCCTCTGGGCAATCTACCTAACATTAGTCAAACAGTCCTCTTTGGATTTAGGCTTTTCATGGAAGGACCTGATGATGATGGTCACGTAGACTTCTGGCTTTCAGTCCATCAATGTTGGTGCATCATGATGCTTTGAGTAGGTGGTGGTGGCGCAGGCCACCACCACAAAAAACTCAGAAAAGAAACAGGAGAGAGTTGGGGTCAGTACGGATTTTAGAGCCACTGTGAATAGTTATTATGATGAATTGAACATACAGAGTATCAGGATTAAGTTAAAGTGAAGTTAGGAGAAAGCCATGTTAAAGTAATGTGTTTTCAGCAGTGTTTTAAAGTGCTCTACTGTATCAGCCTGGTGAATTCCTATTGGCAGGCTATTCCAGATTTTAGGTGCATAACAGCAGAAGGCTGCCTGCCTCACCACTTCTTTTAAGTTTAGCTTTTGGAATTATAAGGAGACACTCATTTGAAGATCTAAGGTTACGATTTGGAATATAACGTGTCAGGCATTCCGATATATAAGATGGAGCGAGATTATTTAAGGCTTTATAAACCATAAGCAGTATTTTAAAGTCAATCCTGAATGACACAGGCAACCAGTTTAGTGACATCAAAACTGGAGAAATGTGTTCGGATTTTCTTTTCCCAGTTAGGATTCTAGCAGCTGCATTCTGCACTCGTTGCAAATGATTTATGTCTTTTTTGGGTAATTAAGGGGGTGGCGCAGTGGGTAGTGCTGCTGCCTCACAGTTAGGAGACCCGGGTTCTCCCCGTGTCTGTGTGAGTTTCCACCCACAATCCAAAGACATGCAGGTTAGGTGCATTGGCGATTCTAAATTGTCTCAAGTGTGTGCTTGGTATGTGTGCACCCTGTGGTGGGCTGGCGCCCTGCCCAGGGTTTGTTTCCTGCCTTGTGCGCTGAGATTGGCTCCAGCAGACCCCCATGACCCTGTGTTAGGATAGAGTGGGTTGGATAATGGATGGGTGGATGGACTTTCAGAAAGCATTTAATAAGGTGCCAAATTAGAGGGTGGGCATCAAACTAAAAGAAGTGGGAGTTCAGTGTGTAGGGTGTAGATGGGTGCAGAATTGGCTCAGACATGGGAAGGAGAAGGTGATGGTGAGAGGAGCCTCATCAGAATTAGATGATGTTAAGAGTGACATCCAGCAGGAGGTAGTGGTGGGCCACTGCTGTTTTTAAAATTTATAAATGATTTGCGTAGGAATATAAATAACAAGCTGGTTAAGTTTGCAGATGATACCACGATAGGTGGATTGGCAGATAATCTCAAATCCATTGAATCATCAAAGAAGGACTTGGATAGCATACAGGCTTGGGCAGATTTGTGGCAGATGAAATTTAATGTCGGTAAATGTAAAGAATTACATATAGGAAGTAAAAATATTAGGTTTAAATACACAATGGGGGGGGGGTCTGAAAATCAAGAGTCTACCTTATGACAAGGATTTAGGAGTCATAGTGGACTCAACGTTATCAATTTCCATTAAGATAATGTGTTGGGGAATTGAAATGGGCTGTGTGTTGCCAGGACGTGAAGATTACGGAAGGACCCGGGGGGTAGACGGCATATTCAGGGCATTACCTCCCCCCAGAGAAGTAAATGGCAGCACCACCTGGTTTGCAGCGGTGCCTCGGACTCCCACAGGGCTCCACGGGATCTGGAGTTTGGAGCAGCCCTGTTGGGTTCTGTGGTTGCCGCCAGGGGGTGCTGCAGGAACCGCTGCCGGAATAAGATCACCAGATACCTAGAGCATTTCTGGGTGCCCTTTAAATAGGAGCCACATGCCACTACTCCAGGAGCCAGAGTCGGTAAGGAGCTTGCCTGAGGAGGAGTAGAGAGAAAGACAGAGAAAGGAAGAAGAAGAAAAGTAGTGTGTTATATTGCGCTATTGCTGCATAATTGTACTGTGTTGCTGCAGTGGGGAGTGAGGAAAGTGCTTCTCCACATGAATAAAAAAACGTGTGCTATGCTGGAGCTTGTGCCCCGGTGTCACCTTATGTTGGTTTGGGCGGCTGGAGCGCCCCCATCAGGTCACAGGGTGCAAGTACTCCTCAAACATCACACAGCTAAATGGAGATGGAAATGGCATATCTGTTTGTCATTAAATAGATTTTCATTTTTCTTTCAGTTACATCACCTTTTTCTATAGATACTGTACCAACTCTAGAGGGCGTGCCAGCCACCCAACCCGTCACAGATAGGTGATCCCACCAGGTGAGAGACGCCTTCCCCGTTTCCCACAGGCACAATTCAGTCCCATAAACACAAAAGCACACAATACTTATAATTCTTCTTCTCTTTTACTCCTCCACTCCTCCTCGGCAAGCTTCGTCCACCTTCCACCTGACTCTGGCTCACTGAGTATTGTCCACTGGTCCCTTATATAAGGCACCCAGAAGTGCTTCAGGTGCTCAATGCCCTACTTCCAGTTCAGGAGCAGCTACAGCTCCCCCTGGCGGCGCCCTCCAGATCCCAACAGGGTTGAATCGGACTTCATCTCCCATGAAGCCCTGCGGGAGTCCGAGGTACGGCTGCCACCCAAGAGGGTGGTCATCTAGTGTTTTGGGGAAGGTAGTGTTCTGTCCACACTGGCTCCCCCAGTCCTTCTATAGCAGAGGTGTCCCAGCCGGGCAAGGGCCCCGGCCATCAATGACAATACTGTCAGGGGTGACGAACTTTGGGCCTGGTGGCCCAGTGCCTGCAGATTTTCATTCTAACCCTTTTCCTAATCAGTTTTCACTGCTAATTATCTCCTTTTCCCTTCATTTTAATAGACCCTTTCTTAAGGATTCAGTCCTCTGAATTAATTCCTTTCTTCATTGAATGACAGCCAAACAGAAATGAGATGTGAAATGAGCCAGATGATCAGCTAAACTGGGATTTCAAACTCCAACCAATCTCTTAAAGGGAAATGGATTCTTGCTGTTATTTAACCCGTTATTTAATTCCACGGTTTGTTGCTGCTCTCATTCTGCCACAGCAGACATTTCCAAAACTGTAAATTTTCTGCTTTTTTTCTAAGAACACGGTCAAAATGTTTTGGTGACCTGAGAGATCAGCCTTACCGAGACCTTCACCTTTCTTTATTTTCAGATATTGTGTGATGGGCCCTGGTGAGCTGGTCACGTGAGGGCTCGTTTTGTGTCTCATTAAGGAAAAAGAGACAACTAAGGGGCCTGAGTCAAGTTAATTAGAACTAAGGCAAAAGAACTTAATTAGCTGCAAAAACTGGTCACTGATGAAGGAGATGGTTAGAATGAAAACCCACCAGGACCAGAGTTTAACACCCAGTGTCTAAGTGAAGCTCAGATGTTGCTATGTCCACATATTTAAAAAAAAATTATTACTTTAATATCAATTCATTATCCAACCCGCTATATCCTAACTACAGGGTCACAGGGGTCTGCTAGAGCCAATCCCAGCAAACACAGGGCGCAAGGCAGGAAACAAACCCCGGGCAGGGCGCCAGCCCACCGCAGGGCACACACACCCACACAAACCAAGCACACACTAGGGACAATTTAGAATCACTAGTGCACCTAACCTGCATGTCTTTGGACTGTGGGAGGAAACCTATGCAGACATGGGGAGAACATACAAACTCCACGCAGGGAGGACCCGGGAAGCGAACCCTGGTCTCCGTAGTGCAAGGCAGCAGCGCTAATCACTACACCACCGTGCTGCCCGATTACTTTAATATGACAGACTAAAATAGGACCAATCAATTAATAATTTTTGGAGAGTTTCCCATCAAAATCTTTACCAATCTTTGCACCAGGACCCAGTGCCACGTAAACGGCGGGTACCCAAATGACCACACTTCAGGTTTCTTATGATTTGCTGTGATTGCTGTGGCTGCCCCTCCAGGTTAATTCTTTGCTATTTGAGTCGACATCAGATCCAAGACCTTAAGACTTTCCACTGGTGTGACCTTCTGCGAGTTGCCAGCTGTGACACGGGCTGCCATTCCTCCTCCTCCTCTCGGCCAAGATGACATAGCGTGCTGTTCGCCACTCTGCTGATTTAAAATTCCCAAAAAGAGAAAACAAGTTGAAACGAAACCCACGCTTGTGCCGCGTCTGTCGGACACGCCTGAAGGAGCTGCGATGCGACTTTGTGATGTTCTCATAAAAAATGCGGAGAATCGTGGGGGGCAAACCTCAGCAGCCTGACAGAGCCAGTAAAAGGGAATGCGTCACCGCGGGGAATCACCATGACAACAGACAAACAAGTAAACAAACAACCAAGTGTCGAGGCACAAATGGAAAGCCCCCGCCCCCCCCAAGCCGTGGCCTGTACACATTGTCCTGATCGTGTGGCACTGGGTCCTTCAAGTTCTCCAGTGATGACTCTGAGAGACCCCAAGCCCACCCCCCATGTGCCATGCACATTTAATTTAGGGGTCTTATTTGTTTTTTTTTCTCATCCCCCTTTTGCTGTAGAGCTGAAACACAAATTAGACCTGGGGAATCCAGCCAATTCATTAATAAATCGTGTCACCATTGCTTGAACGGCCACCCATTAGCGTGACATTCGAGATTCACCATTTTTCATGTTTCACACACATTCATTACAGAACAATTCACAGATGACATCCACCTTGATACGCTTACCTGGTATTATTAATATTGTTGGAGCCGTGAGACAGCAGCACTATACAAATCATCAGTTAATCAAACTTTACTTAATATAGTGCCTTTCATCTTCTCAGGTATGTCCTTTTTTAATTTGTTACATATTTGACACTGTTGGCATAGATAGGTGAGGTGATTTAAACGCTCATAGTTGGGGAAACTGAAACTATGCACCTTACCGGTTTAGCCACTAGGGGGAGACACTGCATTGCATCATTCAAGTAATGTTAACAGCCCACTTGTTTCATTACAGGGTCTCTGGAAACTAAAGTCAGTACCAGTAGCCTCACCACTCGTACTGTGCCAATTCCGAAGTGCCAAGTAACTCAAAACCTGCCTGTATTTTGAGATGTGGTAGCAAATGGAAGCAACGGGAGAGAAACAGCCAACCACTGGACAGACAGTGGCTGAGCTCCTAGTGGATTGAACTTGTGTTAGCCTTGTGTAGCCACTGTGCCACTTGGTACCGCTTATAGGGTCCCTATGATCAGCGCATATAGCAACCTCAGTCTCAAAACTTCTGTCATCCTCACTTGAAAACAAATAAAAACGCATACAGGTGATTGTTAAAGTCAAATTGATTTCTTAGTTTGGTTTAAAGATCAAGATGGGCCATGAAGTGTCATTCATCCATTTAGTCAGTCAGTCAGTCATTCTCCAACCTACTATAATCTTAAAACAGGGTTATGGGGGTCCGCTAGAGCCAATCCCAGCCAGCACAGGGCGCAAGGTAGGAAGAAACCCCGGGCAGGGTGCCAGCCCACCACAGATCATTCATTTATTCATTTTCTAAGCCCACACATTCCATTTCAAGATACCTGGAGTACCAGAAGCCTGTTAAAAACAAAATCAAACACAAGACAGTAGATGGGCAGCCAATCCATACAGTGCTAACTCTGAGAGAGAGCGCCCAATCAAATGCGTCGTGCAGATTTCACTCCGAGGGTTGTTTTTTTTTTTTTCTCGTCCCTCCTTTTGCTGTAGAGTGTGGATGTGTGTCAGGAGCTCAAACACAAATTATACCTGGGGCCTCATGCATAACACCGTGTTTAGAATTCACACTATAACATGGCGTAAGGACAAAAGTGGAAATGTGCGTGCGCACAAAAAAATCCAGATGCATAAATCTGCGCATTCACCAACTTCCACGTTCTTCTGCTCCATAAATCCCGGTCAGTGTGAAAAGTAACACATGTGCCTGCTGTCCCACCCTGTCTCCTCCCAGAATTACGGCACTTTCAATATGGAAGTCAACATAAATAGAGCTTAAGCTCAGCATTCTGTGAAAAGACAATGGCAAAAGCACGCGGGAAATAGAAGATTTTCAGCAAATACCAAGTGGAGGCAAAGGAAAAACGTACTATTTGTTGGTTTAAACAGTGGTATAAAGAACAAAAGGAAGTTGATCGAGTGACATAGTGTGTCGGAGAAACTCGAAAGATCAAGTTCACAATGTCGCACAGTGCCCAAAATAAAAAAGAAGTTTTCAGACATCAAAGTCGCCATGAAAAGGCGAGTCGTAGCCCACCGTCTGAGTGTCATATGAAAGCTTATTAGAGTACAGAGAAAAAGAAATAAGCACACAGTGGGAAAAAAAGCACGAAATGTCAACTTTAATCTCAAAATTTCCACTTTAATCACGTAGTTTATTTTGACATTAAAGTAGAACATCACAAATTTAATCTTAAAATCGTTTAATTTACTAGTTTCTCAAATCCCATCGTAACTAAAGTAGCACATTAAATACTTTGTTTTGTATTTGTTCTTCTAGGTGCTCTGTGTGTGTGAATCACTACGTGCTTCTTAAACGGGCTTTCCCTTCCTCTGACAGGACACAGAATCCATTATATTTGTGATATTACAGCTCTCTGAATAATTAAAATACTGAGATCTATACTAGATATCATTTTCATGATGATATGAGATAAAGTATGTATTGAACATGGTGGCACAGTGGTAGCGACGAGTTGGTGCCCCGTCCACAGATTGTTCCTGCTTCCCACAAGATGCTTGCTGCGCCGTGTGCGACCTTCAATGAAATACTTTATTGCAGCAGTACTGTCTCTCTCAAACGTACTAACCTCCAATTCCTGTCCTTACTTTTCTTTCTCCAAATACCCAATCGCCACACAATCAGCTCTGTAATAGACGTTAAGCCATCTGTAAGCTTAGAAAACTTTTAAGGAACATTGAAATATCTTCGTAGTACATGTTTAATTATTCTATCCATCTATCCTTCCAGTGTCGCGCCAGCACCAGCAAGAATACAGCGTGAGGCAGGAATAATCCCTGAATGGGGTGCCAGCTTCTCACTAGCGCTGCCCACCGTGTGTCCTCACATGTTTAATTATTAACAATATAAATTATTTAAATGATCTTAACTTTTTATTTATATAATATAATAAATATATTTTTCTGCATTTCATCTTAAAAATGATATTGTCATCATATGTAAATACGCGCTTTATAAAGTGGCACAGGTTGTGCAATATTGTAACTGTAGTGGACATTTCCAGTGAGGTGATTGTACTTATAAGTCCTAACAGTTCTACAAGGAGCACTTGATGGACTGATTGAGTGCATTTATAGTCATTGGGATGAAACTGTTTCTGAACAGTGAGGTACGAAAGGCTCTGAAGCGTTTGTCGTATGGGAGCAGTTCAAATAGGCAACATGGCTGAGGCAGCGTGTGCTTGATGCTGTACACTGATAATTCTCATTCCAGTTAGCTGTTGTACAGCTGTGATTCACACTCAGATACAGTGATAATATGGACAAATATGATCTGAGGTGCCAACTCCTAATGGTAGGAGCTGAAAGAAGAAAAAGAAGGTGCAGTGAGAGTAACAATGCTAATGGATCATTATATTGTTACAGGATAATTACAATCACATGCATTAAACTAAAAAACAATATGCGGTTAATTTCAGTGTATTTATAAAGCCGTGTCAGGGATGTGGATCTAAAAAAGAAAGGGAAACCACACAGGAACAGTAGCACTGCTTCGATGCTGGGTGCCACCAGTTAGCGGAGAACTTGGGTATGCCAGGGATTGAGCTACCGTGAAAACATATGTGGCTTTACGTCAAGTTTAGGTTTTATACATCGCGATTTGAGTGTGGAAACGGTATTACGCAACATTTTTGTGTGCACGCACCATTTCTACATGAGGCCCCTGGTGAATCTGAAGAGGATCTATAACAAACAATCAGCCAATCTCTCTATATTGTAAGGTTTCTATACTCTTTTGGGGTTTAAAACCCACCAAACGAGACAATATGCAGAAGAGTGTCCAAAAATGCAATTGCCACATCTATGGAAGATAGCCTGTCGGTTGCCAGGGCAACAGTGGGCTCCCACCACTGGAGCAGTTTGCCGCAAAAACAAATCCAAAAGGATTGCCGTCATGATATGAGCACCTGCCACCGATGGGTGATTTAAGGAACATTAAAACTGCTAAGAATAGGATGACTTGGCCATTAACCAGACCATGATCCTGCCTGGTTGCTGTGTCCGTGTATATGAGAGCGGGAGATCCCGCTGCAATAAATAACCATACTCTTCCTGTTTCAACCGGAATTGAGTTGGTTTTGCTAAAGTACTGAGACTCAGCCTCGTGTTTTGGGGTGCAAGACAGGGACCCACACGTCACAATATTTAAATCTGTCCGCTATTCACAAGAGAACGGATTTAGATCTGGCTTTTTTCTAGAATTTGCTTGAACATTCCGTTTGATTGCACTAAGCTTTGTACTTTGCTTGTGGTACTGATTTATTTGCGCGAATCCCAGAGACACACACAGTGGGTCCTCCTCACTTACACGTCTGCCTTGTGGCGTATCTTACCTCCGCTTAGCTAGTGAACGAGAGAACTACTTAACAGATTTAGATTGGTTGTTTTTCTAGAATTTGCTTGAACATTCCGGTTAATTTTGCAACTTCTCTCAGCGCGCTAAGAATCAGAGTTCGCTTGCAGGAGCGATTTATTCACACGAAGCCGAGAGAGGCGGAGTGGGCTGAGGGGACAGGGAACCAGGTCTACCTCTGTGTTTTGGAGCGTACCTTGCCTCGGCATTAGCTGACAATACCTTTTTGTTTATTGATTCTTAAAGCTTGTCCTGTTTCACTACTATGTGGGCGGAGCCGAGGGGGACAGCTACTTAATTAATAAATCGTATCACCGTTGCTTGAACGCCCACATGTTGCAGTGACATCTGACATTTACCATTTACCCACCTCCTCTTTTCCACCACCCTCACTTATTGATTGCATTTCTGAAATTAAATCCTGGTTCTCTTCAAATTTTCTTAAATTAAACAGTGACAAAACTGAGGTTCTCCTCATTGGTTCAAAATCATCATTATCCAAAACCAATAATCTTTCTTTTATTATCGATAACTCTGTTGTTTCCCCATCATCTCAGGTCAAGAGTCTGGGTGTCATCCTCGACAGTACTCTATCTTTCCAATGTCACATTAATAACATCACCCAGTCTGCTTACTTCCACTTACGTAATATTAATCGCATTCGTCCCTCCCTCACTCCTCATACTACTGCCATTCTTGTTCATAGTCTTGTCACTTCTCGGCTGGACTACTGCAATTCACTCCTCTTTGGTCTCCCTAATAAATCTCTTCACAAGCTTCAGTCAGTCCAGAATTCTGCAGCACGTATCATCACTGGAATCCCATCTTTTCACCATAATACTCCGGTCTTGCAGCAGCTTCATTGGCTCCCGATCAAGTTCTGTATTGATTTTAAGATTCTGCTACTAACTTTTAAGGCCATCCATAACCTCGCACCTCCATATCTGTCTGACCTTCTACATGTTGCCATTCCATCCCGTAACCTTAGATCCTCTTCCTCCACCCATCTGACCGTTCCTCTCGCCCGTCTAACCACCATGGGGAGCAGAGCTTTCAGCCGTTCTGCTCCCAAGCACTGGAACTCATTACCTGCGGATCTCCGAAATATCAAATCATATTCATCTTTCAAATGTAAACTTAAAACACATTTGTTTAAAATGGCTTTTTCTATTTATTTATTTATTTGTTTGTTTGTTCGGTGCCCTTGAGTTCTCTGAAAGGCGCCTTGTATAAATAAAATGTATTATTATTATTATTATTATTTTTCATATTTCACACACATTCACTGCAGAACAATTTACAGATGACAGCCATCTTGATATGCTTACCTTTATGTGGAAGGAAGCCTGGTTGGAGCTGGGATGGAGAATACATTCTTGAAACTGTGAGACAACAGCATTATGCTAAATCGTTAATAAATTAAACTTTATTTCATATAGCGCCTTTAATTGAGCAGCCAATCCATATAATGCCTTTCAAACTGAACACCACAGTGTCTAATAATCATATTAAACACTGCAAGCTTAGACGGATGAGGTGACAAGACAAACATTTGACATCCTTACCTGTAAAGTCCAAAAACTAAGGCGTACTCTCGATTTTCCGACCGCCCATTGTGTATTCAAAACTCACATTTGTCCTTCCTATGTATAATTCTTTACATTTACTGACATTAAATTTCATCTGCCACAAATCTGCCCAGGCCTGTCTGCTATCCAAGTCCCTCTGTGATGAACAGATTCCAGATTATCTGCTAATCCACCTATCTTGGTATCATCTGCAAACTTAACCAGCTTGTTACTGATATTCCTATCCAAATCATTTATAGATTTTAAAAATAGCAGCGGCCCCAGAACTGCCCCCTGCTGGTCACCACTCTTAACATCGCCCCATTCTCATGAGGTTCCTCACACCATAACCCTCTGCTTCCTGTGTCTGAGCCAATTCTACACCCATCTAAAAGCATCACCCTGAACTCCCACTTCATTTAGTTTGATGCCCACCCTCTCATGCTTTCTGTAAGTCAAAATAAATATCATCTGTGTTGCTCAATTTTCTCCTTAATAATTCTTTCCATTCATTTTCCTGTGATGCCCATTAAGCTTATTGGCCTATAGCTGCTTAGATTTGCCCTGTCACCCTTTTTATATATATATATATATATATATATATATATATATATATATATATATATATATATATATATATATATATATATATATCCTTTGGAATCCCCCCAGTGCACAGTGGCTTCCTAAAAATATGTGTCCAAGGTTTATATCTGTTGTGGTAAGAAGCCCGGACACAGACAGGAAGACATGATTTTAACACCCAGCACACGTTTATTTACAAGATATTTACAAAGGTGAAACATGCACAACCCAGTGCCACAGCACCAATCACCCCAAAGTCCAGACCCTCAATACAATGCCTTTCTCTTCACTGCCTCCACTCCTCTCCTCCGAGCTCCGTCCTCTTCCACCCGACTCCAGCCTTCGTATGGAGGGAGGCGCCCCCTTATATCTGCACCCGAACGAGCTCCAGGTGCCTTCCGATGAGCTGCCGCCGAAACTCCCCAATGTCAGCTGCACACCCAAAAGCACTCCGGGTGTCCCTGATCCTCTTCCCCCCAGCACTTCCAGGAGGTCCAGGGCTCTGTAGGCATCGCGGCGCCCCCTGGTGGTGACCACAGGCCCCTACAGGGTTGAGCTCTGTACCCGTGGTTCCCCAAAGCCACCAGGGCAGTTGTCCTCGTGTGGTCTGGAGGAGGCGCAAGCCCTTGGGCATCCCAGCTGGGTACCACCCCCAGCCGCATGCCACACTGTACTCTCTAGCCTCCTTAAGAATTCGAGGGTAAATATTAATATTCATTCATTCTTTGTTCCAAGCCTATATTCTCAATATCTGGATCTCAGGAGGACAGGAAGTCTTTTCCTTAAGAATCAAACAGAAAACAGCAGCCAGCCTTGGAAGGAGTCATTCAGCCCAGTGCCTTTCATCCTGAACACGCGGTGTCGAAATAACTTTTTTTTTTCTTTCATGTTTAATGCTGTCAGCTGAAACAGGTGAGGTGACAAGACCATCAAAACTTTTGACACCCTTACCTGAAAAATCTCAAAACATATTTGGCATTAACAGACCTCCGTATGTGCGTCTTGGGAACAGCAGATCTGACATTGTGGTCAGCAGCACAGGAGCACCGAAGGGGACTGTACTTTCTCCGGTCCTGTTCAGCCAACATACATCGGACTTCCAATACAACTCCGAGTCCTGTCACATGCAAAAGTTCGCTGACGACACTGCTATTGTGGGCTGCATCAGGAGTGGGCAGGAGGAGGAGTATAGGAACCTAAAAAGGACTTTGAAAAATGGTGCGACTCAAACCACCTACAACTGAACACCAGCAAAACCAAGGAGCTGGTGGTGGATTTTAGGAGGACCAGGCCCCTCATGGACCCCGTGATCATCAGAGGTGACTGTGCAGAGGATAAAGACCTATAAATACTGGGAGTGCAGCTGGATGATAAATTGGACTGGACTGCCAATACTGATGCTCTGTGTAAGAGAGGACAGAGTCGACTATACTTCATTAGAAGGCTGACGTCCTTCAACATCTGCAATAAGATGCTGCAGATTTTCTATCGGATGGTTGTGGCGAGCGCCCTCTTCTACGCGGTGGTGTGCTGGGCAGGCAGCATAAAGATGAGGGACGCCTCACACCTGGACAAACTGGTGAGGAAGGCAGGCTGTATTGTAGGCACGGAGCTGAACAGTTTGACATCAGTGGCAGAGCGACGGGCGCTGAACAGACTCCTGTCAATCAGGGAGAATCCACTGAACAGGATCATCTCCAGACAGAGGAGCAGCTTCAGGGACAGACTGCTGTCACCGTCCTGATCCACTGACCGACTGAGGAGACCCCAAACTATGCGACTCTTCAGTTCCACCCGGGGGGGTAAACGTTAATATTATACAAAGTTATTGTCTGTTATACCTGCATTGTTATCATTCTTTAATTTAATATTGTTTTTTATTAGTATGCTGCTGCTGGAGTATGTGAATTTCCCCTTGGGATTAATAAAGTATCTATCTATCTATCTATCTATCTATCTATCTATCTATCTATCTATCTATCTATCTATCTATCTATCTATCTATCGCCTTTCATATCTATTTAAGAATTGATTATATTATTTATCCTGTGAATCTGTGTCTTTGTTTTGTGTGTTTCTTTTTTTATTAAATATTTTAAAACAAAGTAACATTCCACACAATCAAGTCAGGCTTACCAACACTAAATTCAACAGAAGGATCTTAGCATGTCTCCATATACTGTATATACTGTAGTATATACAAGTGTCTTCATATATATATATATATATATATATATAAAGAAACAGAATAAAGAGTTTCATATTACACATACCCACCTCTCTTTTACATTAAAATTAAGGATGAACCATCTAGTTTCATTCATTTGATCATTCCTTTTTTAAGACTACATATTCCATTTAAGGATCTCATCAAAATTATATAAGAAGGTAGGAAGCCATCCCTGGAAAGGAAGTCAGTGAATTTATTGTGTGGTTGAAAAAGGAATTGCAATGTTGGGGTGCCAACATTGCTTAATTTCAATAAAAATATTCAAAAATGGCAGTGAAAACTGAGGATACAATGCGCGTATGGATGCTGAAGTCTAAAACAACAACAACAACAACAATAATAATAATAATAATAATAATAATAATAATAATAATAATTTATTAATATAATACATTTTATTTATATAGCACCTTTCCCATGCTCAAGGCACTTACAGAATACAAGAAAGAATGACAGGGTATACAGCGTATAGCATTGTACTAAACCAGATAAATAAATAAAGAAGATTATGACAGTGAATTCAGAGAAAAAAAGCCTAACAGACAACATAATTGATGGTCTCGCACACACACACAGGTTACATGAGCATCTTGACAGGGAGGTAAACTGAGAGAAGGGTAATAAAGTCAAGCAGAGCTAAAAGCCTTCCTGAACAGATGAGTTTTAAAAGAATTCATGGAGTCGGCTGACCTGATTCATTTTGGTAGGTCATTCCAGAGTCTATACAGCTGAAGGCCCTGCTGTCACCCATGGAGTGTAGATTAGTGGGGGGCACAACAAGATGGTCAGACGAAGAGGACCTTAGTGGGCAGACAGGCACATAGTGATGGAGAAGGTCACTGATGTAGTTTGGCGCGAGGTTGTTTAAAGCTTTGTAGGTTATTAGTAGAATTTTATATTCAATTTTGTAAGACACGGGAAGCCAGTGAAGACGGAGCAGGATGGGTGTGATGTGCTCGCTGCTGCTGGTTCGAGTAAGGACTCTTGCAGTAGAGTTTTGAATAAGCTGGAGCTGTGATATAAGATTAGAAGGGGCACCTGCCAGTAGGGAATTACAATAGTCGATGCGGGATGTGATGAAAGCAGGGACAAGTTTCTCAGCTTTAGAAAAGGAGAGGAAGGAGCGAACACAGGATATGTGACAGAGGTGAAAGTAAGAAAGTCTCTTAATGTGATTTATGTGGGCGGAATAAGAGAGGGAAGAATCAAAAATAACACCAAGATTCTTTGTAGTAGAGGCAGGTCTGATGAGATCACCGTCAAGATGGACTGGAAAGGAGCTCATTTTATTAAGTTGCATTTTAGTCCCAATTTGCAGGAGTTCAGTTTTGTTGCAATTTAATTTTAAAGTGTTCTTCTCCATCCAGGTTTTAAGACCTGGGAGACCGGGAGACAAACACCAATTTAAAGTAAAAAGCAATTTCTTTATTCTTGGTGGCAGAGAGGCTGCAGACCCTGTCACGTTCCAGTGTGCTACAGACCGTCAGCTTGCCAGCAGGAAGGAGAGACTTCCTTTAAATACTCTAGTTCGCTGACAAGAAAGAAAAAAAAAAAAGAAAAAAGAGGACACTTAGCAGTTCATCTTGAGGTTATTACACGGATTGCTATAGCCACTATCCTCATCCTGAATTTGTACGTTTTTTACAGATAAAGAGTTGCCAGCATTTTCACAGTTCTAGGAAATACACTTCCGCTAGCTTGCACGTACATAAGTCGAGTTACGGCAAGTTTTTGTCCTAATGGTTATAGGGTGTATGCAGCTCACCGGTTTTAGACAATGCTCACTTCCTTATACTTTTCCCTTATGTATTTCTAGCTACAAATATGCAAACTGTATCACAGACCCTCACTTATATATATATATATATATATATATATATATATATATATCCATCCATCCATTTTCTAACCGCTGAATCGAATACAGGGTTACGGGGCCGCTGGAGCCAATCCCAGCCAACACAGGGCACAAGGCAGGAACCAATCCAGGGCAGGGTGCCAACCCACCGCAGGACACATACAAACACACCAAGCACACTCTAGGGCCAATTTAGAATCGCCAATCCACCTAACCTGCATGTCCTTGGATTGTAGGAGGAAACCGGAGCGCACGGAGGAAACCCACGCAGACACGTGGAGAACATGCAAACTCCTCGCAGGGAGGACCCGGGAAGCGAACCCGGGTCTCCTAACTGCAAGGCAGCAGCGCTACCACTGTGCCACCGTGCCGCCATATATATATATATATATATATATATATATATATATATATATATATATATATATATATATATATATATATATATATATATATATATATATATATATAGTGAACTTGGACCCCGACACAGACAGACGGACATCGTTGGCTCCACCACACACTGTTTATTTACAATAATTATTTACAAAAGTCACGTGCACAAACCCCAGTGCCTCTTGCACCGATCCCCCAATTGTCCAGGCCACACAGTCCTTTGTGCCTTTCTCTCTTGACCGCCTCCCGTCCTCTCTCCAGCTCTGTCCACTTCCACCCGACATCCACTGCTGACTGGAGGGAGACGGCCCCTTAAATGGGAACCCGGATGGGCTCCAGCTGCTTCCCGGCAATCAGTCCTGGCCACACCCCAGTGTGGCGGAAGTGCCGCGCACCCGGAAGCCGTCCGGGTGTCCCCTGTCGTCTTCCCCCCAGCACTTCCTGGTGTGGCGGAAGTGCTGGACTCCAGGGCTGTTCAGGCAGTGGGGTGCCGCCTGGCGGTGGCCACGGGTCCCTACAGGGCTGGGCTTTCAAGCCCTCTACCCGAGGCCTCCAGCATAACCAGGACGGATGCCCCCTCTAGGTCTGAAGGAGGCATAAGCCCTCCTCTGGTCCTCCTGGGCATTGCGGCCGGGCTCCAGCCCCGGCCGGGGACCACACGGGATATACCGGCATTGGGGCGCCGCCTGGCGGTGGCCACGGGTCCCTACAGGGCTGGGCTTCCAAGCTCTTTATCCGAGGCCCCCAACATAACCAGGACAGACGCCCCCTCGCGGTCTGGAGGAGGCACAAGCCCTCCTCTGGTCCTACTGGGCGTCCCTGCCGGGGACCACAATATATATATATTTGTCACGCACAAGCGCATGGGGAGCAGTTTAAGTACGCAAGACTCACCGTGACAAGTCGTGTAAGGGGACAATGGCAGCGTACTAACCTTTCTCTTCTTATTTTCTCAGCAAGAACGAGGAGCCGCCACCGTAATACTGCCTGGATGTTTCAAAAAGACTCTCTGGTTCCTGTGTGATGACATTAGCCACCCATCCAGCACCACGATTTTCCCAGCATCCCACTGTTTCATTTCAGGTCCGACCCCATAAATTGTTCATCCTCCCATCCTTCTATGTCTTTTGAGTTTTGCAAAAACAATTGACCTATTTTGTGTTGCAGTATACGGGGCTAAGAACCCCAAACCCAAGGTTACATTGACAATCGTGTTACGTTATTTTTAAAATGTTTCCTTTTCTTAGCACAAGCACAGCTGAGAAGCTTCGATGCATGTGCTCCATAATGAGTTAAAAAATCACGCATTTAATCACAAGCAAAGGGGAACTTCTGTCAATGCATGATTTCCTGGTACACGGATTAAATTGATCAGCGCTTCCCGATTCATTTTACCCTCGCACCCCCTTGGTTTGAGAAGAAGTATGAAAAAATATGAGGTTAACACAGAAAAACAGATCACCAATTGAAGCTTTATGAATAATCGATACTTTATTCGCCATCAATAATTGTTTTGGTAAGCCATACTCAGTGTAATCCTCCTTCCATTTTATAAATTTTCCATGACTAGCCATGATTAAATGAACAGTAAAAAAGTAAGAGCGAAGCGAGGGTGACTTATTCAGGCAGGCAGGCGACAGCTCAATAGCTCGAATTTGGATATAAGTAGGTTCTATTTAGTCGCCAGAAATATCTTTGGTAGGAATGGAAGTTGAATTTAGTCTTAAAATTTCTATGGTGAAGAAAAATGTATGCAATGATGATTAAATTTAACTTACATTCCTACTAAACATATTTCTGTCGACTAAATAAAACTTACTTATATTTAAAATGTAAATAGAACTTGAACAGATAAGATAGTTCATAATACCCACGCAGCACTAAGTGCACGTAAGAGCAGGAGTCATCCGTTTTAACTAACAGCGTATTGCACTGATACGAAATAGCCTGCCCATTTAATTATTTAGGAATGGATAGATAAATTAACATTTTGTACAAATAATTAATAATTTCTTCCTCGATGGATTCTGGCACGCCCAGCAACAGGTGCTCGCACCCCAAAGTAGATATATATAGATATATATATAGATATAAATATAGATATAGATAGATATAGATATATAGATAGATAGAGATGTATAGATATATAGATTATATAGATAGATAGATATATACATATAGATAGATATATAGATATAGATAGATAGATAGATAGATATATATATATACAGTATATGTATGTGTGTGTGTCTATATATGTACAGTAGACATGTATGTGTATATATATATATATATATATATATGCCAGCAACATTCATGACAATGACAAAACAATTACATTGTTAATCATTTTACGTTATTATTAAAATGTTTCCTTTTCTTTTTCATTACTTCTTTAACACACTACTTCTCCGCTGCGAAGCGCGGGCATTTTGCTAGTACAGAATAAAGCCACCATAATCCTGGAAGAAGATGTCATTTATTGAATGAAACTGTCACTATACCGAACTCTGACTGTGACTAAGTGGCTTTTATTGGTTGCAAGGCCAAAGCCAGAGACAATTTACATGCTACAGCGGGCATTACTTTTCTTTATTTTGCTCTGCAATTAAAAGGGACAACCCAGCTGGTGCCCCAAATTATTAAACATTCAGCTGTCATTTCTTCACCGGGCCACCATTTATATATACACATATATATATATATATATATATATATATATATATATATATATATATATATATATATATATATATATATATACATACATACATACATGATTAATGTATGAAATAACTCAGATCAAGAATCAAATGTGTGAAAATGGTGTGTCTCATTCTTGGGTAATGATAAAGTCTGAAAATAAAATTAGGGAGAATCGTGAGCGTCATTCTCAAATAAATAAATTAGCGTACTGTAGTATAACATCTGCAGACTGTTTTAAGGACTCTGAAGTGCCATTTGATGCAACTGATTGGTTATATATATATTTTTTTAACTTTTTCATTGTTTTGATATTTATTATTTAGCACATCTACTCTCTTTTTTGTAGATAGCTTTGGGCAACATTCCACCTGTTCGGTAATTTCTTCCAATTCCAGAGCACAAGGGCCACGTCTGACATAGATGACTGCTCAAGATTCCAAGATGCCAAGATTCAAAGTTGCATTTGTGTACAAACATTCCAGCACTGAGAAAAGTCTCCAAGACCACAAGTTCCGCTCTCAACCAAAAAAGACGAGTCGCAGCCGTAGCTGGTGCATTTTTCCATTTTCATTCCGTCACTTGCAGTGCCTGCAGATTCTCATTATGGTTAGTCAACACTTCAAAAGTGGCCAACATGAAAGAGGGAAAGCGAGGAGGGCTGAGCGCATCCCAAGTGATGAAAGGAAGAAGAATATCCGTGACAATAAAAGCAAACAGCTGCACGTGGCATTTAACGTGAACTGTTACCATGGTGATTTCACTTGAACTTGAACAATGGATTAGACTCACTAATGTCACCAGCTTGGCCCATATGCTGGACCTTCATGTCTAACATCAAAGCCCGTCTGCTGTGGGATGAGTAACTCATAGAGAAGAAACCTCTCCAAGAAAGAATCTACTGGTAATGACACCTGCAAACACTAGGGGGCAGTAGCTGTAAGCTGACCACCAGATTGGACTCAGTAGCCAAGCAATGGCGGCCTTTCTAAAACACTGGCTACAGTACATCATCCAGGAATTGGGAGTGGGGGGTGGGGTGGGGAGTATTCCCAATGTAAGGGAATCACTCAAAGGGATTGAAGGTGGGAGAGACACAGGGAAATAGGGAAGAGATTCAGGGACTTGGCTTCACGGAGTGTCACCGGTTTAAAGATGACGTTTACGATGGTCTACTTCAATGATAAAATAAACTACGAGGTTAAAGTGGACATTTCAAGAATAAAACCAAAATTTCCGCTTTAATCACAAAATAGACCTTTCCACCATGTCCTTAATTTTTTTCTCTGTTGCCCAAACACGCCGCCGTACATTCTGATGCACAAAAGATGGCATGTGAGACCATTAAAACATACTAGCCAACCCGCGGCGTACCATACGCCGCATAATCAGGCCGGTTTGTTAATGATTTTTAAGCACAGGGAGAAAATGAACATTTGAAAAATCGGTAATGTAATAAATCAGCAAGAAAAGCAACATTGCAACAATGCACGGAACGAACCAACACACAATCGTCCGTGACTGAAAACTGGCGGGCCGCAATTGCGCCCTCTCTTGCCAGACGGAGGGATGGGGGTACACGGTGCGGAGTGTGGAACGGGAGGAGAGGAGGAGGACGTCCATTCAGCTCCTTCCGTCATGGTAGTCTGCCGAATTCTCATTAAGTATGTACTGCCAACTCATGTGCCCACCTCCAACTCGTCACTTGAGTCGTTGGCTGCTTTTCTATATATAATCCACCCGACCACGGTAGTAGCAAGGTGGGAGGGGGGTGTGCACAGAGGGTAGGGGCGCAACCAGTGGGAGCGTATGAGTCGCACTTTGTGGGAATTCCACGGTTTGCAGCCCGAATGGGGTTCAACGGCTTACCCACGCCTCTCTGCACCGGGTAGACACACGCTCAATCTCATGCATAATTATTTATTGAATGCTAAACACTTCTGGAAAGACACGTTTGTCTAAAACAGGTTGGTGTGAGAATACAACAGTAAGTGAATGAAAAGATGGAAGTCTGGAGAGAGCAAAATACAACACAATAGTGAAGCCGCGGCAAAACAAACTCCGCATAATTATTTATTGATGGTTGAACACTTCTGGAAAGACGCAGTTGTCTAAAAAGGGAGGGTTTGAGGATACAACAGAAAGTGAATGAAAAGATGGAACTCTAAAGAGAGCAACATATAATTGTCCGTGAGTGAAGATGACGCATGTTTGTTGAGGATGCGAATTGCTGTATGTAAGGTGTAAAACAGTTTGCTATGGTGCATGCGGTCGTGCGTCGTAACCAAAAACTCAGTTTTTAAAGACTGTATACTTCATTGTGTTTTAACCTCAGTTGTAAAGGATTATTTTAAGGATCCCATGGGATACCCCTTAGCAAACTGCTTTACACGCTGCATATGGCGACTCACCTCCGCGAGAAACATGCCTCTATGAACAGTCAACGTGGCTCGAAGGTGCATGACATGCACATGACAGTAACCTGACCTGCACTGCATGTGGCCTCTATGACAAACAAATATAAATGACGCCATTTTTTCTGTGTCCTCGCGTCCGAGTTGGTGGGCGTAGCCCTGCGAGTTGTCGTCGTATCCAATGGTCTTGGAGTTGGTGGGCGTGGCTCTTTCCTGCGTGCGCCATAGGTGTCTCACTTGTCGGCGGCTTAGTGAATCCACGCCCCTTCCAGCGTGCTTTTCATGGTTGTCTTGCCTTAGTGAATTATATATATAGTGTCATTATGATGAAGAATATGTGACACTTGAATATAAAAGCAACATGAATGCATTTGTTTGACGGCATTTTGCTTCTCCGCATCGAGCCGTTCATCAAACATTGAAGCAGACACATAGATTCCGGAGGATCTTTAAAGCGGCTTTCTATCACATGTAGATAATAAACAGAGACTCTGACGCCATGTTCCCCACTTGATCACACTGTGTCCCCAACTTTTTGCTGGCACTGCGACTTCTCTCCAACTAAATTATAGAGTACATAAATGTGTAAATGAAAAAAAGTAACAAGTCGAGTGTTGCCCAATGTAGCAGAGTAAGAGTAGCGTTTCTTCTTCATAAATGTACTCAAGTAAAAGAAAAAAGTATGGTGCAGTAAAACTACTGGTAGAAGTACATTTTTTTTTTAAAAGTTACTCAAGTAAATGTAATGGAGTAAAATTAATGTAACTCGTTACTACCCAACTCTGGTTGCCACATCGGATCATCTTTTTCCATATTACTCACACTGCACCAGTCGGAGTATTTATATCACTGTATCTGAGTGGGGAATCAAAGATCTACAGAAGCTGAGAAAGAGAATTATCGGGATACAGCATCATGCTGCCTCAGCCATTCTGCCTATTTGAACTGCTTCTCACATGGCAAATGTTTCAGAGCCTTTCCTGTATGGACCTCGCAGTTCAGAAACAGTTTCATCCCAAGAACTCTAAACGCATTCAATCAGTCCATCAAGTGCTCCTTGTAGAACGGTCTGTACTTATAAGTACAATCATCTCACTGTAAACTTGTGATACAGTTAATAATATTGCACAACCTGCGCTACTTTATAAAGCGTGTATTTACATATGATGAAGATATCTTTTTTAATATGAAATGCAGCAAAATACGTTTATTATATTATACAGATAAAACTTTAACTTCATTTAAATAATCTATATTGTTAATAATTAAACATGTGAGGACACGGTGCGGCATTGCTAGCAAGGAGCTTGCGCCCCGTTCACGCATTGTTCCTGCCTCGCGCTGTATTCTTGCTGGTGCTGACGCGACACTGGAAGGATAGACGGATAGAATAATTAAACACGTACTACGAAGATATTTCGATGTCCCTTAAAAATTTTGCAGTTCTAAGCTTACAGATGGCTTAACATCTATTAGAGAGCTGATTGTGTGGCGATTGGGTATTTGGAGAAAGAAAAGGAAGGACAGGAATTGAAGGTTAGTACGTTTGAAAGAGACAGTACTGCTACAATAAATTATTTCATCAAAGGTCGCGCACGGCGCATCAGGCATCTTGCGTGAGACATGAACAATGACTGTGCCACTGTGTTCCCATGTTTAATAACATGCTTTAACTCCTATCATCATGAAAATAATATCATGTATACATCTCAGTATTTTAATTATTCAGAGAACTGTAATATCACGAATGTAATGGATTCTGTGTCCTGTCGGAGGAAGAGAAAGCCAGTTTAAGAAGCACGTAGTGATTCACACACATAGAGCACATAGAAGATCAAATACAAAACAAACCATTTAACGTACTACTTTAGTTACGGTGGGATTTGAGAAAGTAGTAAATTAAATGATTTTAAGATTTAAGTTTATGATGTTCTACTTTAATGACAAAATAAACTATGTGATTAAAGTGGAACGTTCGAGATTAAAGTTGACATTTCGTGCTTTTTTCCCCACCGTGTGCATTTTGTTTTTTCTCTGTACTCTAATAAGCTTTCATATAACACTCAGATGGTGGGCTACGACTCGCCTTTTCATGGCGACTTTGAAATCTGACAACTTCTTTTTTATTTCGGGCACTGTGCGACTTTGTGAACTTGAGCTTTCGAGTTTATCCGACACACTATGTCACTCGATCAACTTCCTTTTGTTGTTTATACCACTGCTTAAACCAACCAGGAAGTCAAAAGAAAATTCACTGCAAGACTTGGACAATGTTCCTCTTCAACAATTCCAAAAATGTTTCCAGCAGTGGGAAAAATGTTGGAACAAGTGCATTCATTCACATGAACAGTACTTTGAAGGAGATTACAGTTTCAGTAAGTATTTTTTTTTCAATTCCGGCTATTTACAATACAATACAATGCAATACAATTTATTTTTATAAAGCCCAAAATCACACAAGGAGTGCAGCGATGAGCTTTAACAGGCCCTGCCTCTTGACAGCCCCCCAGCCTAGACTCTCTAAGAAGACAAGAAAAAACTCCCCAAAAAAACCCTTGTAGGGAAAAAATGGAAGAAACCTTGGGAAAGGCAGTTCAAAGAGAGACCTCTTTCCAGGTTGGGTGTCAAAAAGAAGGGGGTCAATACAACACAATACACAGAACAGAACAAATCCTCAATACAGTATAAAAATAAAAAGTTTACAAGTACAGAATTTAACAGTAGATGATATCACATAATAGGATTTGGAATTGTTTAGAGTCCTGGAGACCTCAGCCATCAAGCTGTACCCCCCATTTGGCCATTCCTCAGCTGAGATAGCTCTGGGCCAGCCAATCCGATGACAGGACCCCTCTACCTGATGATTCCTGCTATCCTCCATTAGGGATGACTATATCTTAGGCAGGCAAAACAACTTGGCAGGTGGGCCATGCCACCAAGTGCCACATTTGAGTACCACAAAGAGAAACAGAATAGGTGAGGGGTAGTAACAAATTATAACTGTCATATTATGGTTTAGTGCTAATGACAAATAACAGAGATGCAGTCTGTACAGTTAATCAGCAGCTCTAGTCATGGTGTACTAAACTGAAGTAGAGAGTCTTCAGCCGGGATTCGAAAGCTGAGACTGAAGGGGCATCTCTTATAGTAGCTGGCAGATCACTCCACAGTTCAGGGGCCCTATAACTAAAAGCTCAACCTCCCACTGTTACTTTATTAATTCTTGGAATCATAAGCAGACAGGCATCTTGAGATCTTAATGTGCACTCTGGTTTGTAAGTCGGGTATTTCTGGGTACCCCCTCGTATATTCAAACATACAAAGACTCAACATCCATAGGCCATTTGTCAACCAAAAATACCTTACTTTATGCGGTGTTCCCTATTATTGGGTGGCTCCCTCACCCTCAGCCTTAATAAACCTTGCAGATCAGAGCATATGGCAAACTTCCAACTGCTCCAAGTGCTCTTAACATCTACTTTATTACTTCAGTCACTCTAGATATGAAGACAAAGTATAGAAAGTTAAAAGCTGTGGAATTTATTAAAGTGCAATAATACTAATAGAGAAAAACATAAAAGAAAATGTGGAGAGCAAAGTATAGATATATATCATCTTTTTAGAAAAAGCTTCCGAAAAGTTAAAGAATTCAAAGATGAATGTCCCAGGGTTGCGTTGATTTAACAATTAATATTCATGAAATGCTTCAGCTGATGATCAGATGAAAATAACCCCCTTCTGACTTTGCTCTGTCTACCCCTCTTGGCGTCGCTCAGATGAGGCATATTTATTATACTATTCCACGCAGAGTTGTGCAACACATGATTGTTACATACACCTGATTGGATGGCAGTCTGTTTCGCTTTAATTTTACGAGTGATGTATTACACTTATTTTTTTACTTTTAGTACACTTCTTAACTTAATATAAGTGTGATTTTAAAAAAGTATATATATATATATATATATTTATGGACAATAGGAAGTGGGTTAAATATCGATGACAAGATTTGTACCAGACAACAAACAGGTGAAGTTAATATAAGTGTCATAAAAATAATAATAATAATAATAATAATAATAAGCATGGTAATAAAATAATAAAAAGAAAATGATCTGACCGGCCGAGATTCTGTTCTACTTTTCTGACCATTTTGGAGTCCTCCACCACTTTTGGGGGAAAAGGACATTTTGCCCTTTTTTTTTTCTTTCTCTCAGGTGGGTTTTGTTTCTTTTTGATACTGTTTGCTCATTTTAACTTTCTGATGTCTATTTTTTTTTACTTTGACTATGAAATCTTTTGTTGTATAAGTTTGAATCAATTGTATGGGGCATTTTTTGTTCTATTTAATGCTTTGTGTATTCCCCTTTTATTAAGCATTCTATTCAGGAAACACCAGCATCCAACAGTGTTGTTCAAGTTTACTCCCCACAAGAACTCACTCAAAGCTCAGTTCACGCAGATTAAAATGAATAAATTCACGTTCATAATTCACCATTTCAATTTTGAAATCGTTCGTGTTCAGTTCATTTTGTATCAGCCTGTGTAATGGATGGGCTGGGGGAGAGAGTGTCTTCAGGGCTTTATCTCCTCCAGGAGGATAGAGGGCAGCCCTCCCTGGGTTGCTACAGCACCACAGATACCTGCAGAGCATACTGGGAGATTTATACAGTCCTGTTAGGTTCTTTATGTGCCACCAGGGGGCACTGCAGAGCCTGCACAGTCCTACTACTTGGGGTTCCCACCACACCATGGAAGTGCTGCCAGAAGAAGATCACCAGACATCTGAGGCCTCATGTATAAACGGTGCGTACGCACAGAAATCTTGCGTAAGAACTTTTCCACGTTCAAATCGCGATGTATAAAACCTACACTTGGCGTAAAGCCACGCACTTTTCCACGGTACCTCATGCCTTGTCATACGCAAGTTCTCCGCTCGGTTTTGCAAACTGGCGGCACCCAGCGTCAAAGCAATGGTACTGTTCTTGTGTGATTACTCATTATTTTCATGACGCGGCTTTATAAATATACAGAAACTAACCGCATATTGTTTATTAGTGTAATGCATCTGATTGTAATTAACTCGTAACAATATAATGGTCCAGGGAACAGCCATAGTATTCCAAATACCATAACTGCTTTAGCGTTGTTACTCTCACTTCTTCTTCTTCTTCAGCTCCTCCCGTTAGGAGTTGCCACAGCGGATCATCTTTTTCCATATTACTCCCACTGCACCACTCAGAGTATTTATATCACTGTATCTGAGTGGGAATCACAGCAGCAGCTGATCGGAAAGAGAATTATCGGTATACGGCATTAAGCACACGCTGTCTCAGCCACTTCAAAATGTTTTAAAGCCTTTCCTGTACAGACCTCGCGGTTCAGAAACAGTTTAATCCCAAGAACTTTAAATGCACTCAATCAATTGCTCCTTGTAGAACGGTTTGTACTTATAAGTACAATCACCCCACTGTAAACTTGCACTACAGTTATAATATCTCACAACCTGGGCCACTTTATAAAGCGCGATTTACATATGATGACATATCATTTTTAAGGTGAAATGCAGCAAAATATGTTTGTTAAATTATACACATAAAACTTTAACTTCATTTAAATAATCTATATTCTTCACTGGGAGTGTCGTGAAGGATAGAATAATTAAACATGTACTACAAGATATTTCAATGTTCTTTAAACGTTTTGAAGAATCGGCGCTAAGCTTACAGATGGCTTAACGCCTATTACAGAGCTGATTGTATGGCGATCGGTTACTTGGGGAAAGAAAAGCAAGGACTCTTGGGCGCACGCCAATATATATTGAATATAAAACAGAAAGAGAAAATAACAACACAGCTAAAAACGCAGCGACAAATTTCGACAAAGATAATGCTTGTCATGAGCACGAGGCTCATGAAACACATGTTTAATAATGTGCTTTAGCTCCTATCATCATGAAAATGACATCACGTATACATCTCAGTATTTTAGTTATTCAGAGAGCTGTAATATCAAGAATGTAATGGACTCTGTGTCCAGTTGGAGGAAGAGACCCAGTTTAAGAAGCAAGTAGTGATTCACACACAGAGATCACATACAGTAGAAGATCAAATACAAAACAAAGCATTTAACGTGCTACTTTAATTACGATGTAATTTTGAGAAACTGGTTAATTAAACGATTTTAAGATGAAGTTTATAATGTTCTACTAAATGACAAAATAAACTACGTGATTAAAGTGGAAAATTCGAGATTAAAGTTGACATTTCGTGCTTTTTCCCCACCGTGTGCCTTTTTTCTCTGTACCCTAATAAGCTTTCATATGACACTCAGACAGTGGGCTTACAACTCTTCTTTTCACGGCAACTTTGATATGTGACTTCTTTTTTATTTCCGTCACTGTGCGATTTTGTGAATGTGAGCTTTCAAGTTTCTCCAACATGCTATGTCAGTCGATCAGCTTCCTTTTGTTGATTACTCCACGGTTTATTTGAACAAATAGTATGTTTTTCCTTTGCCTCCACTTGGTATTCGCTGAAATTCTTATATTTCCCTATGCTTTTCCCATTGTCTTTTCACAGAAGGCTGCGCTTAAGGGCGATTTATATTGATTTGCATATTCAAATAGGCGTAATTCTGGGAGGATTTGGGGCGTTACATAATGCGCGTGCACGAGCGTTAGTTTTCACGCTGATCGGGATTTATGTAACGGAAGGACGTGGAAGTTGGAGTACGCACAGATTCCTGCATCTGGATTTTTCTGTGCGTAAGCACATTTCAGCTTTTGTGCTTACGCCATGTTATAGTGCGAGTTCTACGCACGGCGTTACACATGAGGCCCCTGGAGCACTTCTGGGTACCCAATAAAAGGAGCCAACGATAACCAGTGTTGTTCAAGTTCACACCTCACAAGAACTCACATTCATAGATCACCATTTCAATTTTGAACTAGTTCTTGTTCAGTTCATTTTGTATTTTTTAATGAGTGAGAATAAATGACCCACGTGTTTACTTTTTTCAATTTTGCTTACCTTATATTAGGATATTACAGTGCTCTTGAATAAAATACAATAATTATGAAGACTTTTTTATTTAAATACACTTTATTGAGTTACACCCAGCAATAAACACATATAAACATATATGCTGATATCATCCCAGTCAAAAAAGAAATTAAAGAGATGCAAGTATACATATAAATTATTGCTCTATTTGTAAACGTGTCACACAAATGGTGACTGTGGAGCCAGCATGTAGGTAAACTAATCGATTACGCAGCTGGTCAAAATTCGCGTCACATATTGCATGTCTAACGGGGAAAAATATAAAGTGGCCTCGTGAAGTCCAGCGTTTTCCTAAAAACGAAAGCGAAGCTTCACCGCGTGCGCGTGTCAACGGGGGGTGCAGCTTAAGTAAAAGCAGGCAGAAACAGACAGCGCCGATTTGATTTGACGTTATTTTTTCTGAATACAAATAAATGGCAAAAAATGTGTACAAAATCCACTATTTGTGCTTATCCGAATACTGTATTCGGATTTGGCTCTACCCCTACATTACAGGATAAGGCAAAACGTTTAATTTAGACCTTAAACCACATCCAGAATGTCACCTAAAACTAAATTCACTCACGTTCAAGTTCTTCACTTGCAAATACGTTACGTTAAGTTCACCGTTCTTAGAAAAATGAATGCGTTCAATGAGTGAAGTAGTTCATGCATAACCCTGGTATCCAATGTTACGTATTATGTATTATTATCATATAATTATTAAAGATATGACAATTAATTAAAAATTGATGATTTCTAGGTGACTCCAAACCTTTGACTGGTTGTGTATCTCAAAAGACCAAATGAGTAAAATGTTTCATCGTTGAAAGAGATTGGACTGATGTGGAAAGGCCCTGGACCTCCAAAGATTAGGAAAAAAAAAAATTCCCCGAATTCCATGAAAAAGTGGCCCTCCTCCACTGAGACGATTCCCATCCCGTCTGCCGCCCGCCTTCTAGAGATGTACTGATGCACAAGGAGGTCACTTTCAGCATCTTTTGTAAATGTGAGGGCCAAATCAGATCATTTTTTCTCCTCACCACGTAATGCGGTCGTCCTGGTGGAGGTGGGCCACCCTGTAGTACATCAAATCAAAAAGAAAAAAAAATCAAAACCAAAAATGAAGGAATGGATGACAGAAATACTGGGATACAGAAATGAGAGAACGTGATTTATGGTTGTTGTTGACACGTAAGAACGCACATCCGTTGTGCCTACTTGTAAAGATTTTTTTTGTCTTAATATAAAATGGTCCAGCTATGCCAGTCAT
Source organism: Polypterus senegalus (assembly GCF_016835505.1). NCBI lineage: Eukaryota > Metazoa > Chordata > Cladistia > Polypteriformes > Polypteridae > Polypterus > Polypterus senegalus. The sequence goes on along the minus strand of NC_053154.1, from coordinate 338,246,888 downwards.
GCCACCTTAAATATAGGTTTTTGACGTCGGCGTTTTTTTTACATCCCACCTGTACATTTTGACACCGAGCCCCCCAGTCAGACTCTTAATGAGGGCAACCGAGTGGCACCGCTGAGGAGCAGCAGACACCCGCGTGTCAGTTGGCACGTTTTCCAAACGTTTAGCAAATGATTACATGGAAGTGAGAGGAGCTTGTCTGCTTTTTTGGAAGCCTGCTCGCTGCTGTAATTAGCTACCCCATTATTGTGTTTACTTTCAGCCCACCCTTCCTAGTTGTAGTTTGAATGATTTATTAGATGAACGCGAAGCATGTGACTCATATGGTGGGAATGCAGTCCACCGCTCAGTCGGCTTAAAGCCTTTAAATGCACATCACAGTGCGGCTGTATGACAACTGAGACCTCCGCGAAGAGAATCCATTTTGCTGTCAAGAGCAGATTAGCCATGCCGCACTGGAAGATGGTAACACATCAGTACGGCCATCAAGAGGACGCTGAACGGGTTTGATCAGAGAGAGGGGGGAAGAAAAAGGAAAGAAACGAGAAACGTTTGTCATTTGCCACAGACTTCAAACTCGGGCTCGGGTTTCAGGAATCAGCTGGTTTCCATCATCACATTACCGTTATCTGTGCGGAGCTGACATGCAGTTTAATCTTAGATCTCTCTGGAAGGGAGTAATGCATTGGGACACTTAACTGTGTGTGTGTTTGAGTGTGTGTGTGTGTGTGTGAGTTTTATCAGATTTGGCCCTCAATTTCAAATTTGTTTTAGCATGAGTGAGAGTTTGAGGGCCTTCCGATTTCAGCCATACTTCACGCTCTCATGGGTTTTAGTTTTAAACAAACTTACTAACCCTGACTGAACCAAAACAAAAAAGAAAAAAATAATATTTTGAGTTTAACTGCTGGGGGCAGCTAGACCACCACAGGATGAACTCACTCTCAAGCCGTCTCACGATTTATAATAAAATACTTTATTTTATTCAATAATGAGGAATAAAAGCACATTCTCAACTGCCAGTATTATAGTAACCAGTTCACCGGACCTCAGTGGGTCACACTTTAGCACAATGGGACAGAGAGACAGACAGAGAGTGAGGGAGGGGCTTATTCATATGGCGTGGAGCTTAGGAGAGAGAGAAAGCAGAGCAAGAGAGAGAAAGAGAGGGAGAGAGAGACATGGTCAGAAGGGGTGGAGCTTGGGAAAGAAAGAGAAAGGGAGATGATCAGAATGGGAGGAGCCTGGGTGAAAGAGAGATGTGGTCAGAAGAAGAGAGAGACATGGTCAGAAGGGCTGGGGCTTAGGAGAGAGAAAGCAGAGTGAGAGAGAGAAAGAGAGGAAGAGAGAGACATAGTCAGAAGGGGTGGAGCTTGGGAGAGAGAGGGAAAGGGAGATAATCGGAATGGGAGGAGCCTGGGTGAAAGAGGGATTTGGTCAGAAGAAGAGAGAGACATGGTCAGTAGGGCTGGAGCTTAGGATAGAGAAAGCAGAGTGAGAGAGAGCAAGAGAGGGAGAGAGAGACATAGTCAGAAGGGGTGGACCTTGGGAGAGAGAGAGAAAGGGAGATAATCGGAATGGGAAGAGCCTGGGTGAAAGAAATGTGGTCAGAAGAAGAGAGAGAGAGACATGCTCAGGAGGGTTGGAGCTTGGGAGAGAGAGAAAGCAGAGCGAGAGAGAGTCATGGTCAGAAGGGGTGGAGTTTGGGAGAGGGAGAGAAAGGGAGATGGTTGGAATGGGAGGAGCCTGGGTGAGAGAGATGTGGTCAGAAGAAGAGAAAGAGAAAGAGACATGATCAGAAGGGGTGGAGATTGGGAGAGAGAGAAAGCAGAGAGAAAGAGAGAGAAAGATAGATTAGCACAGAATCATCGTAGAATTTCTGCAAGTGACATGACCTGCTGTTGTACGTTCTGTTGTTCGGTTATGACGATAGTGTCAGAAAATTAGCAGTGTTTGTGAAAAATATGAATTGCAAAACAGACTTTTGAAGTAAACGGTGTGTCATACCCCATCAAAAGGAAGTGAAAGGGACTCTCATTAAGAGAATATAAAACAGACACCCACAGGAGAGGCAGATTTCAGTGCTCAAAACACCTGAATCAGTAACTACCTACCGACACCAGTAGAGGCACAGACAAGTGAGGCAGCACAACATCTACCTTGGACCGGCACATCTGAACAACGTGATAGAAACCAGAGCCTCAGCGAGCCCCAAACACGAATACACAAAGAGTCCCAGGTTCAGATAATGGAAGGTTTATTCAGTTTAGAAGCACACAATATGCAGGTTTTCTCTCCTCACAATGTCTCTTCTTCTTACCACCGCACTGCCCTCCTCCAGTCAAGTGTTGCTCCACGTCCATCCCTGCTCTGACTCACTTGGGTAAGGGGGTGCAGTCTTTTTTCATTAAGGACCTCTGGGAGTACTTCTGGTGTCAGGGCCACTGCCTGATGGAAGCACTTCTGGTTCATATAAAAGTCCATTACAGCAGGGAGCTTCCTGCAGCGCCCTCTTGTGGCACCCCAGTGAGCCCAGCAGGGCTGCTCTGCCAGACAACTTCTCCTGGCATGTCCTACTGGCTTCCCACTGGGCAGTGATATCGGGAGCTGCTGTCATCTAGCGTGGTCGGGGAGTAAAAAGTCCCCAGTGACATCTTTCCTTTCCAGTGGACTGTCCGTCCTTCCCCTCTGGTTCTTCCTTCTGGGTCTGATTCCCCTTCTTCTCCCCAGCCAGGTTGTCTATCTGCCTGTTAGGAGTCTCCTGTCAAGGTAAGGAACCATCCCCTCTTCTGGCCAGGATGACCATTCAGCCCATGATTGCATCTATAACAAATAACCACAGCAATTTGGCATTGCTGTGTAATTGGAAATGCAAACCTGCCGTGCCAGAACATATGCTACGTTCCACTTGAAGTAGGAAGTCGGAATTTCCAAGTTCCTAGTCATAATTTCCAATTGGAATGTCCCCTTAAGTTAGATTTGTAACTTGGAAACTCTGGGCTGGTATTTCTACACAGAGCTTGTCCAACTTCAGATTATAACATCAACCTTAAATGGCGACATACACCACAAACTTCAGTGAACGCTGTAGTACTTAACTGACTATTTGTGTCTCATTAAATTGTTCACTCCCTGCTGTCCACCATTTATCCATGGACATGTTGCTACTGTGTTTGGATACACTAAATACAGCAGAATGTGTTGTTATCAAGTGCTGTTTATTTCGGTAGAGCAAGCACAATAACGTTTTTCCTGGACGCATCCATATTGGTATACTAGAACTTGGTCAACCAGAATGCAATGTCATTCCAGCTCTGACATCCGACTTCTGAGGCAAATTGAATGCAGAGACAGCTCTGTTTACTATTGTTATACCATAAAGTGATGCAACAGTCAAAATGACAGAAACATATCACAGCAGACAGAAGCACTTCTCAAATGCATGGAGCCCAGAAGCTGCAGTAGTCTACATGTACAGTATGTGTGTGAGTCTCCTCTGTTGCAGCGCTCTCTACAACGTACAAACGAATCAGTCAGTTTCAGTGACCTTGTGCCACTGAACTCATAACAGCAATCTTACCTCGTTATTTTCACTCGGCTTCAAGTCTTTTGCCCCCTTCCCTGATTCCTGGCAGGTTAAAGTGCATGGACTGAAGGAACTGTGGGGGGATTGGGTTTGCTCTTCACTGCTATTCACTGCAATCTTTTTAAAGGGTTGTCTGCAGACATATGTTCTCATTAGAAAGTCACGTCTGGCCTAGAGAGACTACCTCTGAAGAAGAAGAAAATGAAAAATTACATTAAGTGACGTTCACAGTAAGCGAACATTGTTATATACAGATTTCAGACACATAGACAAAAGGCACTATATAGTGCAACAGATAGATATGAAAGGCACTATATAACATAGATAGATAGATAGATAACAAAAGGCACTATATAACATAGATAGATAGATAGATAGATAGATAGATAGATAGATAGATAGATAGATAGATAGATAGATAGATAGATAGTGTAAAAGTAAAGACAACACAGCATGAAGGGTTGGGGTTTCCGGCCCCGTATACTGTCGTAACAAAAATACTTTTTACAAAAAAAACAACTCAGGTCAGAATACAAACAAAACATTTGCTTATGCGCCGACGTCTGTACACGCGTCGGCGGCCATTTTTATACAGGAGGAGCCGGAAGTGGAGGACTGCTGGGAAGGAGGCGTGAGGGATGACGGGATCCGTGACGTCAGGGAAGATGGCGGAGGAAGGGCGGAAGTGGACGCGGTGCGGTCAGGTTATGGTGGCGGAGCGTCTTTTTTCCTGAAAGAGAAAGCAGAAAGGTTAGTACCCGCCATTCCCTAGCGACAAACGTCCTTCGGTAATTTCGGTCCGCCCAGCGCCTCCTATTCGCCCATGCGTGACACGCCCCCCCCCTCAGCCCAAGACCATCCGGTCGGGCGGACCTAACCGAGAGGTCGTGGATGCGGGAGAGGGCATCGGCGTTGGCCTGAAGGCCGCCGCGGCGATAAGTGACCGTGAACTTATAGGGCTGCAAGTCCAGGAACCACCTGGTGACCCGCGGATTCGACTCCTTGTGAAGGGACATCCACTGAAGCGCAGCGTGATCAGTCACCAGAGTGAATTCGCGACCCAACAGATAATACCGGAGATAAGTCACGGCCCACTTAATGGCCAGGGCTTCCTCTCCACCACCGCGCACCTGGTCTCTCGGTCCAACAATTTCCGCTTAGGTACATCACGGGTGTTCGACACCATCAACGCTTTGGCTCAACACGGCGCCGAGGCCTGTGTCCGCGCCGGTCTGGAGGATAAAGGGTAGCCCAAAATCTGGGGTCCGCAATACCGGTGCCGACGTAAGGGCCTGTTTTAGGTCACTAAATGCGTGTTCTGCTCTGTCGTCCCATACCACATGCAGGGGAGCCCTTCTTTGTCAAACTAGTCAAGGGTGCTGCCCTTTCGGAGAAACGGGGCACGAACCGGCGGTAGTACCCCGCTAGCCCCAAGAAAGCTTGCACCTGTCTCTTGGTATTCGGACGGGGCCATTCCAGGATGTCTTTGACTTTGGAACACTGGGGCCTCACCTGTCCTCGTCCCACAAGGTAGCCTAAATACTTGGCCTCCTTTAAGCCAAAGAAACACTTACGGGGGTTAATACGGAGGCCGGCTTTAGCCAGTGTCGCGAGGACAGCCGAGAGCTGCAACAGATGTTCCTCCCAGGTGCCGGAATAGATGACGACGTCATCCAGGTAGGCGGCACTATAGGACTGGTGGGGCTTCAGCACTCTATCCACCAGACGCTGAAAGGTCGCAGGGCCCCGTGCAGCCCAAATGGGAGGACCTTGTATTGCCAGTGTCCGCTAGGGGTGCTAAAGGCAGTTTTTTTTGCAGAAGCCGTTAAGGGAATTTGCCAATACCCTTTGTCATATCAAGAGTAGTCAGATATCGAGCCGCACCCAGCCGCCGAGGAGGTCGCAATGCGGGGCATAGGGTAGGCATCGAACTTGGAGACCTGGTTCAGACGCCTAAAGTCGTTACAGAATCTCCAAGACCCGTCCGCTTAGGAACGAGGACAATTGGGCTGGACCAGGGACTGTGGCTCTCCTCGATGATGTCCGAGTCCAGCATCCGCTGTACCTCCAGTTCCACCTCGGCGTTTTGCCTCGGGAGTCTGTATGGCCTCCCGGACGACTACTCCGGCTCTGTGACTATATCGTGGGCAATCAGCGCAGTCCGACCTGGGGACTCGCCACCACCTCGGGATGGCGAAGATGGCCTGGGTAATCTCCTGCCGTTGTATGGGCGTTAGCTCGTCGCCGAGGTTAAGGGCAACCGTGCTAGCGAACAGGGAGAGGGATCTATGTGTTTCGGGAGTTTCCTCCCGCTCCTTCCATGGCTTTAACAAGTTAACATGATAGATCCTCTCGCTCGGTCGACGATTAGGTTGCTTGACTAAATAGTCGACGAGCCCCTTTCTTTCCTTAACCTCGTATGGCCCCAGCCAGTGAGCTAGTAACTTGGAGTGGGAGGTGGGAACGAGTACCATAACTCGATCCCCGGGTGGAACTCCGGAGGACGGAGTTGCGGTTATAGCACGGCCTGCGCTGCCTGCGCACGAGTCACGTGGTCTTTGAGGAGAGGCCTGATTTTGGTGAGCCTGTCGCGCAGTTGCGCTACATATTCCAGTATGTTAGAGGAGGGAAGGGCCTCGGCCTCCCAACCTTCTTTTAGGATATCCAATAGTCCCCGGGGTTGTCGCCCATATAACAGTTCAAAAGGGGAGAAGCCCGTAGAGGCCTGGGGTACCTCCCGGTAGGCAAAAGCACGAGGGAAGGAGTTGGTCCCAATTCCTGCCATCAGCGTTGACTACCTTCGAAGCATCTGTTTAAGCGCCTGGTTAAAACGCTCTACCAGACCGTCTGTTTGGGGTGGTAGACAGACGTCTTTAGGTGCTTTATTCTCAGTAATCTGGCAACCTCCCTGAACGTTTCTGAGGTGAAGGGGGTACCCTGGTCCGTGAGGACTTCTTTAGGGATACCCACTCGCGAGAAGAGGTTGACAAGTTCCCGTGCAATGTTTTTGGTGGTAGCGGAGCGCAGGGGAACCACCTCCGGGTATCGGGTCGCATAATCAACCATGACCAATATATACTTGTGGCCACGGTTGGAGGGCTCCAGAGGTCCTACTAAGTCGACCCCTATCCGGTCAAAGGGAACATCTATCAGGGGTATCGGGACGAGAGGAGCACGGTCCCTCCTAGGAATCTGGCGAATCTGGCAGTCCGGACAGGACTGACAGAAGCGCCGGACCTCCTCGTTGATCCCGGCCAGTAAAACCGAGCTTGATCCTCTCCAGTGTTTTCGGCCCGAGGTGGGCCTAAGAGGTGTGCGTGAGCCAGTTCGCATACCTCCCGCCGGAAGGTACGCGGAACTAGCAGCAGCTTCCGCACCTCGCCCTCGTGAGTTGCCACCCGATACACCAGATCATTTTCCAAGACAAAGAAGGGGCCACGTGGTATGGAACCGTCCGCTTGTGAGCTGCCTGGCAGAACAATCGCATTCCTGGCAAAGCGCAGGGAATCATCATTCCATTGTTCCCTCTTAAATGAGGCAGGCGTGGAGCGAAATTGGTGGTCTAGGCCGTCCAGGGGATCTAACAAAGGACTGGGGTTGCGCTCCTTGACTCGTCCCTTCGGGGAGGTCTCGCTCAGGGCGCGGGCTGGAGAAACCGCCCCTTGTGCCTGCGCCATTTTGGCTTGCCCTAGTGCATGGCGTGGAGACCGTGGGAAGGGTGCCTTGTCCCTCCATAGCCAGACCCAGTGAGGCCCCAGGAGTGGTGCGTGGCTTACCGCTTTTCCTTTGCACCAGTCTTGTCCCAGGATCACTGGAAAGGGGGTTCGGGCAACACCGCGACCATCAGTTTGGACAAATCCCCCCTCCAGGAAAGATAGCATGCTGCGGAACGGTAAGCCCTGGTCTCTCCGTGTACACAAGTGACCCGTACATGTTTGTTTAGCCACTGTCACGGTAAGACATAACGGCGAGCGACAATGGTTATGTTGCTGCCGGAGTCGAAGAGAGCCACCACCGAGTGCCCGTTTACTAACACCACTCCCGTGTTCGGACTTGCCAAGGGGTGCGGCGGAGTACAGTACCTTTCCGCCGAGGTCCAGGTGCAGTCCATCGGCTCCATGGGGGTGTTCAGCGGGCAGGATGGTAGCAGGTGGCCGGTCTCCCCACACTTGTAACAGCGCGAGAGGCCGGCTTTTCTCGGGTCTGGGAGGTGCTTCTGCAGCGCCGAGAGGGCTCGGGGTGGCCGCCCGTCCCCGCCGGTTCCCGCGAGCTAGCCGTTCTGCCCCCGCTCGAAGACCACGAGCTGGCGCCTAGGACTTCCAGGAGTCCTGGCATATCCGTATAGGGGTGGCGCCGAACCTGCTGGGCGAGGGGGCCGGGCAGTGCGTTGACCAGGCCCTCACAGGCCACTTGTTCAACGACTTTCCTGGCTTGGGGGCCCTCGGGCCGTAGCCACCGGCCCATTTTGCCCCAGAAGTCGAAGGCCTGTGCTCGGGCCGGCTTCTCGGGGTCGAACTGCCAGCCCCGCCATTCACTCGCCTGCTGGCTCGGCGTAATGCCGTAGCGCGCCAGGATCTCCCTTTTCAGGAGCTTATAGTCCGCGGCCTCCTCCTCAGTGAGGTCATAATAGGCCCGCTGCGCGGGCCCCTTTAGGTAGGGCGCCAGAAGGGACGCCCACTGACCGCTGCCACTCGTTCCGGGTGGCCGTCCTCTCAAAGATCCCTAGGTATGATTCGATGTCGTCCGCCTCCGTCATCGGTACAAAGGACGGAGGTTTCGGACGAGGCGGTTCGGCCCTTACCCTCTCGGCTTCCGCGAGTTTCGCCTTCGCAGCCTCCAGCTCCTGGGTAGTAGTAGCCTGTGCCTGCTGCAGGGACTGGATCTGGGCATTCATGCCCTGCAGCACGGTGTTGAGGTCCTGCCTTTCAGTCATTCTTGTCGTTTCTTCAGTGCAGTTATCCTGCCGGCTACGCCACTGTAAAAGTAAAGACAACACAGCATGAAGGGTTGGGGTTTCCGGCCCCGTATAATGTCGTAACAAAAATACTTTTTACAAAAAAAACAACTCAGGTCAGAATACAAACAAAACATTTGCTTATGCGCCGACGTCTGTACACGCCGGGCGCCATTTTATACAGGAGGAGCCGGAAGTGGAGGACTGCTGGGAAGGAGGCGTGAGGGATGACGGGATCCGTGACGTCAGGGAAGATGGCGGAGGAAGGGCGGAAGTGGACACGGTGCGGTCAGGTTTATGGTGGCGGAGCGTCTTTTTTCCTGAAAGAGAAAGCAGAAAGGTTAGTACCCCGCCATTCCCTAGCGACAAACGTCCTTCGAAGTAATTTCGGGTCCGCCCGCGGCCTCCTATTCGCCCATGCGTGACAATAGATAGATAGATAGATAATGAAAGGTACTATATAATATAGATAAATAGATAGATAGATAACAAAAGGCACTATATAACATAGATAGATAACAAAAGGCACTATATAACATAGATAAATAACAAAAGGCACTATATAACATAGATAGATAACAAAAAACACTATATAACATAGATAGATAACAAAAGACACTATATAACATAGATAGCCTGGGTGAAAGAGGGATATGGTCAGAAGAAGAGAGAGACATGGTCAGTAGGGCTGGAGCTTAGGAGAGAGAAAGCAGAGCAAGAGAGAGAAAGAGAGGGAGAGAGAGAGACATAGTCAGAAGAGGTGGACCTTGGGAGAGAGAGAGAAAGGGAGATAATCGGAATGGGAGGAGCCTGGGTGAAAGAGATGTGGTCAGAAGAAGAGAGAGAGAGAGATGATCAGGAGGGTTGGAGCTTGGGAGAGAGAGAAAGCAGAGCGAGAGAAAGTCATGGTCAGAATGGGTGGAGTTTGGGAGAGGGAGAGAAAGGAAGATAATCGGAATGGGAGGAGCCTGGGTGAGAGAGATGTGGTCAGAAGAAGAGAAAGAGAAAGAGACATGATCAGAAGGGGTGGAGATTGGGAGAGAGAGAGAGAAAGCAGAGAGAAAGAGAGAGAAAGATAGATTAGCACAGAATCATCGTAGAATTTCTGCAAGTGACATGACCTGCTGTTGTACATTCTGTTGTTCGGTTATGACGATAGTGTCAAAAAAATTAGCAGTGTTTGAGAAAAATATGAATTGCAAAACAGACTTTTGAAGTAAACGGTGTGTCATACCCCATCAAAAGAAAGTGAAAGTGACTGCCATTAAGAGAATATAAAATAGACACCCACAGGAGAGGCAGATTTCAGTACTCAAAACACCTGAATCAGGTAACTACCTACCGACACCAGTAGAGGCACAGACAAGTGAGGCAGCACAGCATCTACCTTGGACCGGCACATCTGAACAACGTGATAGAAACCAAAGCCTCAGCGAGCCCCAAACACGAATACACAAAGAGTCCCAGGTTCAGATAATGGAAGGTTTATTCATTTTAGAAGCACACAATATGCAGGTTTTCTCTCCTCACAATGTCTCTTCTTCTTACCACCGCCCTGCCCTCCTCCAGTCGAGTGTTGCGCCACGTCCATCCCTGCTCTGACTCACTTGGGTAAGGGGGTGCAGTCTTTTTTAATTAAGGACCTCTGGGAGTACTTCTGGTGCCAGGGCCACTGCCTGATGGAAGCACTTCTGGTTCATATAAAAGTCCATTACAGCAGGGAGCTTCCTGCAGCGCCCTCTTGTGGCACCCCAGTGAGCCCAGCAGGGCTGCTCTGCCAGACAACTTCTCCTGGCATGTCCTACTAACAAAAAGCACTATATAACATAGATAGATAACAAAAGGCACTATATATCATAGATAGATACATAGATAACAAAAGGCACTATATAACATAGATAGATAGATAGATAGATAGATAGATAGATAGATAACAAAAGGCACTATATAACAGATAGATAGATAGATAGATAGATAGATAGATAGATAGATAGATAGATAGATAGATAGATAGATAGATAGATAGATAGATAATGAATAGTACTATATAATATAGATAGATAAATAACAAAAGACACTATATAACATAGATAGATAACAAAAGGCACTATATAACATAGATAGATAGATAGATAGATAACAAAAGGCACTATATAACATAGATAGATAGATAGATAGATAGATAGATAGATAGATAGATAGATAGATAGATAACAAAAGGCACTATATAAAATGGCTGTAATTGATGGCATGCAGAGACTGGTTTCCTGGCAGGGACTGAGCAGGGATCCTTACCCGGTCAGGAGGGCAGTAGAATGGAAGGACTGGGGTAGACAATCATTTTGGACATTTCCCCAAAATGGTAGGTCGCAGACTTCCTGGTTGAAGATTCTCAAATGGACTCCTGCAGGGCATGCTTGAACCTGAAGTCTGATGATGCAGTTGTGTGGGGGGCTGCCAGGGGGAACTGAAGGGATTATCAGTCCCTACTTTGTGGTTCTTCTGATTGGCCCAGAAGTACTTACATCGGGCTGTGCCCTAGCATAAGAAGTACTTCTGGGTCCAAAATTAAAGGAACCACCCTGCCACATCCGGGACAGCCAGAGTTGGGAGGAAGGTGACAAAGCTTGCTGGAGGTGGAAAGAGAAGTGAAGAAGAGAAAGAAAGTGGTGTAAACTTTGTCTGTTGTGCCCTGTAAAATAAAATGTGTGTTGTGCTGGACTTGTGCCTGGTGTCTGTCTGTGTCAGGTTTAGGGAGCTGGTGCACCCGCTTGTGGCCACGTGGCACTCAGTTTTTTTTTTCATTCTGCCCCTCTCAACTACCACCTGGGGGTCCAGAGTGTGCCCCAATGCTGTAGGGTAGAAAAGGAAAAGGGAAGGGTAGTGACTGCACCTTTGCCCTCATCCCGGTGGGTTATCACTGACCTCGATCGAGCCCATGAGGTGATCCCCGGCCACACATGTGTGACAATGGATACAACCATCAAGGTCAGGTCAGTTCAGGCTGGGGAGGATGCACTGGTACAGCGCGTTGCCGCACCCACCACACGATGAAACAGCTCGGGATCCTGGTTGGGGTGATGGTGCAATGAAACTCATCAGAATTGGCTGATGTTAAGAGTGGTGACCAGCAGGGGGCAGTGCTGGGGCAGCTGCTGTTTTAAATATATAGAAAAGATAATGTAAGTAACACGCTGGTGAAGTTTGCAGATGATATCAAGATAGGTGGATTGGCAGATAACTTGGAATTCGTTATGTCATTATAGAAGGAGTTGGATAGCAGACAGGCTTGAGCAGGTTTGTGACAGATGAAATTTAATGCCAGCAAATATAAAGTATTACATGTAGGAAGTCAAAATGTTAGATCTGAATACTCAATGGGAGGTCTGAAAATCGAGAGCCCACCTTATGAGAAGGATTTAGGAGTCATAGTGAACTCTAAGCTCTCGACTTTCTGACAGTGTTCAGAAGCCATTAAGAAGGCTCACAGAATGTCAGGTTATATAGCGCCTTGAAGTGTGGAGTACAAGTCACAGGAGGTTATGCTGAACCTTTATAACACAATGGTGAGGCCTCAACTGGAGTCCTGTGTGCAGTTTGGGTCTCCTGACTACAAAATGGACATAGCAGCACTAGAAAAGGTCCAGAGAAGAGTGACCAGGCTGAGCCCAGGACTACAGGGGATGAGTTATGAGGAAAATTAGAAGAGCTTAGCCTTAAGAAGATGAAGAGGAGACCTAACTGAAGTGTTTAAAATTATGAAGGGAATTAGTCCAGTGGATCAAGATGGTGATTTAAAAATGAGTTCATCAAGAACACAGGGACACAGTTGGAAACTTGTTAAGGGGAAATTTCGCACAAACATTGAGAAGTTTTTCTTTACACAAAGAACAATAGACACTTGGAATAAGCAACCAAGTAGTGTGGTAGACAGTCAGACGTTAGGGACTTTCAAAACTCGACTTGATGTTTTTTAGAAGAAACCTTTCTTGGGCCGAATGATCTGTTCTCGTCCAGATTGTTCTGATGTTCTAATGAATGAATTAATGAAACGTGATGGCGCATCCTTAACTTTAAAGTGAAAGCAATGACAGGTTGATGTGAATATTACAAAATTCTTTATTCTGTTTGCTTGTTAATAACAAATATGTTTCTCTTTACACAGAGAACCAGAATAAGCGACCAAGTCACGGTAGACAGTTGGACTTTAGGGACTTTCAGAACTCAACTTGATGTTTTCTTAGAAGAATTAAGTGGACAGTACTGGCGACAAGTCCACGCACCTACTCGGTTAGACCATCTCAAATTGGGACACGAAGCGGGTGACACCTCAGGACCACCCCAGATCTGATCCCTGACAGGCCTGACTCCATTGACCCTTACAAGTCCCGATTGAGGCACATTGCCCACATTGTATGGGAGCATCAGTTGCGGCACTACGGCCATGTGGTGTGATTCCTTGAGGGTGATCCAGTTTGCAGAATCCTCATTGTTGTGAACCTGAGAGGCTGGACCAGGCCAAGGGGACACCCACCTAACACCTGGCTGCCACAGATAGAGGGTCATTTCCAGAGATGTGGTGGGGTTGCCAACCAGGATCTTGAGCTGTTTCATTGTATGGTGGGTGAGGCAATGTGCTGTACCAGTGCATGCTCCCCAGCCTGACCTGACCTGGACTAGACTGGACTGGCGAGCTTTGTTGGGCTGAATGGCTTGTTCTCGTCTCGTCTCGATTGTTCTAACGTTCTAATGATAGCATCGCTCAATCAATCAATGGAGCGTCACATTTGCCGGTGCTGTCCATGGTGCTCATATTTTTAATGCCACCCTTTAGCTCTTCCGCTTTCATGCTTTATAAGTGGCAACAATTGAACACCCGAGGGCCTCGGGTCATTTTACAAAGCGCTATCTGTGTGACGGTACAATGGCCAAATTATATGCTTTATTTTTATCCCCCGAAAAGCAATCAGTCCCATCTATGCAACATAAATGTTATATTTCCTCCTCTTTTCATTCTTGGATTTTTAATGCCCAGCTGCCTTCCATTTCTGACAGCTCTGGGGCACTCGGCCCACAGTTGTTCACCCTTTGCATAATAGACTTTGAGGGTCCGATTTGTTCCAGGCTGCGTGTTAATTCCAATTGACTCGGTGGCTTCCATGTCACGGCTTTGCCTCTCAGAGGATCGTTAAGATGGCGCGGGGGTCACAAGCGAGACTTTGAGAACTCCACGGTGTCTGCTTAAAAGCAGTAAAAATGCAACAAGGGGCCGTGAGCCCACTGAAAAGATTTAATAAAGAGCATCTTTAGGCCTGTACAGCACCGTAACGTTTATCGCCAAATCCAAACTCGGACGGAGGGAGCAAGACAAAGGTCCACAACAAAGCAGAACTAAAATTCCTCAAGGAATTCTATGGAGATTTGTTTTTGTCCGATGTGTAAAATTCACTTTTTTATGAATTGCACTTTTATTTAATATTTTATGTGTGATCCCTCATCTTTTTGAAAGCTTTAGGGCTTGTTTGAGTTTTTCGTTTTATAACCTAGAACGGTGATGGTGAACCATATAGAAACCAAGTGCCCAAACTGCAATCCAAAACCCACTTATTTATCGCAAAGTGCCAACATGGCAATTTAACCTGAATACCACCTAAAACTGAACACCAGCATAACCAAGGAGCTGGTGGTGGATTTTAGGAGGCCCAGGCCCCTCATGGACCCCGTGATCATCAGAGGTGAGTGTGTGCAGAGGGTACAGACCTATAAATACCTGGCAGTGCAGCTGGATGGTAAATTGGACTGGACTGCCAATACTGATGCTCTGTCTGTCTATCTATCTACTGAGCTTTTAGTTTAGAAAAGCCACTCATACATTAACATATTTTGTCTTAAAAGAAAAACATAATAATGGAGCTTTCAATGATACAAACAACTTTTTGTTGAAAGGTAAAAGTTTGCATTCGGTATGCTTTTGAACAATTAATGTGCTTTTTGCTGTTGTATGCATGCTGATAATTTGTCTAACCTTGGCTCATACTTTGTAAGCTTGAGAGCAACACATGCAGCACTCAGGTCATCTGTTAGTCTGTTTCTGGTGTCAGATTTGATTTAATTCAAAGCTGAAGACAGCTGCGCACAAGCATAAGATGTTCCAAACAAAGTAAGGAAAGCAATCCCTTCAAGTGCCTTCATTGACTTAAGATTATTTGGCAGAGAATTCCACACTTTAAGGGTTTCATTTTCATAACTAACTGTGCTGTCCTTTGTCATCCCTTCGATCCTCTCAAGTGTTTCACGCAGGTCTTCCCTATTAAGCTCCGCCCCCAAAGCTTCCATTATATATTACGGGGTCGTGGATCAGGTGTGGCGATTAGCAACTCCCGGCAATAATTACAAATGTGGACGACTCCTCGCCTGTGCGCTTAAGCGAGGTCTGCCCGCATCACAAAGCTTCCGGAAACCGCTCTGGCCACTCTACCATAACCCCCTTTAAGCCGCGAGTGCGGCAATTATCTGTTAAAACTGGCCTTTTCAATTTTGAGCTGTGGACCCGCTATACCACATCCTCTCCAACCCCACCACGGGAATCACAGACTCAAAAGGCTGCAGTCCGTGCTGCACCCTTAAGCAGCATGTGTGCCGCCCGCCTTACCCCAGACAGGAGAGGAAGAAAGCGCTCCCATTGGGCTGCTGGGCAGAGGGGCAGGGGTGATGTGAGAAAAGTCCTCCGGCGCGCGTGAAGAGGGGGAGCGGTGAGGGGAGCAGCCCGGTCTCGCATCCCTCTGCCTTTATAGTAACGAACTCTGTGCTCGGGCGATGGCGCGCATGCCCACTGAGAGGGCTCTGAGTGCCCCCTTTGGCACGCGTGCCATAGGTTCGCCACCACTGACGTAGAATATGAACAGTCATGACTGAACCCCATGGAGTTTGTTTTACTATGAGTTCAGCAAAATGGCGGAAATGTTTGGGAATTTTACCCAGTAAAGAGAAATGCATTAAAGTCAAAGGGGAAGAAGGAAATGGACTAGTTCTGACTTTATTATAATGCTGTAATGCTCTTTAAAACAGCATATTTGTTCAATCTATAACTATAGTCACGTGACGCATCCTCCATAAAGAGCCGTTCTTTGTTTGTTGAGCACGTTTGACTCGTCGGGTTGAAGCAGTAAGCACATGTGGTTGGCGATGGCGAGTTTGGCACAGATGTTTGCGGGTAGAAAGCGAGAAAGTAAGCTGTGGAAATACTTTAATAACAGCGCAGATGATAATAAAAGCAAATGTAGCGTGCGAGAAGGAGAAAAGGAGTGCGGGTTTTTAGTGAGTGGGAAGAATCAGTGGCGTAGCGTGGGCTTTCGTCGCCTGGGGCCGACCGGAAATTTGCCGCCCCTCTATTTAGTTATTCTTAAAAAAAATAGACAAAATAAAAAAGCTGCATTAAATTTTTTATTGATTAAAATTTACTTTTCGTATTTTTTTAATAGCAAAATCTTTTATACAATTGTCAATATCAATATGTATGTCATGTTCAATTGCCAGAATAGCTAAATTTGTTAGCCTTAACGTGGACATAGTTGATCTGAGATAATTTTTGATTAATTTGAGCTTAGAGAAGCTTCTCTCGCAACTAGCATTACTGATGGCAGATGTTAAAAAAATTCTCAACATTATGACAATGTTTGGTAAACCATCTTCAAGTTTGGACTCAATAATATATTTTAATAAACTCAGAGAGCCGGACCTAATGAGTTCTTTTTTACAGTCTGGGTCTGTTGCAGCTACAAAAGCTTGTAGACGTACGCGCTCAAGTAGAAATTCTTCTTTATTAATGTCTTGAGGAGCTTGGTCTAAGTTAAGCTCGTCCCTGCTCAATATCACTTCAGGTCTTAAAAAATCATATTTTTGCGCTAGATTTTGCAACTGTTGGAATCTTTCTCGAATTTCAGCAGATACTCTGTCTATTGAAAATTCACTTAGGTAGGTTTTATCGTCACTAGATACTGTCGTAGATTGACTCTACAATGCGCTGTAAAAACGTCTGAGAAAATTTCTATTGCACCACCTGCTTCACCTGCCACCCTTTCCGCACCAGCTGTCTGCTTGGCTTGAATCAGCTGGCGCGATTTGCAGTTTCAAATATACCTATATTTTTAAAATTTAAATATCATGGTGATTGCCGCCGCCCCTTTTGATACGCCGCCCGGGGCCATGGCCCCCTCGGCATCCCCCTCGCTACGCCACTGGGAAGAATACTACGAATCTGAGAGCTCATTTAGCTCGAAATCGTCCAACGATTTTAACTCTTTTAGGGCTAATTTTTTTTGTTTCTTTTCTCCCAGGACTGAATATTTTTCCAAAAACAAAAAGAACACAAAGCAATTGTTTAACAAATCAACAAAAAATATTTAGTTTTGACAAATGTTCCTGTCTTGCATGTTGTATGAGCCTATATACAATATGATTTTACTTTAATGTTGCGCAGCAAAGTCTGATCTCACTCAGAGCAGCCAATAGCATACACTGCCACATTGCACTCCTTACAATACGAGCGTGTTGCACTGGTGTTTCCTTTTCAATTGTCTGTTGCTGCACTTTCTCACATATATTGTTAGTGTGTACTGTAGAGAGACAAGTCACCCGTTTGACATCGTGCCATGCCACTGCCTCCACGTTATCCGCCCACATGAAAACCGTATTGTCGCCTCTTTTCATCTTCAGCCTGTGAAGGCCTGTGTCTCCTGTTCACCCTCACTGTGCCACAACCTCCAATTCCCCTGCTCTGTAGCTCCTTTAACAATTTTGGGCATGGATAAAAATTGTGACTGTGACCCTACATTTGCGCGATTGACATATGCGCGCCGCCAAATTAGCGTCGATTAAAACGTGCCGTCAAAATCGCGCCGGACAAAATTGCGGAAGTTTCATTAAATACGAATTACTAGTTTAAAGCATATATAATAATGTTTATTTTAGAAGTCAATATTATGAGACGCGGCATGCCATCAGCACGGCATGCAGATAGTCCTTAAGATCTCGCCCTGCATATGTAGGAAGAATTGCAGCAAGGGCGTCCTACTCGCTTGGCCTCTCTCGCGATTTTGTCGGCGCGCGTTTGTCGAAAACCAGTTAGCGGGTGTGTCGGGGCGCACATGTCTATCGCGCTTTTGTTAGTGAACCATACACAACATGACCCAAATGTTCACAGCCCTGAAGCAGCTCCAGCACAACCCGACTTGTCAAGGGACAGTTCTGCCTTTGAAGGAAATACTTTCCTGTATATGTGATTACTTTCAGGCAGAAACCAGTGTTTGCTTCTGCCAGTACAAAATCCTTTATGCCAGCGTTTCTCAACCTTTAAGTATTTGCGATCCGAGTTTTCATGACAGTTTTAATCACGTCCCCCCTAACATTTTTTTGAAATGTAGATAAATATTTTATAATACCTACTTAACTTCTATCAACATTTATCAAACTCTATATTTATTGTTCTAGTATCAGAATGTAGTTTAAGTTAATTTGTTTTGGTTTCAGCAGATGTTTTTTTCATATTTTTGATTATTGTTTTCTTTGTTTCACATCTTCGCCCCCCTCTTTTTGTTACTTCGCGCCCCCTAGGGGCGCCCCACAGGTTGAGAACTACTGATTTATGCCTTACTTTGTGGGCTTGCCTGGCATATATTGGTGGACAAAAAGACGCCCCTCGTATTTTATCACAGATTCATGCACAGACAAATCACGGCCAGGCTGATAAAATTGTTTCTATGTTGGTTCCACACTGTCAAGCAGGGGCTGAACTTTCTAAATGGGGTTATAGCCTGGCTCACCCCTTGGCATTTGCTTCTGGTTATCACAGAAGTGAATAAAACTTTGCAGCAGCACGTACCTATCATCACACGGCATAACCTGTCCAAAGCCACCAGGGGACACAGAGCACGTTTGGACCAATGCTCCCTGAAGTTATATCACCTGTCTAGTCCCATCTCTATTTATAATGCCACAAAGCCCTTCATCTCGTCTTTTGTTTGTGGATTTTCCCTTTGATAAACAAGAACGCGGTGCAAGCGCAGGCCGCGATTCAAAAAATTGCTCTGCATACCTGTTTGTCTCGTCTGACAGTAGCTGAAAAGCAGCATCAGGAGAGAGCAGCCTGAAATAGTCCAGCGGCTGGTGATCTGTCGTGTCCAACAGCGAGCCAAACTGTCTTGTGAAGTCCAGTAGTACCACACGAACCTTGCCGTAGGTGTGTCGGCTGTGTGAATGTGTTCAGCTGGCATCCGATCAGCTGGGGTGGCATCGGCTGGTGTCCGATCAGCTAATGCCAGGGCCTCACTCTATTGCTCAATCTCCTGATCACTGTCAACAAAATCAGATTCTGAAAAATCGGAGACCGACTCAGCGATAATGCGCAAAACATCGTCTGCTGAGTATTTTCTTTTCTACACTTGCTTCGCTCCCTCGTGAGATGTCGATGCCATCTTGCCTTTATTAACATTTTGTAACTCATGCACACGCAAGGACTAGATGCTGAGTCAATGAGTCCAACATCCCTCCAAACAGAGAGGGAATGCCTGTGTCGTAACAGTGAGTTTTGTCGCTTTTAACAGCCGATTGTCGCCCTCTAAATCTGGATGTCGACTTTTGTCGACATCTGCCCACAACCCCTCCTGTCGACAAAAGTCGACATCCGCCCTAAAAGAGTTAAGCCGCAGTGACTCTGCTGTCTCCAGAAATGTCTGCAGTCTGCTCTACTGCAAAGGACTACATAGTCTCAGAGGTTCTTTGAGATTCAACGAGCTCATCTGCTGACAAAATGTTGGAAATGTTTGGGAATTTTTCCCAGTACATAGAAATGCATTGAAGTCAAAGGGGAAGGAGGAAATGGACTAGTTCTGAGTTTATTATAATGGTGTAATGCTCTTTAAAACAGCATTTTCGTTCAATCCGGTTCAATCGTGCAGAGAGGAGTTGTTTGTAGGTCGCCCTGAGCATCCAGTGATGTTGCGCTCTTTAATCTGCGGTGACCTTGTAACTTGGACCTACTAGAGTTACGTGACACCACTTCCGTAAAGAACCCGTTGTTTGTTTGTTGAGCACGTTTGGCTTGTCGAGTTAAAGGAGTAAGCACGTGTGGTTGACGGTGGCGAGTTTTGCACAGATGTTTGCGGGTAGAAAACGAGAAAGTAACATGTTGTAATAATTTAATTACAGCGCAGATGATAATAAAAGCAAATGTTGTGTGCGAGAAGAAGAAAAAGAGTCTCGGAGTTTAAAGTGCAGTACCAGCTGGATCAGAACTTAGTGGAAGTCCAGCACTTCTCTGGCACCAGGACTGCACTTCATACAGGAACATGTGGTCTCTGTCCTGTCACCTGTCATGACGAAAAGGAAAAAAACTAATAATGATAACATAAAATAAAAGTAAGTGTCCACTGGTCTGTGCTCTAAATTTGTTTTCTGTATGATTCCATTAATTTTGATCATTTCTATAGTTAAATTGCGCGTTTGCGAATTTGCGCGTTTCCTGTTCAAATACAGAGGAGTAACGTGAGGTGTGGCGGTGACGAGCCTCACCTCTCCTCGGACTGCTCTCTCCTCACACACTGACGGGGGGTTGATTCATACAGTTGGCGCGTGTCTGTTGCTGTCTCTCTGTGTGTCGCCAATATAAGATTAGCACACGCATTTGTTAAACACCCTGACTTTTCACATTCTGGTTAATATCTGTAATAAATGTGTGTGACATATTTAGTCTCACTGATCAGACATAAAACCGCAGTGAAAAGGCACAAGGCGAGTGAGGCAGACAGTACCGTGCCTCCCTGAAGGGTGCGTATGTGAGCCCAACAGGTGCACGTTGTTCTTCTACGCAGAGGTGCCAATAAGTTAGCGAAATCAGAAAGTCACGTGCACTGCAGCGTTCCATTTATTTTTATTTTTTGCTCGGACTCACTGCCAAAACAGAAAGATTAAAATTTTTAAAAAGTTAAGGAAAATAAGGAGGACTTTTATAAGAAAGTGAAGGTGATTTTCATGCAGAAGGATAGGCGCATGGAATTCATTTACAAATAAAGGCAAGAACATAAACAGTTTTCAATTTTGTAAAAAAATGGGATCAGACTAAAAAAAAATCAATCCAATATTATAAAAAACTTTATTTTGACTTAAAAAAAATATTTTTTGTTTATCTCATTATCCATTTGTTGAATTGAACAGTTTGTAGTAAAATTGGGTTGAAGCAATAAGCTTGTGTGGTTGGCAATGGCGAGTTTTGCCGGTAGAAAGCAAGAAAGTAACGTGCGGAAATACTTTACTTACAGCACACATGATAATAAAAGCAAATGTATCGTACGAGAAGAAGAAAAGCAGTGCGGGTTTTTAGTGAGTGGGAAGAATACTACGAATCTGAGAGCTCATTTAACTCGACATCGTCCAACGATTTTAAGTTGCAGTTGTGCTGCTGTCTCCAGAAATGTCTGCAGTCCGCTCTGCTGCAAAGGACAACATACTGTAGTCTCAGAGTTTCTTCGAGATTCAACTAGCTCATCTGCTGACAAAATGGAGGAATTGTTTTGGGAATTTTGCCCAGTGCGTAGAAATGCATTGAAGTCAAAGGGGAAGAAGCAAAGGAACTAGTTCTGAGTTTATTATAATGGTGTAATGCTCTTTAAAGTGTCCCTGAGGACTTGGAAAGCATCTGCCAACGATGCTGAATCGATTATTGTAGATAAAAAAATGCTATCTGAGCTGGGAGGCAGCAGTGCTAACCACTGAGCCGCTGGGCCTACAAAAGATGGAGACAGATCAATAAACCACAAACCACACACAAAATATGACAAACGGCTGCAAACTAGTCATAAGTAAAAAAATATTTCTACTCTCTATATATAAAATCCTAAGCCTTAAAGTGCAATGATTTTGTGCAACGATTTTATGTGACTTTTTATGTCACGTTTTTTGTCATGCTTTAACATCAGGCTTGTTTTAAAACCTATATATATATATATATATATAGTGAAAGCTGGCCCCGGCACAGACAGACGGACAACATTTTTGCACCCAACACACTGTTTATTCACACTATTTACAAATATCCAAAAGTCACGTGCACTCACAAACCCCAGTGCCCCTGGCACTGAATCCCCCAAAGTCCAGGGCTCACAGTTCTGTGCCTTTCTTCCTGGCCACCTCCTGTCCTCTCTCCAGCTCCGTCAACACTGCCTCCCGACTTCCACCAATGACTGGAGGGAGGCAGCCCCTTTTATGGGAACCCGGATGGCCCCCAGCTGCTCCCCGGCAATTAGCACTAGCCACACCCCTGTGTGGCAGAAGTGCCGGCTGTGCACCCGGAAGCCATCCGGGTGTCCCCTGTCATCTTCCCCCCGGCACTTCCTGGTGTGGCGGAAGTGCCGGGCTCCTGGGATAAACCGGCATCGGGTCGCCGCCTGGCGGTGGCCACGGGTCCCTACAGGGCTGGGCTTCCAAGCCCTCTACCCGCGGCCCCCAATAGAACCAGGACGGACGCCCCCTCTCGGTCTGGAGGAGGCACACGCCCTCCTCTGGTCCTCCAAGGCGTCCCGGCCGGGCTCCAGCCCGCCGGCGACCACACGGATAAACCTGCATTGGGCGCGCCTGGCGGTGGCCACGGGTCCCTACAGGGCTGGGCTTCCAAGCCCTCTACCCGCGGCCCCCAACAGAACCAGGATGGACGCCCCCTCGCGGTCTGGAGGAGGCACAAGCCCTCCTCACGTCCTCCTGGGCGGAGCCTGGCCGTTGACCACAATATATAAATGTTTATAACATTCTTTTCAGAATTTATATAACTTTAATGTGATGTTGTTAGATTTTCAGGTTCTTATTCTGTTTTTAATTTATAAACTAAAAAATATTAAGAACTCGTGTCCCGCGAGACAGGACTTTGTGCCAAAAGATTTAACCATGTCTGGGGCCGGAAATAAAAGACAAAGAGTAGGACAGCTGCTATACAGGCTTTTAAATGTTCGAAAAGCTGCATGAGATGGAGATCGTATGGCACGGCAGCAGCAGCAAGCCAGCAAATGATTGAGCAAAGAGGAGGTAAAAAAAAATGGCTCCATCAGACCCCCGTGACCCTGTAGTTTGAAAATAGCAAGTTGGATAATGGATGGATATATACTCATAAGAATACAGTCAGTCAGTCATTTTTCATTCCAAACCAGCACAGGGTGCAAGGCAGGAACAAACCCCAGGCAGGGCACACACACACACACACATTAGGGACAATTTAGAATCACCAATGCACCTAACCTGCATGTCTTTGGATTGTGAGAGGAAACCAGCGCAGACACGGGGAGAACATGCAAACTCCATGCAGGGAGGACCTAGGGAGCGAACCCGGGTCTCCTAACTGCGAAGCAGCAGCGCTACCCACTGCGCCACCGTGCCTCCCATAAAAGTTCAATCACTTCTTATTTCTAAAAACAATAACTGACATACTGTATTAGTGATTACAGAAGTTACGTCTAACGGTAAGAGAGAGGGATGAAATGTAACTTGAATTACGATGTCTGCTTACATGCGGACAGGCCTCGATACACGTGTCTAGATGACACCACTAACTGTAGCAGCCTTTGATTTAATTGAAACAACACGCAGAGAGTCGCGGACCAACTTTATATTCTTTATTAACATTGTTATACCGTCACAAGCACCATGAAAGTATAAACAAAAAATATCAACATACATTTTTTTAACATTTTAGAAAGATAGACAACAAATAAAACAACATATAATCAATTGTGTACCTCGCTCCATTTACCAAGGGGGCAACAATTTTAAAGATTATCGTTTTACAGATCAGCGTTTCAAGTCAAGTCAAGTCAAGTTGGGGAGCCTACACTGGTACAGCGCGTTGCCACACACACCACATGACGAAACAACTCGGGATATCCGGTTGGCAACCCCTCTTGCAGACACGCAGTCCAGTCCCACCCTCTGGAAATGACCCTTTATCTGCTGCAGCCAGGTGTTACGTAGGCAACCCCTTGGCCTGGTCCAGCCACTTGGGTCCCCAACAATGAGGATCCTATGAGCCGGATCACCCTCAGGTAAACGCGCCACATGGCCGTAGTGCCGTAACTGACGCTCCTTCACAATGCAGGTCATGTGCCTCATTCTGGACTTCATGAGAATCCAACGGTACCCAAGGATTTTCCGGTGAGACACAGTACCAAAGGAGTCCAGTCTTCGTGTCAGGTCACTGGATACAACCATGTAGCAAGACAGGAAAGCACCAGGACTCTAAAGACGTGGACCTTCATCTTTTTGCAGAGATATTGGGAGCGCCACACACCCTTTTCCAGCGACCTCATGACCCCAGATGCTCTCCCAATCAGAGCAGCATTTGCTTTCTGTTATTTCCTCACAGTATCTCCACAGTTTCCGGTATGCTACGTCATTACGGCCCCTACGTGCGGAGTGATTTTGTGGTCATTTACACTGACACCATAGAACAGACAGTCGACATACTCTGTGATTTTTCTACCATAACAAATTGCAGTAAACGAGTTTGTTTCGATAAATATCTTCAACTTCGATTTTCATTTTTTTTCGCCCTACCCGCTTGTAGATATCTCGTGCCCAGATAGAAACACTGGGCTAAATTAATGTCACCCTTGAAGAATACTTTATATAAGAACAAATACATTTTCGTGATGTTGCTTTTAGTGTCTAGGGAAGTTTGACATCTAGGAACCGTTGTCTGTGGCCATTTCCTGTTTCACTGGTGTATAAATATGAGGTAACACTTCGGTATAATCCTTGGGACATCCAATAACATGGGCAAAACCAAAGAGAGCTCTCAACTCATGTGACAAAAAAGATTGTTGAGCTGCACGGATTGGGGAATGGCTACAATAAAATAGCTATTGGATTGAAATTATCAGAAACCACAATTAGTAATAAAAACAAGTCTGAAAAGCATAGAACTGTTGAAGATTTGCCAGGAAGGGGACTTATCTCCATGTTGCCCCCATGCACAGTGAAGAAGATGTTAAGAGAGGCAAAGAGGAGCCCAAAGATCACAGCTTAAAAACTGCAAAGTTTTGTTGAATCTCAAGGAATCAGGGTCTCAAAGTCAAGTGTGACCATGACCAGAACCTTTGTGGACGAGTTGGCACAGAACAAGCCTCTCCTGAGTCCAAGACACAAATCCTGGTGTCTCAGCTTTGCCAAGCAAGATTGGAGATACACCTGGAATCGTGGGTTCTGGTCAGATGAGAAAAAAACTGAGGTTTTTGGCCACACACACCATTGCCATGTTTGCCGAACAAAGCAGGGCACCTCATACCCACAGTAAAATATGATGGGGGCTCTTTGCTGCGTAGGGCCTGTTGTGTTGCCAGCAGTCCAGGAGCTCTTGTGAAGGTCATTAACTCTTTTAGGGCGGATGTCGACTTTTGTCGACAGGAGGGGTTGAGGGCGCATGTCGACTAAAGATGACATCCAGGGATAGAGGGCGATAATCAGCTGTTAATGGCGACAAATCTCACTGTCACGTCACAGGCATTCCCTCTGTGCTTGGAGGAATGCTAGACTCGTTGACTCGGCAGCTAATCCTTGCGTGTGCGTGAGTTGCAAAATGTAAACAATGGCAAGATGGCATCGTCATGTGATGAGGGAACGAAGCGAGTGCAGAAAAGAAAACACCGGCAGACAATGTTTTGCGCATTATCGCGGAGTCAGATTTTATTGACAGTGATCAGGAGATCGAGCAAGAGAGTGAGAAGCCGGCATCAGCTGATCAAACACCAGCCGATGCCGCGACAGCGGATCTGCTACCAGTTGAGCAATTCGCGCAGCCGATGCATCTATGGCAAGGTTCGCGTGGGATAAATACACAGACATTGATCCGTTGAGAGCCGATCTGGCTGCTGGACTTCACAAGATGGCATGGCTCGCTGTTGGACACGACAGATCACCAGCTGCTGTACTTCAGGCTGCTCTCTCCTGATGCTGCTTTTCAGCTACCGTCAGACGAGACAAACAGGTAGGCAGAGAAATTTTTTGAATCGCGGGCTGCGTTTGCATCGCATTCTTGTTTTTCAAAGTGTAAACCCACAACAAAAGACGAGATGAAGCGTGCTGTGGTATTACAAATAGAGATGGGACAGAACTGGTGATATAACTTCAGGGAGCATTGATCCAAACGTGCTTTGTCCCCTGGT
The DNA here is from genome assembly GCF_016835505.1 of Polypterus senegalus. Lineage (NCBI taxonomy): Eukaryota > Metazoa > Chordata > Cladistia > Polypteriformes > Polypteridae > Polypterus > Polypterus senegalus. The sequence continues at coordinate 338,221,153 of NC_053154.1, read as the reverse complement.
GGCTTTGGACAGGTTATGCTGCATGGTGATAGGTACGTGATGCTGCAAAGTTTTATTCACTTCTGTAATAAACAGAAGCAAATCCCATGGGGTGAGCCAGGCTATAATGCCATGCATAAAGTTCATAAAGTTTCAGAAGATGAAAAGAGGTGACAATATGGTTTTCATGCGGGCAGAAAACTTGGTGGCAGTGGAATGGCACAATGGCAAAAGGGTGACTTGTCTTTCTACAGTACACACTGACAATAGATGTGAGAAAGTGCAGCAACAGACAATTGAAAAGTAGGCACCAAAGCAACACGTATTGTGAGCAGTGCAATGTGGCAATGACTGAAATCGGCTGCTTTGAGCGAGATCAGACTTTGCTGTGTAAAATGTATGTGAAATCATAGAGTATGCAGGCTCATACAACATGCAAGACAGTAACATTTGTCAAAAGTAAATATTTTTGTTGATTTGATATGTTAAACAATTGCTTTGTGTTCTTTTTTAAAAAAATGTTAGTTTTTGGAAAAATATTCAGCCCTGGGAGATAAGAAACAAAAAAAAAAAAATTAGCCCTAAAAGAGTTAAATACCAGAACATTTTAGCAGAAAATCTGGTTGCCTCTGCGAGATGGCTGCAATCGGGCTGTGGTTGGGTCTAACAAGACAATGATCTGAAAGACACATCGAAATCAACAAAGCATCAGTCGCCAAAACACAGAATCACGGCTTTGTTATGGCCCTCTCAGTCTCTAGATTTAAAACCAACTGGAAATCTGCGCTCTGAATTGAAGAGAGTAGTTCACAAGAGAAAACCCATGAATCTCCAGACGCTTTTCATGTTCTGCATGGAAGAGAGGTCCAAGACCTCTCCACCAGTGTTCTCCAGCCTTGTTAAACACAACAGAAAGAGGCTGTCATTCTTGCTAGGGGAGGCTCCACCAAATACTGACATCTTCAGTACCAATCATTTTGGGATCTGAGATGCTGAGTTTATTGGGAAAAGGATGTTAAGGATAGAGCTGCCCGGCAAGAGGAAAAGATGAAGGCCTAAGAGGAGGTTTATGGATGTGGTGAGAGACGTCATGAAGCTGGTGGGGGTAGCAGAGCAAGATGACGAGGACAGAAACATATGGAACAAGATGATCGACAGTAGCAACCCCTAATGGGAGCAGCGGAAAGAAGAAGAAGAAGAATAACAGTACAGAGTAACGGGGAGTGTTGAAGAGAGTTGAAGAAGAGCGAGCAGGCAGGAAGGAGTGGGTGGAGAAGAGTGTCAGGAGTGATTGGTGACAGACAGGAAGAGGAAGAATGAAAGGGAAGGTCTACAGGACGGTAGTGAGACCAGCTATGTTATATGGGTTGAAGACGGTGGCACTGACTAGAAAGCAGGAGACAGAGCTGGAGGTGGCAGAGTTAAAGATGCTAAGATTTGCATTGGGTGTGACGAGGATGGACAGGATTAGAAATGAGGACATTATCAGAGAGGAGAGATTGTGTTGGTTTGGACATGTGCAGAGGAGAGGTGCTGGGTATATTGGGAGAAGAATGCTAAGGATAGAGCTGCCAGGGAAGAGGAAAAGAGGAAGGCCTAAGAGGAGGTTTATGGGTGTGGTGAGAGAGGACTTGTAGGTGGTGGGTGTGACAGAGCAAGATGACGAGGAGAGGAAGATTTGGAGAGAGATGATCCGCTGTAGAGACCCCTAGCAGAAGCAGCCAAAAGAAAAAGAAGAAGATCAACAGTACAGAATAATGGGGAGTTTTGAAGAGATGTGAAGAAGAGAGTGCAGGCAGGGTGGAGTGGGTGTAGAAGAGTGTCAGGAGTGATTTGTGATAGATGGGAACAACAAGCATGAAAGGAAAGGTCTACAGGATGGTAGGGAGACCAGCTATGTTATATGGGCTGGAGATGGTGGCACTGACCAGAAAGCAGGAGACAGAGCTGGAGGTGGCAGAGTTAAAGATGTTAAGATTTGCACTGGGTGTGACAAGGATGGACAGGATTAGAAATGAGGACATTAGAGGGTCAGCTCAAGTTGGACGGTTGGGAGACAAAGTCAGAGAGGTGAGATTGTACTGGTTTGGACATGTGCAGAGGAGAGATGCTGGGTATATTGGGAGAAGGATGTTAAAGATAGAGCTACAAGGTAAAAGGAGAAGAGGAAGGCCTAAGAGAAAGTTTATGGATGTGGTGAGAGAGGACATGAAAGTGATGGGTGCACAGAACAAGATAGATAGATAGATAGATAGATAGATAGATAGATAGATAGATAGATAGATAGATAGATAGATAGATAGATAGATAGATAGATAGATAGATACTTTATTAATCCCAAGGAGATGATAAGGAGAGGAAGATATGGAACAAGATGATCCACTGTGGCGACCCCTAATGGGAGCAGCCGGAAGAAGAAGATGATGAAGAAGAAGAAAGGAAAACTTAATTTTCTTCCAAAAGTTTAACAATAAAAACACAAGGCTTACCCAACTGTTTAAGCACAAAGTACCACTGACTGTTTATGGGGTCCCCTGTATATATTAATTTCTGCAGTCCTAGCTGTTACTTAACACATTTGGCACCTCAACAAATCCTGTTTCATGACAATAGTGAAGGCTATATGTTATAGTTATGAATTTATTTATTTTATTACAATGAAATATTTTTTTTTCTGGAAACCTTGACATTTCTTTTACTTTCCCTTAAATCATTAATTTCACGTTTGTTTATGTAGTTGAATTTTATGCCATAAAAGTCACACCGAAACCTGTAAATAGAAGTGAGTAAACGTGAAGAGGAAGAAGAAGGTTTTCTCTGAAATTAAATCATTATATTTCATTGGTATATTTTGTGTTTTATGGGTCGCTATTTTTATTTTTGTACAGGTGGCGCCATTTGGAAAACATTTGCCAAGATGTGACTTCCCATTGCCGTGCTGTGCCTCCTGCTAGTTGTAACGCAGCTTAAATATCATTGTGATAAACACAGTGGGTATCGGCTCTCATGTGTGACTTTCCTAAAAGACCTCTGAGTAATTATGACTTTAGTCAAGCGTTTTTTTTGACGTCCATTTTGAGTTCCATGTATTTGTCTTTGTTGAAAGATTGTCAGTCTCCCCAAATTTAATTGATTTAATTTCCTGCACTTTTACTCTCCTCCATATCATCTGTAAAGATTCATTTTATAGCAGAACAAAAGTGAAATCTAAGACGAATGATAAGAAGGCTGACCGGAGGGCTTCGGGGGGCCAGAGCAGTCATCTTAGCAGAATGAATGTCCAGGTTGTGGTAAAGTAAACAGTTTATGTTTAGATTCATTTCCAAATCAGAAGCAGATTTCCTCCAAATCTAGGCATTTTTGTGTTTACACTTGGTAAAATGAATCCAAACTTTTGTCTAAACACTGGCCTGGGAAGTAGAAGGATGGATTCTGGCCTCATTTTCTTTCTTATTTATTACCGGTTAAATTACTTGGCATTGGAGGAGACATCAGTGGCTCTTAGGCTCAGGAGGCGATGGCCACTGAGTACGCATGGGTGTGATTCAAACAAATACTTACGCAAGCGGGTGTCATCAATTAGTGTCAGCCTATCAAAATCCATTATGTGAAAAGTGTCAAATACAGCCAATCACGTGGCATTTATTTACAGTCATATGAAAAAGTTTGGGAACCCCTCTCAGCCTGTATAATAATTGACTCTCCTTTCAACAGTAAAGATATCAGTGGTGTGTCTTTCATTTCCAGGAACATCCGAGTACTGCTGTGTTTTCCGAACAAAGATTTTCAGTGACGCAGTATTTAGTTTTATGAAATTAAATTCAATGTGAAAAACTGGTTGTGCAAAAATGTGGGTCCCCTTGTCATGAAATCCTACTGTGTCCATAAGGCATGTCAGATATTAAAAGGAAGTTACTACTTTGAAATCTCAGCCAATGATAAACAAAAATCCAAAGAATTACGAGGGGTTTCCAAACTTTTTCATATGACTATATTTATTTATTTATACTTCTGTGGTGAAATGTTTATTGAAATTTTAATAGCGATTGATAGATAAATGTGAAAAGGCCCTATATACACACCCAAACTATCTAGAAAGGAGTCTCTCTTCGATTTGTCTTTCCCAAGGTTTCTTCCATTTTTTCCCTACAAGGGTTTTTTTAGGAGTTTTTCCTTGTCTTCTTTGAGAGTCAAAGCTGGGGGTCTGTCAAGAGGCTGGGCCTGTTAAAGCCCATTGTGGCATTTCTTGTGTGATTTTGGGCTATACTAAAATAATTCGTATTGTATTGTATATAATAGATTGATAGCATAGTTGGCGAGATTAGATAGATAGAGAGTGTGAAAGAAAAACTTACTTCTTGAAAGCTACTATGCGTTACAAGTTGAAAAAACTGTCTTGCTGTAACGGCAGGTTATTCATACAGTCGACTGTCATAAGACAGGGTGAAGTAAGCAGACCTGGGACAACTTCCTTTTCAGGAACGCATCTGTTAGACACAGGAAAGGTGCCCCATCTGCAACGTACACAAAGCAGAAACAGTTGGCCAATCTGCACAATATAAGATGGAATACTTAGGTAAAGTATATTATGTTTTTTGATAAGTAAGGGGAAGGAGGAGGAAGGAAAACAATAAAGGCAAACTGAAAAGTGAAATCTGCGCTCTTCTGCCTTACAACTCACAAATCCTGTGTACTCACTGGTGACTGAATAAAAACTGATTGATTGAACTATCCCTGTCTTCCTCAGAGGTTAGACCCACAAAAGATAGATAGATAGATAGATAGATAGATAGATAACGAAAGGCACTATATAATATAGATAAATAGATAGATAGATTTATTTAAAATACTATTTTTAAGAATTCCACCATCTACAGGGTGGTCCAGATCTAATTATGCAATTATGAATAGGTGAACACATTGCACCCGCTGTTAGACTGAACACCATCTCCCCGCCATTTTGAAATGCAGGGCAGGTGCTGCCATTTATCAGCAACAAAAATAATTTTTTGTGAATTCTCTATTTAATAAACTTAATAAGTTGTAGCGTAATGAAAATTGCATAATTAGATCTGGACCACCATAGATAGATAGATAGATAGATAGATAGATAGATAGATAGATAGATAGATAGATATGAAATGCACTATATAATTCAGATAGATAGATAGATAGATAGATAGATAGATAGATAGATAGATAGATAGATAGATAGATAGATAGATATGAAAGGCACTATATAATTCAGATAGATAGATAGATAGATAGATAGATAGATAGATAGATAGATAGATAGATAGATATGAAAGGCACTATATAATTCAGATAGATAGATAGATAGATAGATAGATAGATAGATAGATAGATAGATAGATATGAAAGGCACTATATAATTCAGATAGATAGATAGATAGATAGATAGATAGATAGATAGATAGATAGATAGATAGATAGATAGATAGATAGATAGCATAGTTGGCAGGAACAGATAGATTGGTTTTTAATTAACCTTTTAATCATAAAAATAATATACAACTTCAATATGAATACTTAGTAATTATTTAATCTAAAGAGGAAACTGCATTTCCAGTAATATATTTAAAATACTATTTTTAGGAATTCAGTCCAGATCTAATAATGCAATTATGAATAGGTGAACACATTGCACCCGCTGTTAGACTGACAACCGTCTCCCCGCCATTTTCGAATGCAGGGCAGGTGCTGCCATTTATCGGCAACACAAATCATTTGTTTGTGAATTCTCTATTTAATAAACTTAATAAGTTATAGCGTAATGAAAATTTCATAATTAGATCTGGACCACCATCTACTTCTCTTCCTCCCACATTTGTAATCAATACCAAATTGAAGGCTGCACCACCACCACCACACTCCTATACACTCCTCCTACTCTGCACATACTTTCATACACTGCCTTGAAATGGTACAATCAGGGTGCTGGCACCACCATTAAGGCAAAGTAGGGCCTAGGGCACAGATCATAACAACAACAACAACATTTATTTATATAGCACATTTTCATACAAACAGTAGCTCAAAGTGCTTTACATAATAAAGAATAGAAAAATAAAAGAAACAGTAAGAAAATAAAATAAGTCAACATTAATTAACATCGAATAAGAGTGAGGTCCAATCGCCAGGGTGGACAGAAAAAACAAAAAAAAAAACTCCAGACGGCTGGAGAAAAAATAAAATCTGTAGGGATTCCAGACCATGAGACCCCCTGACCAGTCCCCTCTGGGCATTCTACCTAACATAAATGAAACAGTCCTCTTTGGATTTAGGGTTGTCACGGAAGGACTTGATGATGATGGTCACGTAGCCTTCTGCCTTTTAATCCATCCATCATTGTTGGAGCAATGCATCATAAGGGGGCAAAAAACCCAGCCGCATGGGTTAGCTACCTAACAGTTGGATGGTGCATTAATAAGCTTGGCATAGGGCACAAAATAACCTATCGCTTGCAACGGGGTACAAGTGACTTTATTAATCAAACTCCTACATTATGCTTCTCTTACTTCTCACCTAAAGTTATTTTCATAATTACCTTCATCCATCCATTACCCAACCTGCTATATCCTAACTACAGGGTCACGGAGTCTGCTGGAGCCAATCCCAGCCAACACAGGGCGCAAGGCAGGAAACAAACCCCGGGAAGTGTACCAGCCCACCACATTCTCAATTACAATCACCAGTTAATAACCAGTTCACATCCCTCAACAGGGCACAGCACTTTGCAGAAACCCGTTTATTTTGAAGAGTCATTTTCTGTTGATTGGTGTCAAAAAATCCAGTCCACTGTGATTCAATGCTGTATAACACAAAAAATGTAAAAACTTCCAAGGGAGTGAATGCTTTTTTGTTTGAATTGTATTACAGGTTGAGTTTCCCTAATCATAAATTCCAAAATCCCAAATTTTTTCAGCACTGACATGATGCCACAAGTTGGGGGTTTGGATTCCACCTCATGAAGCACTGAACTCCACTAGGTAATGAAACGTGAGCTTTATCTCCAAAAGTTCAAAAGTGCACTGTTATATGGCAAGCCGAATTAACATTTAGAGATATCTCAAAATGGATTTTAAGATATCTGGAAATGCATTTTAGATATCTCAAATTGACTTACAGATATCTAAAAATGCATCTATTTTAAGATATCTAAAAAGCATTTTATGATATCTTAAATAGATTTCAAGATATCTTGAAATGATATGCTGTACATTTTGAAATATCTGAAATGCATTTTAAGATATCTTTAATGCAATTCGAGATATCTTGAAATACGTTCCTGTGCATTTTGAGATATCGAAAATACATTTCGAGATATCTTAAAATAACTTCCTGTGCCTTTCAAGATATCTCAAATACATTTTGAGATATCTCAAAATCACTTCCTGTAACATTTCCTATTCTTTCAATGGGACTTCCTGTCTATTTCGAGATATCTCAAAATGAATTTGGGATATCTTAAAATGAGAAGGAAGTTATTTTGAGATATCTCGAAATATAATTTAGATATCTTAAAAAGCATTCAAGATATCTTGAAATTCATTTTTTTTCAGATATCTGAAATACATTTTTAGATATCTAAAATTAATTTCATGATATCTTAAAATGGGTCTCTGCTCCATTTCAGATATCTAACAATGTATTTCAAGATATCTCAAATTGTATTTCAAGATATCTAAAATGTATTTTAAGATATCTTTAAAAGGACACTCAATTATTTCAAAATATCTCAATAGCATTTTCAGATATCTACAATACAATTTAAGATAGCTCAAAAACATTTCAAGATATCTCAAATACATTTTATGATATCTTATAATAAACAAGTAGTCCCATTGAAATAATAGGCAATTTTACAGGAAATGATTTTGAGATATCTTAAAATGCATGAAAGGTCAATTTAAGATATCTGAAAATTCATTTGAGATATCTTGAAATGCAGACACAATTATTTTGAGATATCTGAAACTGTATTTGAGATATCTTGAAATACATTTGAGATATCTCAAAATGTATTGCAGATATCTTAAAATGTAAAGGAAATTATTTTAAGATATCTCAAAGCGAGTTTCAAATATCTTAAAAAGTAAATTACATTTTAAGATATCCAAAATTCATTTTGAAATATCTCTAAATGTTAATTTGGCTTGCCATACTGTTAACACTAGAAACGACTTGTGTGTTAATAGAATGTCACTGGTTAATAAAAGTATGACGCTTACCCAGTTGTTTAAGCACAAAATATTAAAAATAGATTTTTGCAGTTTTTCATGGAGGGTGTCAATATTTTTGAAACTGGCTGTAAGTTACGGAGCAAATCCTGGCTGTAACTTAACACATTCAGCATCTCAAAAGAATCCCATTTCATGACAACAGTAAAGGCTGTAGTTGTTGTGAATTTTAGATATTTGTTTATTTATTATTATTTATTTATTTTTCTGGACACCTTGAAACTTCTTTTACTTTCTCTTAAGTCATTAATTTAATTTCTGCTTTGTACTTGTGTTCTATCTGTGGGGAGAGTTGCTGTAAAAATCACGCCAAAACCTGTAAGAGTTCTACACCACATAGAAGTGTCAAAAAACATGAAGAGGATGAAGAAGAAGAAGTTACCTTATTGCAATATGAGTTCAGTCAATAGCTCCGCTTATGTTAGAGAACAGGACATGCCAGCAGATTGCCCTTTTATGTTGATAAAAAGCCGTTCTCTTTTATGTATGTGCAGCCACACCATACGAGAACATGAGGCAGCACCTCGCTAGTAAGTTAAAGACGTCCAGCACAGCAGGAATGATGGACGCAAGCTGGGCTCAGATATTCCTGACCTGTCAGCCAGTTCACTGAGAAGAGTCAACAAGAAGCCGATATAAACTGACAAAGGAACAAAAAAGAACGCAGCATAGGCCCCCTTAAAGGAACTCAAATACAGTCCAGACATCATTATCATCAATTTTAAGGTATAAATTGTTTATAATGCCTACACAAGGAATCCTACTCCTTGAGCAGGGCCCTTAACCTGAAATTTGCTCCGGGGTGCTGCACAATGGCTGATCTAGTGCTGTGACCTACAAAGATCATGCAAAAAGACAATTTCCCCTTGGGGATTAATACATCCATCCATTCATTATCCAACCCGCTATAGCCTAACTAAAGGGTCACGGGGGTCTGCTGGAGCCAATCCCAGCCAACACAGGGCGCAAGGCAGGAAACAAACCCCGGGCAGGACACCAGCCCACCGCAGGGAGTGCACACACACACCAAGCACACACTACGGCCAATTTTAGGATCGCCAATAAACCTTACCTACACGTCTTTGGACTGTGGGAGGAAACCAGAGTATTAATACAAAAAAAGGAAATGAATGCAATGTAATGTAATTATTATATTAATTTATGATAGTATAATAACAGCTTGGTGATATTAATTATTATATGTACAGTAAGAATAGTCATTTGGAATGTTTTGGCTGCATTTTTACCTGCTTGATAAAGAGTGTTTCGAAGATATATCATTCATTCATTCATTTATTTCTCACCATTTATCCAGGACCAGGGGCCTCATGCATACACAAGTTAATGCACATGCTGTCTCTAGAGTTTCTCCACACTCAATGTTCCAGGTGTCTGTGTGTCCCATCCTATCTCTAAAGGAGAGTTCTGCCACCCTACTATTTGTACTCGTGATCTCGTCTTTTCGGTCATTACCCAAAACTCAAGACCATTGCTGAGGGTGGGGATGAAGATTGATTGGTAAATTGAGAGCTTTGCCTTCTGGCTCAGCTTCTTCTTCACCACTATTGATCAGTACAGTGGCCAAAAAGCTTCGCTTGCTGCCTAGATCCAGCTGTTGATCTCACCGTCCGTTTTCCTCGTGCTTGTGAACATGACCCCGAGATATTTAAATTACTCCACTTGAGGCAATATCGTGCCTTCCACTCACAGAGGGATAATTGTCCACCAATTTCCTACTTTCCAGTAGATAATGTGTATTGTGAAGCCAGACCCAGACACACACACAGGCAGGACACAGATTCAAACACAACACCCGGTTGATTTACAATAAAGTGTGCTCAAATCATCAACTCCGCAACACACAGTTTAGTCACTTCTTTAGCGCCAGTCCATCAACCTCCACTCCACATCAGGCTTTGTCCTCTTCCTCCTGTCTCTGGCCCTTGAATGGTGGGACTGGCCTCTTTCTATATGGCACCCAGAAAGAGCTTCTTCTGGCCACACTTCCAGGGTGTGGAAGAAGTGTGGACAAATAAGGCCTAGCTGGGCAAGAGTTCTGGCCACCCACTACAATATACATTTTTAATGCCAGGCATTTCAGATTAGGGCTACTAATCCTGTATGACAAACAATGACATCAACCCACTGAAGCAGACCCCAGAGTAACTACAAAGAAAGAAACCTTCTGAGTTGGCTAAAGATAAAAAGTTTGCCAATGTTGTCGTAGCCTAACATTCAGGTGTGTTCGGTGGCTAAGTTAACTGGTTTGAAAATTGGAGCATTTTGCATTTTTTATTTTTGAACATTAGAACACTCTGGATGAGAATAGGCCACTCAGCCCAACAAAGCTTGCCAGTCCTATCCATTTATTTTTTCCAAGAAAGTCCAAAGTCGAGTTTTGAAAGTCCCTAACGTCTTACTGTCTACCACACTACTTGATCGCTTATTCCAAGTGTCTATCATTCTTTGTGTAAAGCAAAACCTCCTAATGTTTGTGTGAAATTTACCCTTAACAAGTTTCCAGCTGTGTCCCCGTGTTCTTGATGAACGCATTTTAAAATAACAGTCTCGATCCACTGTACTAATTCCCTTTATATAATTTTGAACAGTTCAGTCAGGTCACCTCTTAATCTTCTTTTGCTTAAACTGTAAAGGCTCAGCTCTTTTAATCTTTCCTCATAACTCATCCCCTGTAACCCTGAAATCAGCCTAGTCGCTCTTCTCTGGACCTTTTCTTGTGCTGTTATGTCCTTTTTGTAGCCTGGAGACCAAAACTGCACAAAGCACTCAAGATGAGGCCTCACCAGTGCATTATAAAGGTTGAGCAGAACCTCCTGTGACTTGTACTCCACACATCAAGGCGCTATATAACCTGACATTCTGTTAGCCTTCTTAATGGCTCCTGAACACTGTCTGGAAGTCGATAGCTTAGAGTCCACTAAGACTCCTAAATCCTTCTCATAAGGCGTACTTTTGATGTTCCAGCCGCCCATTGTGTATTCAAACCTCACATTTTGACTTCTTATGTGTAATTCTTTACATTTACTGATATTAAATTTCATCTGCCATGAATCTGCCCAATTCTGTATGCTATCCAAGTCCTTCTGTGATGATATAACGGATTCCAAATTATCTTCTAATCCACCTATCTTGGTATCATCTGAAAACTTAACCAGCTTGTTACTTATATTCCTATCTAAATCATTTGTAGATATATTTAAAATAGCAGCAGCCCCTGTACTGCCCCCTGCTGGTCACAACTCTGAACATCGGCCAAATCTGATGAGGTTCCTCACACCGTCACCCTCTGCTTCCCGTGTCTGAGACAATTCTGCAACCATCTGAAAACATCACCTTGATGTCCCACTTCTTTTAGTTTGATGCCCAACCTCTCAGGTGGCACCTCGTCAAATGCTTTCTGAAAGTCCACATCAATAATCTCATCTGCTCCACTTTGATCGTATCCTTTTGTTGCCTCCTCATAGAATTCCAGCATGTTAGTAAAACACAACCTCCCTCTTCTGACCCCGTGCTGATGATTCAGAATAATTCCTGTCCTTTCCAGGTGTTGCTCAATCCTATCCTTAATAATTCCTTCCATTAATTTTCCTGTGATGCCCGTTAAGCTTATTGGCCTATAGTTTCTTGGATCTGCCCGGTCACCCCTTTTATATAATGGGATGATATTTTCCATTTTCTAGTCCTTCTGAATCTCTCCAGGGTGCAGTGACTTCCTAAAAATATGTGTCAAGGGTTTATATCTGTACTCACTGGCCTCCTTAAGAGCACTAGGATAAATATTATCTGGTCCTGGTGATTTGTTTGATTTCAGCTTATTTAATTCACACCACTCTTCTCTCTCTACAATTTCCAAATCCCTCAGTACTTCCTTATTATTCCCTGTTACCGCTGGAGGTTATCCACTTCCTCAGCTCTGAAAACTTCAGAAAAATGCAAGTTGAGAGCATCCGCTATTTCACTGTCTGTATCTTTTAATTCCCCATTGCTATTCCTGATGCACTTCACCTCCTCCTTAAATGTTCTTTTACTACTAAAATACTGAAAGAATCTCTTAGAGTCGTCTTTCGCCTTATCTGCTATATTCCTCTCCAACTGTCTTTTAGCCTCCCTGATATCCTTCTTAATGGTTGCTTTCATGTTCTTATTCGCTCTACGATTCACTTCATAATAGAGTCAGTTATTACATTTGTTTATTAAATAGTTTTGTAACAATGAGTCAAATTCAAAAGTAATAGCGATAACAGACTTCAATTCCATGTGTTACCCGACTCTATAATAATTCTGCGCTTTGTAACAGCTCTTTACAATGGAGTTGCAAACAAAGCACAAAGTGGAGTGCAGTGGCTCACAGGCTTTCATACGCAATGGACTGCAATTCAAGTGATGTGACAATGGCATCGATTGATGTGTGTGTTGATGGTGGTGGGTCTGTGGCAAATTCTTGGTCAGTGTCTAGAAAACATCCCGGATAAAATCACTTAGAGATCTGTACATAGTCAACGTCTTCGCATCCTACCAACAATTACAGTCTAAAGTTAACTTTTGAACAACACATTTCTTTCACTACCTCCAAATTAGAAACTTGTGCCTGACTTTTCTCACCTACCACATACTTCTACTCTGGAAAAAATATTGATCAGTCTTGAGGACTCAGACAGCACTTCTATAATATATATAATACATTATATAATCTATTCTAATAAAAGGCAAAGCCCTGACTGACTGACTCACTGACTCACTCACTCATCACTAATTCTCCAACTTCCCGTGTAGGTGGAAGGTTGAAATTTGGCAGGCTCATTCCTTACAGTTTACTTACAAAAGTTGAGCAGGTTTAATTTCTACACGTAACGGTCATAACTAGAAACTACTTTCGCTCATATATAAGGCCATAGCCTGCAGCTCAGTTGTCGTGTGAGGCTGAGTTGCGTCCTGCATCATCACGCCTCCCACGTAATTGAGTGCCTGCCCATTTAAGGTAAATATTCGCGGGTGAAGGACTGTGCTTAGCATATTCATAAGTGCAGCTACTGCGGAAACCCTCTGACTCTGAACAAGCCTTTGTACACATATCAATAGGAAAGCAAAGTGTAAAGCTTAAGTTTACATTACGTTCATAGACACGCTGCCGCTAAATATTCGCAGGCAAATCCACCACTTAATACCGGGAATGCCTATTAAACATCTTAGATTCACGAGTACCAATTTGGGTAGTGATCAGTTCGATGGGTGAAACCTGTTCAAAAAACGCATTACACAATTGAGAAGGCAGCAAAAGAATATGAAGCGAGTGACGCATACAAGCATATTCATAAGTGCAGCTACTGTGGAAACAAAGCACGGTGTAAACCTTAAGTTTAAATTATGTTCATAGACACGCTGCCGCTGGCGTTTGTCATGCCTACGACGGATACGATATTCGCGAGATACAAATTTAATGAGAAGACGCAGGGTGTAAACGAGACTTTGGATCACTTTGTAAGGGAGTTAAAATTGCTGTAATGAAGTTAAAATTGCTGGTGAAGGACTGTGCTTATGCAAACGAAGATGAGATGGTCAGGGATAGAATAGTGTTTGGCACAAACTCAGTGAAAGTGCGAGATAAACTTTTAAGTGCTGGGTCTGAGCTAAAATAAAGCCGTGGACATCGCACGAGATATTTGCGAGATACGAGTTTAATGAGAAGTATATGAAGTCCCTTGTATGAAATCAACTGGGCAAACAAACTGAGGAAGCATGTACCATAAATTAAAAGACCCGTTGTCTGCAGAAATCCGTGAACCAGCGAAAAATCTGTGATATATATTTAGGTATGCTTACATTTAAAATCCGCGATGGAGTGAAGCCGCGAAAGTCGAAACGCGATATAGCGAGGGATTACTGTATTATTTTTTGTAAATCAGGTAAATCTATCCTTGTGAAAGAGTTTAATTTGTTTATAACGGAATGCTGGGGTTTAGGAGGATCTTTAGTGTTGTGGAGATATACTATGTCATTTCTAATATCATTCATTTTTTGATTGAAAAATACAGGCGCTGACCGGTGATGTAAGACCTGATGAGTTAACCATGAGCTTGATGATACGTAAATTTGATGAACATTACAACCCGAAAATAAACAAAACTGTAGAGAGGTTCAGATTTTTTTCAAGAAATCAGGCAAGGGGAGAAAATATAGACAACTACGTCACAGATCTGAGAGTGTTAGCAGGCACGTGCAATTTCGGGGAGATTAAAAGTTCCCTTATACGTGACCGAATTGAGTGCGGAACCAGTGATGCAAGTTTGCAACAAAAATTACTGAGAGAAGACAAACTGACTCTAGAGAGGTGCATACAAATATTTTATTTTTACTTTATTTAAACAGTTTTCCTTCTCACTTTTCCGCTCCTTCGCCGTCTTCTCCCTTTTCATTCAAAATATGCGCCTCCTTGCCTTTTTACAGTCAGCTCCCCTTACGTCACACCATGGTACTTTTAGCACAAGTTAATACCGGGAATGCCTGTTAAACATCTTACATTCACGAGTAGCGATTTGCGTAGTGAACACTTCGATGAATGAAACCTGTTATCTTTACAACGGTTGGCAAACACGGAATGTAAATTCAAAACAACACGTCCTCCAAATACGAACTTGATTGAAAGAAGTAATGATAATCAAATCCTTGATGACAGCAACACTCATAACAGTCACAAAACAATTACATTGACAATCAGGTTATGTTATTTTTAAAATGTTTCCTTTTCTTTTTCAGAACTTCTTTAACACACTATTTCTCCGTTGCGAACCGCGGGTATTTTGATAATATAATGTATAAAACATTATATAATATAATATAGGAATACATCATATAATGTAATGGGCGGAGTGGTGGCTCTTAGGATATGGATCTGTGCTGGAATCCAGAAGGTTGCCAGGTCAAATCCCAGTCACTGCCAAAAGAGATCCTACTCTGCTGGGCCCTTGAGCAAGACCCTTAGCCTGTAATTGCTCCAGGGGTGCTGTACAATGGCTGACCCTGCGCTCTGACCCCAAGGGATATACGAAAACTAACAAATTCCTAATACAATAATTTATCCATCCATTTTCTAACCCGCTGAATCCGAACACAGGGTCACGGGGGTCTGCCGGAGCCAATCCCAGCCAACACAGGGCACAAGGCAGGAACCAATCCTGGGCAGGGTGCCAACCCACCGCAGGACACACACAAACACACCAAGCACACACTAGGGCCAATCTAGAATCGCCAACCCACCTAACCTGCATGTCTTTGGATTGTGGGTGGAAACCGGAGCGCCCGGAGGAAACCCACGCAGACACGGGGAGAACATGCAAACTCCACGCAGGGAGCGAACCCAGGTCTCCTAACTGCGAGGCAGCAGCGCTACCACTGCACCACCACAATAATTTATATAAGGTGAAATAAAGAACAATCCATCCTCGTCACACCCAATGCAAATTTTAATATTTTTAACTTTGCCACCTCCAGCTCTGTCTCCTTCTTTCTGGTCAGTGCCACCGCCTCCAGCCCATATAACACAGCTGGTCTCACTACCGTCCTGTAGACCTTCCCTTTCACTCTTGCTGATACCTGTCTGTCACCAATCATTCCTGACACTCTTCTCCACCCACTCCACCCTGCCTGCACTCTCTTCTTCACTTCTCTTCCACAATCCCCATTACTCTGTACTGTTGATCCCAAGTAACTAAACTCCTCCACCTTCACCAGCTCTACTCCCTCATCTTCACCATTCCACTGACCTCCCTCTCATTCACACACATGTATTCTGTCTTGGTGGTCCTACTGACCTTCATTCCTCTCCTCTCTAGAGCAGATATCCATTTCTCCAGGGTCTCCTCGACCTGCTTCCTACTATCACTCCTGATCACAATGTCATCAGCAAACATCACAGTCCACGGGTACTCCTGTCTAATCTCGTCTGTCAGCCTGTCCATCACCATTGCCAATAAGAAAGGGCTCAGAGCCGATCCCTGATGTAATCCCACCTCCGTCACTCCTACCTCAGACCTCACCACGGTCACACTTCCCTCGTTCATATCCTGTGCAACTCGTGTGTACTTCTCTGCCACTCCCGACTTCCTCATACAATACCACAGCTGCTCTCGAGGCACCCTGTCATATGCTTTCTCCAGGTTCACAAAGACGCAATGCAACTCCTTCTGGCCTTCTCTAAACTTCTCCATCAACGCCCTCAGAGCAAACATCACATCTGTGGTGCTTTTTCTTGGCATGAAACAACACTGCTGCTCACTAATCATCACCTCCTTTCTTAACCGAGCTTCCACTACTCTTTCCCACAACTTCATGCTGTGGCTCATTTATTTTATCCCCCTGTAGTTACTGCAGTCCTGCACATCCCCCTTATTCTTAAATATCGGCCCACCAGTACACTTCTTCTCCACTCCTCAGGCATCCTCTCACTTTCCAAGATTCCATTAAACAATCTGGTTAAAAACTCCACTGCCATCTCTCCTAAACACCTCCATGCTTCTACAGGTATGTCATCTGGACCAACTGCTTTTCCATTTTCCATCCTCTTCATCGCTGTCCTCACTTCCTCTTTGCCTTTCCTGATTCATTATCTCCACATCATCCAACCTCTTCTCTCTCTCTCTCTCTCTCTCTCTCTCTCATTCTCTTCATTCATCAGCCTCTCAAGGTACTATTTCAATCTGCTCAACACACTCTCCTCGCTTGTGAGTACATTTTTTTTAGTAATAACAACAGTAATAATAATACATGTTACTCTTATAGTGCCTTTCCTATGCTCAAAATTGTGTAGCGTTATGCCAAAAAAAGTAAAATGTTTTCTGATCTATTAATCAGGACAACGCTCAGGGATTTGAGCTGTCACAATGAAAATCTTGGCACATTGTGCCTGTCTGGGCCCATCAGGACATTTTTATCCGGATCACGACTGTTCACACTACAGCCCAATCTGGATCAAGAGCTCCCGACAGTAGTGTTGTTGATCGGGGCCTTGTGTGCGCATCATGAACTCTGTATGGGTCTAACGCTACGGTGGATGGCTTATCAAGTGACGACTTGTCATCGAGTGATCTGGAGAAGGCTTCGCAGTCACCATTTCTCCGTGACCGGAGTGAAGCCTGCCGCTCTCTCGCTCGCTTTCTTCCCTTCACTAAATTGGTTTATTAGAACAGCTGTGCATCTGAACTATGTGCTCTCCTGATAGTTGTCCTTGACACAGAAAATGCCAAGTTTTAATATAAATGCCACCGACTTCCAAGAAGGTGGGTCAGAGAGGCCATCAAAGTCAGAGTCTTCACAGTAGACTCTCTTTCTCATGGATGGGGGTTGACGATTTGTAAAATTTGACTTCCTTGTATGGAATGTTCTTTATTATTTTAATAAATTCAATAAAATGTTCAAAATAAATAAATAAAATGGACAGTCTGCAGATTCACCAGCGCCTTTTAATGGGGCACTTTGAAATGTTAACACTTTGTACAGCAAGGAAATCTACAGGGCTGCCCCCTCAGGGGATTTGTTTATTTCCAGCTCCCATCTCCCAGCTGCTCATTGTATTACTTGACAACATAAAGTTGATAGCCAGGCTAATAAAATGGGGGATTCAGACTTGAGGGGGCTGCGCTTGCCCACTTAAGAGGACACATGGCAGAGAGAGAAAGGTGGAAGCTCGCAAGTTACTGAAGAAGTGGCACTCCGTCATGGTGCCCACGCGCCAGGAACAAAATCAATTTCCCTTTTCAATTTACATCCTTCTGTGCCCTGTGGTGCCTTCGTGGACTCTGAGGCTGCCATTTCACCCAAATAGGTTCAGTTCAGAGGAAGAGATTTGCAATGGAAATTCAATCTGCGTCTTTATCCACAATGAGGCAATGGAAAGACAGGCGGCCTACTTTGTACCCAGCGTATCTTCAGACAGGAAACCGTACACCAGGGTGGCACTGAGGCCCAAAGCGGATCAGACCTGGAGCTTGGCGGGCTACAGATAACATAGCAGGTAATGAAAACAAACAGACGGCCCTGTTTCTAATTTAGGCCGGTTGGCGCTCACGATCCGTTAGTCCTCCGTGTGCGGCACACGGCTCTGAATAGCCTTACAGCTGTGGCCTCGTATTAAGGTATTAAGTGGGCCCAAATGCCAGTCAAGCTGCCATCTGCAGGAATACTCATCGGTGACCTTTCAACAGCCCTCCTATGCCAGTTCTGTCACCACAGTGTCCTTTGGTGTTCTTTTCTTGGTAGAATGAAGCCATGGAAATATCATCCCTGAAAAAAAGAAGAAAAGCCCTGGCTTGGTGTAAGCTGCCCGCAGTGAGAGCTCAGCTGCTGGCACCTTCATGAATTGAGAAGAAGGTCTGCCATGGATCCTCAAACTGAGTTAACGTAACTGGCCATTACGAGAGTACATGTTCATTTCTGGGGAAGGCGTCGGCTCGTGTCGTCAATGCCAGGAAAATCAGTCGAAAGCTTCAGCTGTGCATTAACAACATCAAAGTGTTTAATAGGAGAATAAAAAAGAAGAAGAGAACAAGAATGGAATGAATATGCAGAGAATGGACATGTCACAAAAGTACACAGACATTTGCACATGGACACACATCGTATACATAATGTACATTCACAAAATCACACATCAAAAGAAGGTATAGCTATTTATAGTGTGGCCTCCAGGGGGCGAACGAGCCGCCCAAACCTGACACAAACAGACACCTGGCACACGCTCAGCACACAACACACGTCTTCCCCTCACTCCCCTCAGCAGCACAGTGCAATAAATACAACACACTGTCTTTGCCTTTTTTTTTTCTCTGGAAAACTTTATTCACCTCCCTCCTGACTCTGGCTCCACGAGTGAAGTGAGGCAGCCCTGGGAGCACTTCAGGTGGCTCACCAGCGTTATCTGGAAACACTCCCAGGTGTGGTGGAAACCCAAAGTAGGGCTGTACAGCCCCCCAACACACAAAATGCAACTCCCATGGTGCACTGCAGGAATCTGAGGTGCTGCTGTAACCCACGGGGCTGCTATCTAGTGATCCAGAGGAAAGGGTAGTGTCTTTCATCTATCTATCTATCTATCTATCTATCTATCTATCTATTATATAGTGCCTTTCATCTATCTATCTATCTATTGATTATATAGTGCCTTTCATCTATCTATCTATCTATCTATCTATCTATCTATCTATCTATCTATCTATCTATCTATTATATAGTGCCTTTCATCTATATATCTATCTATCTATCTTTTGATGACATAGTGCATTTCATATCTATCATTTATATAGTGCATTTCATATCTATCTATCTACCTGTCTATCTGTTGATTATATAGTGCCTTCTATCTATCTATCTATCTATCTATCTATCTATCTATCTATCTATCTATCTATCTATCTATCTATCTATTAAATAGATTTGAAAGGCACTGTGTAATAGTTAGATGCATATTAAATACCATTTAAAATATATTTAAGGTGGAAGGAACTACTGTATAGTATAGACAGATAGATAGATTGGTATGAAAGGTACTTTAAAAGTTGTATATTTATTAGATATACTGATAGATGTTAAAAGTCATTATTTACTGATAGACAGAAATAAAAGGCAAAATAATAGATGGATAGGTAGATATGGAAGGCACTGTACTATACATACACTAGGCTGGTACTCTACAATATAGCTCAGTGTTTTTCTTAACAACTGGGTCGTTGCCCACTTTGTGGTCATGGGTTGCTGTTGTTGGTTTGCGAGTGGGTTGTTGTGGGATGCCTAAGTGGTTGACAGTGCTGCATGTTATGTTTCCCAGTTTCTACGTGACCCCCAGTCATGCTTATTTTACCAATGGTGGACTTTTGAAATTGTTGCTAGTAGGTTATCAATGTAGATTTAGATAGATAGATAGATAGATAGATAGATAGATAGATAGATAGATAGATAGATAGATAGATAGATAGATAGATAGATAGATAGATATGAAAGACACTATAAAAGAGATAGATAAATAAATTATATTGACCACAGTTAGCACTGGGTAGTGATCTGCTCTGTAGATGGCGCCAGTCCAACACAAGATGCCATGTCTTTGGTGTGAGGGAAGACATTCGCCCACAACAGAGGAGAACATGCAAACCCCACACAGACAGGACAGCAGCCTGGCAGTGTCACTTTCATTCAGACGGTTTTTCTTGATGCTGGATTTTTGTTTTGCAGATGACGTATCGATGCTCAGCTGATGCCCTCTCATGAGATCTTTGATTTTGCATCTGCTCTGAGAAACGCGTTCTCCGTGTCTGGGCGTCTTTGCCTTTCTTTTCTCCTCTCTTTGCTTTATTTATGTATTTATTTATTTCCATTTCTTCAGATGGTCTGCACTGGCTCCGCGTGCACACGCAGTTCCGCGACTGAGGGGTTTCTTTTTCCTTCTGGAGCACAAAACAGCTACAGATGTTGCGTTGTCTCTGGCAATTTGGAGCCGCAGGTGAGTGATGAGGATTGGCAAGCTCTGCCGTGGACTTGTTTGGCCCGATGCAATTTGCTCCTAATTAGACTTCCTCTGCCGAGCCTGCATCAGATCACCTTGACAATGTGCAATTGGCCACAGCGGCACTGGCTTCAGGGAATGGGGTCTCGCTTCATGTAGACGGGAGAAAAAACCCAGGACCTGTTTAATGTTTGGACTGCAGGAGAGTAAATAAATACATGAAGTCCACTGCACTGTTGTTTAGCCGCTCAGCCAGATCGGGATTGGACATCTGACAGATCTGCTTCTAAGGAAAAGTCTCAGTTCTTTCCATTATAAACTTGTTTTCAGGTCCTGAGTATTATATGGAAAAAGTTACACTAAAAATACAAAGAAAACAGGGATTTCCTCCTATTGGTTCAATGTCTCTGTATACATTGTGAGTGCTAGGTAGGGGGGCCTGACACACTTGGGGTACAACGCACACCAACACCAAACTGTCATACTATAAAAAAGAGATGACATTTATTGCAATTACGTAACAACCAGCAGGTAGTAACCATCTTCAAGGCTCCCTCAGGAGTCACTGAAGAGCTCTGGAGCTTGACGGCCATTTTGTGGGCCTGATGCACTGCAGTTGCAGGGTGGGGTTCCTCCTGTGCTGAAAGCAGGACAGGAAGTGTGGGGCCCTCTTTTGAGGTCTCTGTTATATGTAGGCATCCTGAGTCATATGACTGGAAGAGGAGGGGTCTTCACCCTGCCACTCTCTCCTGGAAGTGGCTTCTGTCTACTGACTTTCAGTCTTCACTTGAGGAAGCCGCCATAGCCACACACACCTCAGGGGAGGTCACCCAACTGAAGGTAAGCCTGTTCAGGCCCAGACACTACTTGGAAGGGAGAGCATCTAGGAAAAGCTGGGGTTGCTTATGGAAGAGGTGTTGGTGGGGCCAGCAGGTGGCACTTACCCTGTGGTCTGAATGTGGATCTCAATGCTCCAGTGCAGTGATGGGGACACTGGGCTGTAAAAATGGCACCGATATTTCGGATGAGACGTAAAACCGAGTTCCTGACTCTCTGTGGTCATAAAAGTCCCAAGGGCATCCTTCATAATAAGTAGGGGGTATCCTGATGTCCTGACTAAATTACCCATCATGGCCTAGTCATTCTGCCCTCCACCTAATCATCCCCTGCCCCTAATTGGTTGTCACTGCACCACCTAACAGCTAATGTGTGCTGAGCGTGATGAGGCAAAAATGGCTGCCGTCACATCATCCAGGCAGATGCCACACATTAGTGGTTCCCCACTCACTGAGTAGTGACAATACAGTATATACAGGTACCAGTCACAAAATTAGAATATCATGACAAAGTTGATTTATTTCAGTAATTCCATTCATAAAGTGAAACTTGTATATTCGATTCATTCATTACACACAGACTGATGTGTTTCAAATGTTTATTTCTTTGAATTTTGATGATTATAACTGACAACTAATGAAAGTCTCAAATTCAGTATCTCAGAAAATTTTAATATTGTGAACAGGTTCAATATTGAAGACACCTGGTGCCACACTTACTCTAATCAGCTCATTAACTCAAAACACCTGCAAAGCCTTTAAATGGTCTCTCAGCCGAGTTCTGTAGCCTACACAATCATGGGGAAGACTGCTGACTTGACAGTTGTCCAAAGACGACCATTGACACCTTGCACAAGGAGGGCAAGACACAAAAGGTCATTGCTAAAGAGGCTGGCTGTTCACAGAGCTCTGTGTCCAAACACATTAATAGAGAGGTGAAGGGAAGGACAAGATGTGGTAGAAAAAAGTGTACAAGCAATAGGGATAACCGCACCCTGGAGAGGATTGTGAAACAAAACTGTGGGGGAGATTCACAAAGAGTGGACTGCAGCTGGAGTCAGTGCTTCAAGAACCACCAGGCACAGACGTATGCAAGACATGGGTTTCAGCTGTCGCATTCCTTGTGTCAAGCCACTCTTGAACAAGAGACAGCGTCAGAAGCGTCTCGACTGGACTGCTGCTGAGTGGTCCAAAGTTATGTTCTCTGATGAAAGTAAATTTTGCATTTCCTTTGGAAATCAAGGTCCCAGAGTCTGGAGGAAGAGAGGAGAGGCACAGAATCCACGTTGCTTGAGGTCCAGTGTAAAGTTTCCACAGTCAGTGATGGTTTGGGGTGCCATGTCATCTGCTGGTGTTGGTCCATTGTGTTTTCTGAGGTCCAAGGTCAATGCAGCCGTCTACCAGGAAGTTTTAGAGCACTTCATGCTTCCTGCTGCTGACGAACTTTATGGAGATGCAGATTTCATTTTCCAACAGGACCTGGCACCTCGCACAGTGCCAAAACTACCAGTACCTGGTTTAAGGACCATGGTATCCCTGTTCTTGATTGGCCAGCAAACTCGCCTGACCTTAACCCCATAGAAAATCTATGGGGTATTGTGAAGAGGAAGATGCAATACGCCAGACCCAACAATTCAGAAGAGCTGAAGGCCACTATCAGAGCAACATGGGCTCTCATAACACCTGAGCAGTGCCACAGACTGATCGACTCCATGCCACGCCGCATTGCTGCAGTAATCCAGGCCAAAGGAGCCCCAACTAAATATTGAGTGCTGTACATGCTCATACTTTTCATGTCCATACCTTTCAGTTGGCCAACATTTCTAAAAATCCTTTTTTTGCATTGGTCTTAATTGATATTCTAATTTTCTGTGATACTGAATTTGGGACTTTCATTAGTTGTCAGTTATAATCATCAAAATTAAAAGAAATAAACATTTGAAATACATCAGTCTGTGTGTAATGAATGAATCTAATATACAAGTTTCACTTTTTGAATGGAATTACTGAAATAAATCAACTTTGTCATGATATTCTAATTTTATGACCGGCACCTGTAAATGTAAGGAATTGTTAATAATTATTGGGGCGGCACGGTGGTGCAGTGGTAGCGCTGCTGCCTCGCAGTTAGGAGACCCGGGTTCGCTGCCCGGGTCCTCCCTGCGTGAAGTTTGCATGTTCTCCCCGTGTCTGCGTGGGTTTCCTCCCACAATCCAAAGACATGCAGGTTAGGTGGATTGGTGATTCTAAATTGGCCCTGGTGTGTGGGTGTGTTTGTGTGTGTCCTGTGGTGGGTTGGCACCCTGCCCAGGATTGGTTCCTGCCTTGTGCCCTGTGTTGGCTGGGATTGGCTCCAGCAGACCCCCATGACCCTATTCGGATTCAGCGGGTTAGATAATGGATGGATATTGTTATTATCTCTATATTTACTAGGGGGCTCTGCCCCCTGTTTGCTTTGCTTTCTACGCGCCCACTACTTTATGGCTCTGCCGCTCACATATGTTGAAATGGATGTAAAATTTAAACAGATTGTTGTCTTCATGGGAATTGTTACATATGCATAATAAAGCTAACTATTTTACATTACAGAGAGTAATTAACCAAAATAAAAATAGTAAAACGCAATAAAGTGGAAGAAAATTGTTTCATGTTGCGTTAGAGGTATTCGTTGCGTAATACGGTTTTGTTGTTAAATTTACACTTTTACTGTAAAACTTCAGTAAAAATAATATTTGGAATTAACTATTCGTCAATATCGCATTGAATTTTGATTCAGTGTTTGGACTTACATCGTGACAACGCAACGTATAACTGCCCGTGAGTGAATATCGTTTCTTTCTCTCTAATAAATAAACCGACTTTTTCTATTGTTTGTCCCTGTGATTTGTTAATTGTCATAGCAAAAGCTATTCTAACGGGAAACTGTAAAAATTTTAATACTGTGATAATAAGGCACTACATTGCACCCGATACGACACAGACTCACACTGAGGCATGTGTACAAAACACAAAGACTTTTATTTTTCTTCACCTGTGGGGTTCGGTGAAGCCGTGAACCCCACAGGCAATACACAGTCCCAAAAGCACTTAATTCAAGCCAAACACTCTTCTGGCACCACCACCACTTCTCCCATCTAGCTTCGTCCTCCACCTCCCGACTCTGGCTCCTCGAGTGGTGGTTGCTGGCCCCTTTAAGTTCACCCGGATGTGCTCCAGGTGCTTGATTGCCGTGTTCTGGCTGCACTTTCGGGTGTGGTGCATACGTGGCCCACAGGGGCGCAAGAATCCCAGCTACAGCATCCTCTTGCGGTGCCAACTCCAACTCCTGTGGAGCCCTGTGGGAACCCGAGGCAACTCTCCAACCCAGGGGGCGGCCATCTAGCGTCCAGGGGGAGGTATTACACTATCCAGGGCTGCTCCCCCTGAAGATACAGTGCAGGGGCGTCCCGGCTGGGCATGGATGCCAGAATGGCACATCAAGATCTCCTTTGGTGTCTAATGTTATCTGCAGAAGTTGTACTACATTACCTTTCTTGTCGTCTGTTAAAATTTTACATGTCAGGATTGTTTGACCAATTTTGAATACAACTAATCTTGTCCTATTGCATAGCCCATCACTCAGACATACCTGTAAATTATGCAATAACATTACGATACATCCTTCTTTCTAAAGTAATTCGGCCGGTGGAAGACTAGACGGTGTTAACGGTTGTAGATATTCTTCACGATATTGTTGATGTTTTCATCTTCCGCACCATCACCACTAACTTTTTCAGCAGAGCCTATTGATACCAATTTACCGTGTAAACAATTGACAATTTTCGCGTTAATTTGTTTGACTTCATCGTTTCTCGGTGCTAGGATTGCCTGTGTACTCATTTCTTCTGTTCATAACCCTTCGGGATGAACTTCTTTAAGAAGATTTGGACATTATAAGTCTTCTTTCATTGGGAACTTAAAGTGAGGAAAACGTAAAAGTATAAAAGCTGAGAGCGCAGGAACTGTGTCTGTCAAAAGCATTCACACAAATGAGAGATGAGTGGACCGTGAGAGAGTGTGGGCCATTAACCAGAAGTGGGCGAGAGGAGGGCAGGACTTGATAAAATCTCTTGGCAATAGTCTCATCTCGTCTCGTCTCGAGATTTTCTCTTATGAAAGAGATATAAAATCCAAATGTCTGTCTGTCCTCTTTTCATGAGAGAACTACTTAATGGATTTAGAGTGGGTTTTTTCTATAATTTGCTTCAACATTCTGGTTGATTTTGCAACTTCTCTCATCGCTAAGTATCACAGTTCGATTGGGGTACCGATTTATTTGCACAAACCCAAGAAAGACACAGCAGGCCGAGGGAGGGCGGGCCCTTCTCACTCACGGGCCAGCCTCAGGGCGTATCTTGCCTCTGCTTAGCTAGCGAATGAGAGAACAACTTAACGGATTTAGATCGGGTTTTGTTTTGTAGAATTTGCTTGAACATTATGGTTGATTTTGCGACTTCTCTCATCGTGCTAAGTATCATAGTTCGATTGTGGTACCGATTTATTTGCACAAACCCGAGAGAGACACAGCAGGCCAAGGGGAGGGAGGGGCGGGCCAGCCTCGGGCGTACCTTACCTCTGCTTAGCTAGCGAATGAGAGAACTACTTAACAGATTTAGATTGTGTTTTTTTGTAGAATTTGTTTGAACATTCCGGGTGATTTTGCGACTTCTCTCATTGCGCTAAGTTTTGCACTAATCCGAGAGGAAGGCTGCAGGACTTGGGAGAGTGACGTCAGGAGTGGGACGGGGCCCTCTTTGCTGTCTTCTTTCACTACTACACGGGAAGAGCCGCAGGTGACAGATAGTTATTATTATAATTAAACTCAACCTGAGATCTACATTTGCATTTAGAGCCCCGCTCTTGTGCTTGATGTCACAGAGAGAGATGACACAAAGTGAGATAATTTATTAGGACCCTAGGAGAACTTGTAAGGAGAACTTGCCATTCAGCCTGACAAAGCCTGCCAGTACTATCAACCTAAGTCCTTCCAAAGAACATCAAGTTGAGTTTTGGAGGTCCATAGAGTTTCAGATGCCCCTTTCTCTTTTCAAATCTGACATTTTCAGTCAACTGTTGGGTGAAGTTGAATTTTTCTGGTTCTGAGGGCCATAAAAACCCAAGAACAGGGCCGGATTAACACGAAATTGGGCCTGATGCTGCAGCGCAAAAAAGGGCTATTTTTTCTCGGCATTGGTGCATGTGCACTCGACACTCACCGCTGCGTGCGCGGAATAGTATGAAAGATATCACAAAGTGACGTCACGTGAAAACCTAACAATGAAATACATAAAATTTCGCAATTCTCTTACGAAACAGAGTAAGAAAAAATGAATTTTCAGAGACATTGGGTCAAAGTGACTCAGTTCAGGCTCTTGAGGGTAAAAATTTGTCCACGATTTAAATTTCATAATAGACCAGAATCCTGTCGAGGATTTCAAAAATTCTAAACATCAATGCTGGGCCTGCGGGCCGGCTTTTAGTTTTACCTTTACAGATAACCATTTAAATAGCCAACTAACTTTCAAGGTGAAAAATTTACTACGTGGCACATACCGAATAGTGATGAGTGAGCATGCTCGGCCGAACATGTGTTCGGCTCGAGCATCGCTATGCTCGGAGCATGGCGCTACTCAAACAAGCATCACATGTACTCGTGCGCCGTGCTCGAGTCTCCGGTCCGCACGTTTCGCGGGTTGGAGACAGCCAATCAAGGGGCAGATAAGTACTGCCCTCACTGTAATGCCAGTAGCCATGTCAGGTGCTGGCATTACAGTGATTGGCTGGCTGAAACACATCATCGGTTGTTATATATGCAAGCACTGGCATATAATGTTTTAGAGCGTCAGTTCACCTGCAGGCACTGGCATATAATGTTTTAGAGCGTCAGTTCACCTGCAGGCACTGGCATATAATGTTTTAGAGCATCAGTTCACCTGCAGGCACTGGCATATAATGTTTTAGAGCGTCATTTTTCCTGTAAAATTGATTTTTTGGGGGGTTTTGGGCGTGTTTTTGTCAGTCTGTAAAGGTGGCGTACAACTCGGACAAACTGGTTCCCAGCAGCGACTTGGGAGTCCAAGATGCATCCAGACATCGTCCCCATGCTGTTCCCGGTCCATTTGGGTGGTGTTTCTGTCACTTTCTGACCTTTTCCAATGGACCAGGCACCCTCCCCTCTTCAGTGCAGGGGTTGCCTGGTTGTCTCCCATTGACTTACATTATACTGGTAGAGCACTCGAACATCGCGATGTGTTCGGACCGAACACCCGAACACTTTGGTGCTCGCTCATCACTAATACCAAACAATAATAAACTGGCAAGAATCCCCAAGATATTGCAAAAAACAAAGCTAAATTATTAAGTAAACTGTTTAATGTAAAATTGATAGCATTAACTTGAAACCTTCGGTTAACAATAAACGCAACAACGTTATAGTTACGTCACAGCACAAAGAACAAAAGTAACTGTATAATAAGTAACGCTGTGTCCGAAAGTCGGACTCCAAACTTCATTCTAAGAATTATTTTGAGGTTCATATAGCAAAGGAAAACTGTTCAGCTTCCGGAAAATTCTCGTCTGTTTTCATCTGGGCCTGTTTCAGGAATGGGCCTAATGCTGCAGCATCAATAGCACCTACCTTAATCCGGCCATGCCCAAGGAAAAACGTTTTCCACTAAAGGATTCATGAGAACCGTTATTTCCTTAGGTGGTTTCGAAGTAGTGTCCAGAATTCATGTTTTACAGAGTTTTTCCATAACTATTCAAAAACAAGTGTGACGGTGGTGAGGTCTGCGGTAGAAGTGACGGAGGTGAGTTTACATCAGGGATCGGCTCTGAGTCCTTTCTTATCTGCAATGGTGATGGACAAGCTGGCAGACAAGATTAGACAGGAGTCCCCGTGGACTGTGATGTTTGCGGATGACATTGTGATCTGTAGGGAGCAGGATGAGAAGACCCTGGAGAGGTGGAGATAAAAGAGGAGAGAGGAATGAAGGTCAGTAGGACCACCAAGACAGAATACATGTGTGTGAATGAGAGGGAGGCCAGTGAAGTGGTGAGGATGAGGGGAGTAGAGTTGGCGAAGGTTGATGAGTTTAAATACTTGGAATCAACAGTACAGAGTAACAGGGATTGTGGAAGAGAGGTGAAGAAGAGAGTGCAGGCAGGGTGGAATGGGTGGAGAAGAGTGTCAGGAGGCATTTGTGACAGACAGGTATCAACAAGAGTGAAAGGGAAGGTCTACAGGACGGTAGTGAGACCAGCTATGCTATATGGACAGGAGACCGTGGCACAGGAGACAGAGCTGGAGGTGGCAGAACTAAAGATGCTAAGATTTGCATTGGGAGTGACGAGGATGGACAGGATTAGAAATGAGGACATCAGAGGGTCAGCTCAGGTTGGAGGGTTTGGAGTCAGAGAGGTGAGATTACGTTGGTTTGGACATGTGCAGAGGAGAGGGTATGCTGGGTATATTGGGAGAAGGATGTTAAGGAAAGAGCTGCCAGAGAAGAGGAACAGAGGAAGGCCTAAGAGAAGGTTTACGGATGTGGTGAGAGAAGACATGCAGGTGATGGGTGTGACAGAACAAGATACAGAGGAAAGAAAGATATGGAAGATGATGATCCGCTGTGGCAACACCTAACGGGAGCAGCTGAAAGAAGAAGGAGAAGATTCAAAGACAAGTGACAGACTGTTTTTTTGCAACAATATACAATACAATACAATTTACTTTTGTTATAACCCAAAATCACACAAGAAATGCCTCAAAGGGCTTTAACAGGCCCTGCCTTTTGACAGCCTCCCCAGCCTTGACTCTCTAAGAAGACAAGGAAAAACTTCCTTGTAGGGAAAAAAGAAAAATGGAAGAAATTTTGGGAAAGGCAGTTCAGATGCAGACCCCTTTCCAGGTAGGCTGGGTGTGCAGTGCTTAGCGCTGCAGCCGTGGCATTTTTCATTTCATCATCATCTTTCCATGCAGTTGTTTTCTTCAGTGTCGGGATTGCCCAGAAATTGCATGGTGCAGGACGTTGTTCCAGCGCAGTCCTACCAATTTCAGTCAGTGCTGCCCATCTGCTGCTGGGCATTGCCAAGGAACAAAAATCTACAGTATCTGTTTCCACGCAATCGACTGTTGGTACGATTCCAGGTCATAAGGATGAATCTGTCACAATGTGTTGAGTCCACGCAAATGAGATGCCAAGTGAAGGGGGAACTTTGTGTGAAGTGAGCCTCCTGTCTTTGCACAACAGTCCGCGAGCCTTGGCAATGCTGGCATCCGTAACCACAGTGGATGGCCTCCCCCTCCAAGGCGCTTCGCCATTGCATTGCATTGCATTTTAAACTGAGAACTGAATTGAATGCCGTATTGAAAAGCATTTGATCGTTTCACCGATGTGTTTTGGATTCTGACACAATAAAACGATGGCAAAATTAAACTGCATTTCAACCTACTGTAGTTAACACGTTGGATTGCATTTAATTTTGACACGAATAATCTTAGATCAGAAGATGAGGTAGGATAGGGTAGGAGAGACTTAACGTCATGCACTGGCACACTGATTCAACATATTTATCAAATTTATTAATCTTTAAAATAATAATGATAAATAAAGGTTATGCTGTAGGAAAGCCCAATAAAAAAGTTTTAAAATGATTTTTAAATATATTTAAAAAGACATGCAGGTTAGGTGCACTGGCAGTTCTAAATTGTCCCTTGTGTGTGCTTGGTGTGTGGGGGTGTGTGTGTGCCCTGCGATGGGCTGGCACCCTGCCCGGGGTTTGTTTCCTGCTTTGCGCCCTGTGTTGGCTGGGATTGGCTCCAGCAGACCCCCGTGACCCTTGGATATAGCAGGTTGGATAGTGGATGGATAAATAATGGTTCAAAATTTGCCATCATTTATTTAAAATTATGTGAGGGTTCAAAAACAATGCCCCCCTATTGATCATTTTAAAAAATGCATTAAAAAACAATTAAATTATACTTTAAAATGTATTTAAATAAAAGTCAATTTTATAACTATAATAAAGATGGATAAATCCTACCAGCACTTAATTATTTTCGTACAAACGTTTTATTAAAAATATCCAAATAAATCTAAAAACAAGCAAAACTAAAGGGTTCATCCTTTATTCCCAAGGCTAAATTTTTAAATCAGATAAAGCAAATAGTAATATTAATGTTTCATTCAGCAGTACAGCAATACTTTAATGGTGTGGCATGCGGCTGGAGGTGGTACCCTGCCGGGACGTCCAGGAGGACCGGAGGAGGGCTTGCGCCTCCTCCAGACCATGAAGGGGCGATCGCCCTGGTGGCTTTGGGGACCACAGGTACAGAGCTTTGAAGCTCAGCCCTGTAGGGGCCCGTGGTCACCACCAGAGGGCGCCCCAATGTCTACGGAGCCCTGGAGTGTGTCTGGATACAGAGCCGGCACTTACGCCACACTGGGGAGTGCTGGTGGAAGATTGCCGGGAGGCACCTGGAGCACATCCGGGGGACTTTAAAAGGGGCCGCATCCCTCCATGCGATGGCCGGAGTCGGGTGGAAGAGGACAGAGCTCGGGAAGAGAGGAAAAGGGAGCCTGAAGAGAGTGAGAGGCCTGGACTTTGGGGTGATTGGTGCTGCGGCACTGGGTTGTGTGTCATCACTGTTGTATATATATTGTAAATAAGCATGTGTGGTGCTATAAAATCATGTCTACCTGTCTGTGTCTGGGCTGTTCCCCACAATGGTTAAAGAAACCCCCACACACACACACACACCAGTCTTTAGGACTGTGATGGACAGCCGGGTCCCGTGCCTGGCTGGGACGCCCCTACTGCATCTGTTGTGGGGGAGCAACCATGGGCAACTCAATACCTTGGCGGCAGCCTCCCTGGCCGACGGCAATCCCCTAACCAGTCGCATGGCTCCATGGGAGATGGAGTCTTCCACAGCCCGGTTGGGAGCTCGGATGGCCGCTAGTGGGAGCTCCATGGAGGCAACAGCCCGGCTGGACGAGTTTTCAGCCCTACCCGGAAGTGCAATTAGGTTGTGCCGGGTGGGCTTTAAAAAGGGCCAGCCACCACCATTCGGGGGCCAGAGTCGGGAGGAGGAGGACTAAGCTAAAGGAGGAGTGTTTTGGTGGTGTTGTAATTGTGCTTTGGGACTGTGTTGGGCTGAGTGGCACGGGGAAGACGTGTCCCACAGCTGAAGAATAATAAAGCCTTTG
This sequence comes from Polypterus senegalus, assembly GCF_016835505.1. Lineage (NCBI taxonomy): Eukaryota > Metazoa > Chordata > Cladistia > Polypteriformes > Polypteridae > Polypterus > Polypterus senegalus. The sequence continues at coordinate 338,189,319 of NC_053154.1, read as the reverse complement.
TTGATCTTGTACGTGCCTCTGCGTAAGTCTGTGCCGGGTCGGGCACTATAAAGCGTCCATATTACAGGACTGACTTAGGAATTTATGGAAGAGTTCAGGGAAGTGCCTCAAACCGGTTTGGCAGGACAGGAAGGCCACCTCCCTGGGGAGCTTCAGCTTATCAAATGGTCTTGGGTGCAGCGTGTGGGATGGAGCATCAGACCAGCTTGGTAAGAGTGACTGTGTTTGGGCTGAGAGCCTAAAAGCCATGAACAAAGCAACTACCAACACCCCACCCACCCCCCTCCAATCTTGCATGGAGGCCAAACTACCTGGATGGCAAACATCAGCTCAACCAATAGTTTTGGAGGCAGGTGTGAAATGTATGGTGTGCCCCCATTGGTCTGAAGTAAGGCTGTTTGGGATTGGTTTTGAATCAGAGTCCACTTGGTGTGGCACTGTGGCACTTGGTGCCATGGCCCACCAGCCAAGTTGTTTTGCCTACCAATGGTAAAGTCATCCCTGATGGAGGATCACAGGAATTATGGGAAAGAGGGGCCCTTTCATTGGATTGGCTGGCCCAGCACTGTTTCAGCCGTGGAATGGCCAAATGGGAGAGGCAGCTTGATGGATGAGGTCTCCAGGACTCTAAACAAATCCAAATCCTATTATGTGATATCATCTACGTTTAAATGCTACTCCGTACTCCTAAAATTTTTATTTTTATACTGTATTGAGGATTTCTTCTGTGTATTGTGTTTTATTGACCCCCTTCTTTTTGACACCCACTGCACGCCCAATCTACCTGGAAAGGGGTCTCTCTTTTAACTGACCTTCCCAAGGTTTCTTCCATTTTTCCTCGTCTTCTTAGAGAGTCAAGGCTGGGGGGCTGTCAAGAGGCAGGGCCTGTTAAACATGCACACGTACCGGTCCCGGTACATAACGACACTTGGACGACGTCACAGTCATGTCACAGCCATGTGTGCATGCCCCTCTGTCATGCACCTTGACATACTACACATCAAATGAAAATTCAGAGTCTCGTCTTTCCGATGATATAAACCATTTTGACACACAACAACCACAGCACTGACACTAAATCCTTTTTTACAGAGAAGTAAATACTTTTTAAGAGCTGACTATTCCTATCTTTGACTACCTTTGAAGGCTCTCTGCAAGTCAAACATCAATATTTCCGAGCAATATTGATGTCATTCTGTCCGTAAGGCTCCAGGGAATATAATCCAGTAAAATGATTAGGTCCAAAACACACGATAGATCCTCAAAGGGACAAAAACTCCAGAAAACGTTTTTAACTCGAGACTAGCTCCGACATTTTTTTTCATCTCTATTGGTCATATCAGACGTAATTTGTTTCTGTCGGCAATAACCATGCTAAAGCATGTTACACGGAAGTGTTAGCTTCTGATTGACACCTAAGTTGGCCAATTACGAGGGTCTGGGGTGACTGGCACCTCGTATAGCCAACGAGTGTCACAGACAGCTGAGCGATGACGCACAACTCCAAACCCTGGTAGAATCTACCAGTTTGATTGGACGCTGTGAGTGACACTCCAAACTTACAGCCAATGAGCAGCTGAGCACGTAGATATGTAACTTGCCATACCAACTTGTAAACAAAACCGATCGGAGCTGCGCGAAGCTGGCATTTGTGCCAGTCTGCAGACTTGGTGCGTGGTTGTTTATTGTGATTTCACCAAGTTTTTTCGCATTTTAAATATGGATAAAAGTACAGATAAATGTAAATACACTCTCGATTAAGTAGTAGAGGCATGTACGCGGCGTAACAGTGATGAATCGGACCAGGAGACGTCTAATGGCAGAGAGCGACATGTGACACGCCTTGTGCTTTCTGCCTGCTAGGATTGCTACAATCAGTGGCACATGGAAAACGCTGAGCTGTGTTGTAACAGTTTGTAAAAATTTATATAGTTTGTGTGCATTTTATTAAAAAAAAAGTAAAAAATAAAATATATATATTTTTTTGGCCCATAAGACTTGTTTTGACTATTTTTATATTGAAATGTGTATTTTTTATTGTTTTTATTATGGAATATGAATTTCCATAACTAATAGAGGACACTGTGTGTAGATATAGATTCCTTTAGGTGTAAGCTTTCAGTAGAGCCCTCAGTGATATCTGTGGGTTGAAGCATTCAAAAGTTATTACACTTTTCCATACGTTCCAAAATGTGGATAATGGATAAACCAGAGGTCCCTCTAAAAGCACCTGGACATGCCCACATAAAACTGGTGTAAAATGTCATTTTGACAGGTATTCTTTTCAAATTTTAAATGTGAGTAGTCAACAAGTTATTCTGTTGGTACATTGTGTGTTTCTGTCCCCACCTACCTACTGCAGCTATAGAGGCCTTTATTTTCACAAAAAAAACTTAGGCGAGAACAAAAAAATTCATTTTTTCTGTGAGTTCTAATGTGCATAACTTTTGATCAGTCACACCTACGGTGATTCTGACTACTAAGGGTGAAACTAGAGAATGTTACCTTTACAAAGAGACCAAACATGTGTTTCTACTCCAGATAGTTCAATAACAGCAATGATTCTAATTTGGAGAGGTCGAATTACAAGCGATTTAGCAAAAATGACCCCGCTTGATAAGGGGAAGCCCATTGCGGCACTTCCTGTGTGATTTTGGGCTATACAAAAATAAAATGTATTGTAAACTGTATTGTATTCTGTACCACAACACCCTATTGGTCTAAGGTTTTGGACAGAGAATCTGCAAATCTGCTGGCTTTACCCCTCCCTCTCTCACATCATGGCCATAAGGAAGCATCTCTCACAGTCAGCATGGACTGAAAAGAAGACCACACTGAGAAGCACAACTCGGCAGTCAAATTGAGACAGGCATTCGGCCTTGTCTCTCTATTATAAAAGAAACTCTTGAGACGAGACGAGACTATTGCCAAGAGATTTTTTCATGTCCCGCCATCCTCTCGGCCATTTACGGCCCACGCCTGCGGTCCTCTCACCTCTCATTCGTGTGATTGCCTTTTGTCAGACACACTTCCTGCACTCTCAACTCTTATAAATTTTTACACTTTCCTCACTTTAAATTCCCAATAAAATAAGACATATTATTTCCAAATCTTATTGAAGAATTTCATCCCGATGGGTTATCAACAGAAGAAATGAGTACACGGGCAATCCTAGCACCGAGAAACGATGAAATCAAATGAATTAACACAAAAAATGTGGATCGGTTACAAGCAAATGTGTTTCAATAGACTCTGCTGAAACAGCTGGGGGTGATGGTGCAGAAGATGAAAACATCAACTTACAATATCACGAAGAATATCTACAACCGTTAACACCATACGGTCTTCCACCGGCCGAATTACTGTAGAAAGAAGGACGTATCGTAATGTAATTGCGTAATTTATGTCTGAGTGATGGGCTATGCAACAGGACAAGATTAGTTGTATTCAAAATTGGTCGAACAACTCTGACATGTAAAATCTTCTGCGGTTAACATTAGACACCAAAGGAGATCTTGATATGCCATTCATATTAAAATGTTTACAGTGTGGAATAAATACCACAAACAAAAGAATTCTTCACAATATAAAGGTTTGGGGACCGTCCCCATATATTGCCCTGTGGACAAATGAAATCAAAACGATGCAAAAAGCGATCAAAAGTACACGAACTGTAACAGACGACAATGTGAAGTAGACAAAATGTCGTTTTTATAGAAGGGTGGATGATGGAAACAGGAAATGGTTTGGCAGGAAATGACAGCATTGTGGTGGAGGAACCGGAAGTGATATCCAAGGTGAGAGCCGGAAGTGATGCCATATGGAGTCGCCGGAAGTGATGTCATGGTGACCATTTTGTAACCCGGAAATAGCCGCGATTATTTTTCTTCGGTTCTCCTGTTGAGAGAAGAGGTTCAGGTAAGTACCACGTGACAATCCTTCCTCTCGCGATATTTCACTCACCTTTGGGCTTTCTGACTGCCTCCTAATCGCACGTGTGTGACCACAGTTTCCCGTTACAATAGCTTTTGCTATGATAATTAACAAATCACAGGGACAAACATTCGAAAAAGGTTGGTTTATTTATTAAAGAGAAAGAAACAATATTCACTCACGGGCAGTTATACGTTGCATTGTCATGATGTAAGTCCAAACACAGAATCAAAATTCAATGCGATATTGACGAAAAGTTCTTTCCAAATACTGTTTTTATTGAAGTTTTACAGTAAAAGTCAGTCAGTCAGTCATTGTCACAACCTGCTATATTCTAACACAGGGTCACAGGAGCCAATCCCAGCCAACACAGGGTGCAAGGCAGGAAACAAACCCCGGGCAGGGCGCCAGCCCACCACGGGTCACACATATCAAGCACACACTAGGGACAATTTAGAATCGCCAATCCACCTAACCTGCATGTCTTTGGGAGGAAACCGGAGCAGACATGGGGGGAATATGAAAACTCCACACAGGGAGGACCCGGGAAGCGAACCCAGATCTCCTTACTGCGAGGCACCAGCACTACCACTGCACCACCGTGCCTCCCTACAGTAAAAGCGTAGGTTTAAAAAGTATTTGCGTCTTAATTCCAATGCCAAACAGAACAAAAACGTATAACTCAACAAATACCTCAAACACAACATGAAACATCATTTTCTTTCAATTCATTACGTTTTGCTGTTTTTCACTATGGTTAATTTCTTGCTGTAATGTAAAATAGTTAGTTCTATTATGTATATGTAACAATTCCCATGAAAATAACAATCGGTTTAAATTGTACATCTGCTTCCCGATTTGTGAGCAGCAGCGCCGTAAAGTCGCTAGTGTGTAGCGCCCGCTCGGGGGTTGGCACGGGAAGCGAGCAGAGGGCAGAGCCCCCTAGTCCTGAAAAAAGCTGGAAATCATGACACAACTAGAGACATTTAAGTAACTAACAAGTCTTTGCTTATTTTTATTATTTTATTGAATGTTATCAGGTCAGGTCAGGAGAGAATTGCTGTACCTAACACGCGACAAAACAGCTTGGGATCCTGATTGGCAGCCCCCTTAGGCAGACACACAGTCCAGTCCCACCCTCCAGAAAATGACCCTCTATCTGCCGCAGCCAGGTGTTAGGTAATCATCCCCTTGGCCTGGTCCGGCCACTGGGGTCTTCAACAATGAGGATGACCCTCGGGTAATCGCACCACATGGCCGTAGTGTCGTAACTGACGCTCCCTCATAATACAGATTCATGTGCCTCATTCGGGACCCCAAGAGCAACACAAAGTCAAACCAGTTGTCTTCAGGATTCTCCAAAGAGACACCAAAGGAGGCCTGACTTCATCTCAGGTCACTGGATAGCGTCCATGTCTCACATACATACACCGTGTTCCAAATCATTAGGCAAATGATATTTTTCTCTGATTTTCCTAAATAGTCGATGCAAGTGGAAGTCAGCATAATTTTTGAGTCATCAACCATTAGAGTATAATTCGAATGTTACTGAACAAACCTCCTAATGATAACGGTATGTTTTTCAAAAATAAAAAACTTAAAATGCTCTGTTCCAAATTATTACGCACAACAGAGTTTCAAAACATTTTATAGGTTGTAAAGAACTGAAAATGGCCATTTGTTGAATTTGCAGCATTAGGAGGTCATATCTACTGAAATCGAAAGCTATTTCAATCCAAAACAACTCAACAGGTCAAGTTCCATATTAACGTAGGACCCCTTATTTGATAGCAGCTTCACAATTCTTGAATCCATTGAACTTGTGAGTTTTTGGAGAGTTTCTGCTTGAATTTCTTTGCAGGATGTCAGGATAGCCTCCCAGAGCTGCTGTTTGGATGTAAACTGCCTCCCACCCTCATAGATCTTTAGCCTGAGGAGGCTCCAAATGGTTCTCGATAGGATCAAGGTCAGGGGAGGATGGGGGCCATACCATGAGTTTCTCTCCTTTTATGCCGATGATGCAGAGGTATTCCTTGCAGCATGAGATGCATGAAGATGATTTTGTTACAGAAAGCACGGTTCTTCTTCTTGTACCGTGGAAGAAAGTGGTCAGTCAGAAACTCCACATACTTTTCAGAGGTCATTTTCACACCTTCAGGGACCCTAAAGGGGCCGACCAGCTCCAGATTCCGGCCCAAAACATGACTCCGCCATAACGTCGCAGCCTTGTTGGGACATGGTGGCCATCCACCAACCATCCACCACTCCATCCATCTGGACCATCCAGGGTTGCGTGGCACTCATCTGTAAACAAGGCTGTTTGAAAATGAGTCTTCATGTACAGTAGTTCTGGGCCCACTGCAGGCGTTTCTGCTTGTGAACATTGGTTAGTGGTGGCCGAATGGAAGGTTTATGCATAATCCTCTGGAGGATCCTGCTCCTTGATGTTCGCGGGACCCCAGAGGCACCAGCAGCTTCAAATACCTGTTCGCTGCTTTGTAATGGCATTTTAGCAGCTGCTCTCTTAATCTGATGTATTTGTCTGGCAGAAACCTTCCTCGTTTTGTCTTTATCTGAACGAACCCGTGTGTGCTCTGAGTCAGTCACAAATCTTTTAACCTGTACGATGATCACGCTTACGTTTTCGTGAAATATCTAAGGTTTTCATATCTTGTCCAAGGCATTCAACTATTGCACGCTTTTCGGCTGCAGAGACATCCTTTGTCTTTCCCACATTGCTTGAAAATGGTGGTCTGTTTAATAATGTGCAACATCCTTCTTTAGTGGTTTTTCCTTTAATTGGGCTCACCTGGCTAGCTAATTATCACAGGTGTCCCAGATTGATTTCAGTGATCAAAAGAGCCCTGAGACAGAATACCATCCATGAGTTTAATAGAAAAATACAAAATATTTAATCTTTATGACACTTAAATACAATTTGCATAATAATTTGGAACGCGGTGTATAGCAAGACAGAAAGCACCAGGACTCTAAAGACTTGGACCTTCTTCCTTTTGCATACAGTTAATATCAGGAGCACTATTAAATAATGTATTATCAAAGATACTGTGAAAGGCACTATATAGCGCCTTACCCAACACGGGAGGCACGTGTAAAATAAAAGGATTTTTTATTCCTCTTCAGCTGGAGGGCACGTCTTCCCTGTACTCCCCCCAGCCACAACACAGTCCCAAACACCAGTACAGTACAGCACAAGCACTCTTCTCTGGCACCACCACTCCTCCCTTGCAACCTTGTCCTCCTCCATCCAACTCTGGCCGATGAATGGTGGTTGCTGGCTCCCTTTTACAGGTCACCTGGAAGTGCTCCAGGTGTTTGATCACCAAGATCCAGCGGCACTTCCAGATGTGATGAAGCTGTTGCCCACACGGGCTCAGGAGTCCCAAACACAGCACCCCTTGGCAGTACCTGCGGGACCCAACAGGGCTGTCCCCAACTCCAATTCCCAGGGAGCCCTGTGGGAAACCGAGGCACTACACCAGCCCAGGGGGGCGGCCATCTAGCGTCCAGGGCGAGGTATTGCACTGTCCAGGGCTGCTCCCCCTGAATACAGTGTGCAGGGGCGTTACGGGGTCATTATCGTGACTCTACATCCTTAGAACGTCTCTTCATTTCTTCAATCCTCATTTCAAATCAAGGTGACATATTTAGTGACTATAAATAAACTGTGATAAAGTAATGTACAGTATATCATCAAAAAGTGTAAATTCTCACATTGCCAGCTTTATTTTCTGAGATTTTTCAGAAAAGGAAGACAGGAGATTCAAGGAATGGTTGCTCTACTTACCAACGACTTATTGATACTGAGCGAGGTGATCTCTTTTCAGAAGAAGACACTGTGGGCAGTGAGCAGACGTCATGAGAGTTCTCCGGTTTTCTGTTAATGGATGCTTCCACCTCCACTCCAAATGATCCTAATCTCTAAGATATACCCTTTGAGAGTCTGAAATGGGTACAAATCTTTGGACTGACCTTGCAATTTTCAAGCTTTTTGAACAGAGTGGACCAAATCTCTCTATAGATATAAAACCCAATGTCTATCTGTCTGTCCACTTTCCACGAGAGAACTACTTAACGGATTTAGATCGGTTTTTTTCTATAATTTGCTTGAACATTCCGGTTGATTTTGCGACTTCTGTCAGAGCTCTAAGTATCATAGTTCGCTTGCAGGAGTGATTTCCATCCATCCATCCATTATCCAATCCACTATATCCTAACACAGGGTCACAGGGGTACACTGGAGCCAATCCCAGCCAACACAGGGCGCAAGGCAGGAAATAAACCCCGGGCAGAGTGCCAGCCCACCGCAGGGCACACACACCAAGCACAAACTAGGGCCAATTTAGAATCACCAATGCACCTAGCCTGCATGTCTTTGGACTGTGGGAGGAAACCCATGCAGACACGGGGAGAACATGCAAACTCCACACAGGGAGGACCCAGGAAGCGAACCCGGGTCCAGGAGTGATTTATTTATGCAAATCTGGGACAGAGGCTGTGGGCTGAGGGCTGAGGGGAGGGTGACATCAGGAGTTGGTAGCCTGGCAAGACCCTCTTTACTCATGCGCCAGCCTCCATTCACGTTGCTCTACCCAGTGGCATAGCGTAGAGTTTCAGGGCGGGGCAGGTCTTCAATTTGATGCCCTCCAACATATCTGAAAATGTTAACCTATTTAAATAGAAAAATAAAATGACATATAGAGAAAAATTAAGATACATTTTGCATAGATTTATTAATATATAGAGTGAAAAGTCAAGCAAAATGACACCTTTTATTGGCTAACTAAAAAAGATTACAATATGCAAGCTTTTGAGGCAACTCAGGCCCCTTCTTCAGCCGAGATGTAATCATATATAGAAAAACAGCAATAATTTTTCACATATAATTATTTATAAGCATCAACTAGACAAGAATATTGTATAGACGCACTGATAAGCCGTGTTCTAATTATCTATACTAATAAAAGGCAAAGCCCTCACTGACTCATCACTAATCACTAAATCTCCAACTTCCCATGTAGGTGGAAGGCTGAAATTTGGTAGTCTCATTCCTTACAGCTTACTTATAAAAGTTGGGCAGGTTTAATTTTGAAATTCTACGCGTAATGGTCATAACTGGAACCTATTTTTCTCCATATACTGTAATGGACGATAGCTCGATGGCCGTGGGGGGCAGAGTTGCGTGTGACATCATCATGCCTCCCACGTAATCACGTGAACTGACTGTGACCGCAGTACGTAGAAAAGAAGGAAGAGCTTTGCGATGAGAAGTAATAAGTCTCAGGGACTGACCCTACAAAAGGTTGCCATTAATTTCAGGCAAGATTGCTTTTCTCCTGGACAACTATACGTTGCATTCTCAAGAGTGAGCTTGCGCAGCTTCGTCATATTACAACCAGAGTGCTGAACTGACAACGTGATATATAAAGAGAACTATAATAATCGTAATAAATGAACAATAAAACAGCGGAGAACCCGTGGATTAAATAAAAAGGCAGCATCTTTGGTAAAGCTAGGAAAAAGGATGGCTTTATATGTCGTTCGTTTATAAAACAGCGGAGAAGTTGTGTAAAGGCTGCTTCACAAAAAAACAGCAGAGCGCCTTATATGAGCAGGCAGTCAGCTAAAGAAGGGAATCGATAAATATCTATAATCGTAATAAACGAACAAAAAATAGCGTACAAGCCGCGGATTAAATACAACAACAACAACAACAACATTTATTTATATAGCACATTTTCATACAAAAAAATGTAGCTCAAAGTGCTAATAAAGGAAATGGGTTCCTGAACAGTAAAGTAAGTCTCGAATAGCTACACAATAACTATAAGAATCGTAATAAATGAACAATAAAACAGAACAGAACCACGAGGCAAGGAGAAACGACGGCCTTATATGGCGTTCGTTTATAAAGCAGCGGGAAAGCTGTGTGAAGCCAGCTACACAAAAAAACAGCAGAGCGCCACACTCTGAATGTATTCCTCACATTACCGTTATACCCTCTGATCTCCCATTTCAATTCAAATGCCTCAAATTTCCAGTAAGGCTCTGCTTCGCGATGGACAATTTTCTGGCACCCCCAGCAACAGCTGCTCGCAACCCAAGGGGGAGATATATATAAATCTATACTAATAAAAGGCAAAGCCCTCACTGACTGACTCATCACTAATTCTCCAACTTCCCGTGTAGGTAGAAGGCTGAAATTTGGCAGGCTCATTCCTTACAGCTTACTTACAAAAGTTAAGCAGGTTTCATTTCGAAATTCTACACGTAACGGTCATAACGGTCGATAACGGTCGACAACGTCCGCCATGTTGAACTTTCTTATTTATGGCCCCATCTTCACGAAATTTGGTAGGCAGCTTCCCTGCGCTAACCAAAACCGATGTACGTACTTATTTCGATGGTATGACACCACTGTTGGCCGTCATATTGAACTTTCTAACATCACTAATTTTCCAACTTCCCGTGTAGGTAGAAGGCTGACCCCATCTTCACAAAATTTGGTAGGTGGCTTCCCTGCGCTAACCAAAACCGATGTACGTTACTTATTTCAGTGATGTGACGCCACTGTCGGCCGCCATATTGAATTTTCCAACATCACTAATTCTCCAACTTCCCGTGTAGGTAGAAGGCTGAAATTTGGCAGGCTCATTCCTTACAGCTTACTTAAAAAAGTTAAGCAGGTTTCATTTCGAAATTCTACGCATAATGGTCATAACGGTCAACAACGTCCGCCATGTTCAACTTTCTTATTCATGGCCCCATTTTCACGAAATTTGGTAGGCGGCTTCCCTATTCTAACCGAAACCAATGTACATACTTATTTCAGTGGTATGATGCCACTGTCAGCCGCTATATTGAACTTTTCAACAGTCTTTGTTACTTATGGGCCCATCTTCAAGAAATTTTGTACGTGGGTTCCCAACGCTAACTGAATCCTACTTACGTACATATATACGTCCATAGCCTGCAGCTCGGTCACCGTGTGAGGCGGCGTTGAGTCCCCCATCCCAACGCCTCCCACATTGTTGGCTGCCTGCCTATATAAGGCCGTCCGTCGCTCTGGTCTCTACATTCCCTTCCTTTCTTTGCCATGGGATTCACGTCTGACTGCTGATAACTACAGCCTTTTTATTTAATCTACTGCTTCTCCGCTGTTTTATAGTTTGTTTATTACGATTATAGTTATTGTGTAGGTATTTTAGACTTACTTTACATTGTTCAGGTACCCATTTCCTTTATCATTCCAACCGTACCCCCATAACATGTCTATCGAGGTGATCACCATCGATCAAAGAACTGTCACTTACCGAGTGGTTTCCATGCCCGGAGATGGCACCTGCCTTTTCCATTCTTTTTGTTACATATTGCACGGCCATATCAGGCTCACACTTGATATCCGGAGGAACGTTGTGTCTTATGTATTGAATGACTGGGACAGGTTCAAGGTGTGGACTGATGACGGTACAGGAGATAATTAGACTACACAGGAGCACTAGAAGAGTCAAATGCTTAAGCCCTTCACCTAGGAATCTGCATGTGTGTTGATGGCTGCTGCTGAATTGTTCAGTTGCCACTTTCAAGTGTACCGAATTGGACAAATATTTTACACCTTTGGACAACCGCCAATGCCTCTTAAACATCTTAGACTCACAGGTGACGATTTCAGTAGTGGACACTTTGATGTTTATGAATGTTTAAACTCTCAAAAGCTGGATGTGAAGTTATCGATGAAACCGGTTGTATACTTACAACGCTTGACTGATGCCGAATGTCACTTCAACACAAGTCCTGCAAATACTGTCGTAATTGAAACAAACCATGAAACTCAAACCGATTATGACAGCAGCAATCCAAGGTGTGAGATTTGAGACAAGATTACTGTTCACATGGCCGACTGTACGTTACATGCTCAAGAGTAAGCTCAGTGCACAGCTTGGTCAGATTACAACTGGAGGGCTGAACTCACAATGTGGTATACAAAGAGATCCTTAGCAAATAATTATTGGTATATTTTCCCACAGTTTAAAAAGGTAAAATTTTCTTCTTAATAAAACTTTTAAGGCAGTACTTCGCCGCTGCGAAGCACGGGTATTTTGCTAATAATTAGATATAGATTGATATAGATAGATAGATATATAGATATAGATATATAGATTATATAGATATCTAGAGATATGGATATACTGTAGATATATATTTATGTATATCTATAGATATAGATATAGGTTCTTTGTCGCTGCGAAGCGCGGGGATTTTGCTATATACAGTATATATATATATATATATGTATGTATGTATTTATATGTAGATCTGTATATATATGTATATATATATGTGTCTGTGTGTATATATATATATATATATATATATATATATATATATATATATATATACAGTATATACTAGGCTGACACGCCTTTTATGGCGACTGACTTTTAAGTTGACCACTTCTTAAGGCAATTCAATATGTAGATCAATTTGATATTTTATACAAACTCATTAATTTGGTTATATTGCATTTGAGCGGTATTACTTTAATACTTGTAGTTTCTGTTATTTTTGTGATGAAATTTAAACTTTTTTTCTATATTGAGGTCGCCCTTTTGATCCCCCCTGATATTTACTACGCGGTGAGACTTTTGTACTCCATCAACATTAATTATTTCCAGAGACATAATTTTGTCTATTTTTCCAGCGCATCGCGCACAAAAGCAAGGGAACAATGGGAGCACCAGAACTCTGCTCACATCGCGTCGCTTCATACTGCAAGCTGCAAGTAGTAAGTGTGATAAGCGGAATACCGCTACGCTTTCCACTCACGGGACGGAAGGACAATCCCGACCGCTTTTATATAGTAAGAAAGAAGAAGAAGATATCGCACAGTCTGGAGTAGAAAATCATCTTTTACCTGGAAAAACGAAACTACAAATCCCACCGTGCATTGCAAAATGGACGGGGCGTGTGTGAAACTCCACGCCTGCGTAGCAGTCACGGGACGGAAGGACAATCCCGACCGCTTTTATATAGAAGTATGTGTGTATGTATGTATGTACAGTATGTATATGTATGTGTATATATATGTAGATGTGTATATGTTGTGAACTTGAACCCGGACACAGGCAGACGGACATCGTTGTTTCTCACCACACACTCTTTATTTACAATATTTACAATTTACCGTGCACTTCCCAGTGCCTCTTGCACCGATTCCCCCAATGTCCAGGCCTCACAGTCCTTATGCCTTCCTGGCCGCCTCCCGTCCTCTATCCAGCTCTGTCCACTTCCACCCGACATCCACCGATGACTGGAGGGAGGCGGCCCCTTAAATAGGAACCCGGATGGGCTCCAGCTGCTTCCCGGCATTCCTCCGAAGCCACGCCCCAGTGTGGCGGAAGTACTGGGCTCCCGGGACATTCAGGCACTGGGGCGCCGCCTGGCAGTAGCCACGGGTCCCTACAGGGCTGGGCTTCCAAGCCCTTCACCCGAGGCCCACAACATAACCAGGTCGGACGGCCCCTCGCGGTCTGGAGGAGGCACAAGCCCTCCTCCGGTCCTCCTGGGCGTCCCGGCCGGAGACCACAATGTATATATATATATAGATATGTGTAATATGTGTATATGTTGATATGTTTATATGTATATATATACATGTACATATGTTTATATATGTATGTGTGTGTCTGTGTGTGTGTATATATATATATATATATATATATATATATATATATATATATATATGACAGCAACACTCATAACAGTGACAAAACAATTACATTGACAATCATGTTACATTATTTTTAAAATATTTCCTTTTCTTTTTTCATAACTTCTTTAACACTCTACTTCTCCGCTGCGATGCGCGGGTATTTTGCTAGTTAGTTTAATATAATTACATTGCAAAAACCAGAACCAGTGTGGTGTGCAAGTGATAGGTGGGGATGTTTTCTGTGCAGAACAACAATGCATTCGGATTGATCACAAAATAAAATTATAAATTGTAAATGAGTTGTTTATCTTCCTAGAAATTATTATCGGTGTAATGTTTCTGTTTATTTTTTGTTATCGCCTCATACTTTCAACTGCTATATCTGATGCAGTCACAGAAGAAGAGTCTGAGAAATATTTTTGAAGCATTTGTGGATCAAATGCTTTTCATTCATAAGTGATATTTTTCCAAACCCTGCTGCTTACACACAAATTTTAACGAGCCTTCAGGCCAATAATGCAGCCCCTTAAAAATGTGCCACCCAGGTCGGCACACCCCCTCGCTATGCCACTGGCTCTACCTCTGGCCATGTTTTGGAGCGCACCTTGCCTCCCCTTACCTAGCGATACCTGTTTGCTTATTGGTTTTTAAAGTGTGTCCTGTTTCACTACTACACAGGTGGAGCCGCAGGGGACGGCTAAGTATGTGACATTTCAGCAAGGGTCCCTGCCCTGGATGGTGTTCAGATTCCTTTTGTGTCCATTTTTAAGTATTTGTTATGTTGATGGTGTTACTGGTGTTAATTACAGGTGACTCTCTATAAGTGCATGGCCTCCGGACAAGATCACCGCTTGTGCATAAGAGGAGTGTGCACTTAATAGGAGTGCGACATGTCAGTCCTGAAAGTTGGCCATTCAGTTACCCAACCTACTAGCCTAGTCAACGCAATAAAACATTCATTAAAGTAGACTACGGTGAAGAATAGAGTAGAGACATGTACATACACATTAACTGTTCAGATATACATTGTAAGAAACGCCCCTGAGATGGAAGGGCGGTGGAAGGCAGCTTTTGTAGGACACATCCTCCCAAAAACACTAGATGGCGGCTTCCCTGGACTACAGCAGTTCCCCAGATTTCCACAGGGCACTATAGGACTTTGGGTTCGGCAAACACAGCCCCGCTGGGTACCGTGGGTGCTGCCAGGGGAAGTTGTGGGAAGATAATGGGAGAACAAATTCTCACCTAGTCCGGAAGTACTAATGGATTATGGACAATGTAAGCCCTGAAGTACTTCCAGGCTGATTAAAGAACTTAAATTTTGACCTGGAAGTTCTGGCAAGTCACATGGATGGAAGAGTAGAAGCAATTCTTGGTCAAGAACTATATAAAGAACTGCTGAAGACCCAGCAGCGAGCCAGAGTTGGGTGGAGGTGGACAAAGCTTGCTGAGAGGTGTAGAGGAGAACACTTTTTTTATTGGGCCTGGCATGAAATCAATTAAACCTGTCTGATAATTTTCTGGTTGGTTAAGCAGCTGAGGTCATTGTTAATCACTTTCAGCTGTATTGGTGTTCATGGACTTAACGACAGGTGCACTAAAGTGGCAACAATTAGAAAACCCTCAAAACAGGACTGGTTTTACATGTGGAGGTCATTTCAAGTTTCTCCCTCTTGATCTTTTTTGGCTGGTTTTCCACTTGTTCTAGTTTTGGCTTGAGTAATCATCTCTACTGGCAGTATGACGCAATTCCTTAACCCTACAGAAGTTGCACAGGTTGTCCAACTTCTCCAGGATGGCACATCCACACGTGCTGCAGCAAGAAGGTTTAATGTGTCTCCCAGCACAATCTCCAGAACATGGAGGAGATTTCAGGAGACTGGCTGTTATTCTCGGAGAGCTGGACAGGGCCGTAGAAGGTCCTCAACCCATCAGCAGGACCGATACCTGCTCCTTTGTGCAAGGCGGAACAGGCTGAGCACTGCTCGTGCCCTACAGAATGACCTCCAGAGGGCCACTGGTGTGAATGTCTCTACCCAAACAATCAGGAACAGACTTCATGAAGATGGCCTGAGGGCCCGACGTCCTGTAGTGGGCACGACAAAGCCCGGCCTCATGTGGCAAGAGTATGCAGGCAGTACCTGGAGGATGAAGGAATTGAAACAATTGAATGCCTTCACGATCCCCTGACTTAAACCCAATAGAACATCTGTGGAACATTATGTTTCGGTCCATTAGGCGCCGCCAGGTTGCTCCTCAGACTGTACAACAGCTCAGGGATGCCCTCATACAGATCTGGGAGGAAATGCCACAA
Organism: Polypterus senegalus; assembly: GCF_016835505.1. Classification (NCBI taxonomy): domain Eukaryota; kingdom Metazoa; phylum Chordata; class Cladistia; order Polypteriformes; family Polypteridae; genus Polypterus; species Polypterus senegalus. Next base: position 338,173,339 of record NC_053154.1, on the reverse strand, counting down.
GACACCATCCGTCGTCTCATTAGGAGCATGCCCTGACGTTGTCAAGCATGCATACAAGCTCATGGGGGCCACACAAGATACTGAAAAGCATTTTGAGTAGCAGAAATTAAGTTTTTGAAAAATGGACTAGCCTGCCACATCTTCATTTCACTCTGATTTTAGGGTGTCTACACAATTGAGCCCTCTGTAGGCAGAAAACTTTTATTTCCATTAAAAGACTTGGCATCCTTTTGTTCCTAAGACATTGCCCTGTCGTTATTTGTATAGATATGCAACTTCATTTTGAGATCTGATGTATCTAATGTGTTTCTTTAAAGTGTTCCTTTAATTTTTGTGAGCAGTATATATATATAAACAGGTATATATACAGTGGTACCGTGGTATACGTCCGCTTTGGAATACGACTCGCGCGCTTCCCTTGTTTTCCACTCTCTTGAGACAAAGCCACGACTGCCCAGGCGCTATAACTCTCTGTGAATTTTCACGTGATTTTGTGCTTTTTTGCGTAAATTTGAATTGATTGATGAAAAGTATGAAGGTGGCATGCGTATCTGGGACTTGGCTACTGCATACCGTATACCGAAAAAGACGGTATCTACAATTTTGAAAAACGAAGACGTTATTAAAAAGTAAAGTGAGGTTAAATTTTCATTTATTACATCTAATTGCTTTTGTATTTATGTATTTTAGTATTAAGCAGTGTTTACATTGTTTTATACAACCCCATCAATGTATAAAATGCCAATAACAATAGGATTTGGAACAGATTAATCATTTTCTCTTTATTTCTTATTGGAAAAATTTGTTTGGTATACGTCAAAGGATCTGGAACAGATTAAGGATGTATACCGAGGTACCACTATATATATATATATATATACAGAGCGAAAGAGAGAGAGAGAATTGTGCTGTATTGTGTTGATTATTCTGTTTATTTGCCTGTTTATGGTGGCTGTGGTGCTTTGGGCGCTGTTTTCAGGAAGACAAAATATTAAAATACTTTTTGGTGCTTATAACCTGTGTCCTGTATGTCTGTCTGTTGGGTTAAAAGGGGCAACAGCGACCCCTTAATGTCCACATCATGTACTGTACCTGTACGTCTTCTTTTTCGTTTTCTGTCCAGATTGCTGCTGTTCTGCCAGTCTTGCAATAACAATTCTTTATTCTTGCAATTCCCAGAAAGCTGGCTAGGATGAACGCCATAATGTTTCACAACAGACACCTGACTCTCCTTGTTGTCTAGCCTGTTTTGGACATCGACACGTTCAGCCAGAGACACGATTTTCGCACACGGGACAACAAAGTCAACGCCATAGTCAAAAGTCATGACAGCTAACTTATCACAGTTGAGTTGGATAACTAAAAAGATTACAATATGCAAGCTTTCGAGGCAACTCTTTTTAGTCTTTTTAGTTAGCCAATAAAAGGTGTCATTTTACTTGACTTTTCACTACATTCATAATTGGCTAACACGGTACAACACCCTAGTACTACACAGTTGAGTTGTAAGCCTAATCCGTAATGTCACTCGTTGCTAACAGACTTTTGTTTAGCACGTTGGCAGTTCTGAGACGACATTTACTGTACATAGGAACACGCTACTCAACTGACTACGTTGTGCACCATGTAACTGCACTGCACTGTGAACTGTTAGGCCTCAGGTACAGTAGCGGGACTGGACCTCTGAACCTGAACGATCCGCCTTCAGCCAGTCACCTTACATCGTCGCATGCTGATTACATGATTTAAGTGTGTCAATCAATATTGTTCTTTGACTAGTGGATGTGAAGAGACCATGCAGTTAATCGGAGTGAATTTGGCTGGAGAGAATAGCAATGGGATTAATAATGTACATGCGTTTAAGCAGATTGTGTGCTTATCTGAAGTTAATGCCCGTTTACTTGACTTTATACAAATAGGGACCATGCAAGTCACGTGCCGCTAAGCGGAGCGCATGCGCTTAACCGACATGCACTTAAATGGAGTCGACTGTAGTTACATTGTTCTGTGTTTTTCATTAAATTCATATATTCTTTAGTTTCTATATGGCAATGGATCTTTTTCTATGTGCCATGTGCCTTGTGGATGGTCCCCTAAGAGGTGGGGTCACCTGCCCTATAAAGGTTGAGAAAAACCCACAGTCCCTTGCAGTTCATTGAAGGCACTCATGGTGTTGGCGAGTCCAAGTATCTGTTATTTTGCTTATGAGATATTTTTGTTTATTTCAACCATTTGCTCTCTGTTTTTTTGGGGAAATCCCACAATCCCTCGCGGTTCATTGAATGCACTCATGGTATTGGTGAGTTCTAGTATCTGTTACTTTGCTTGTGATTTTTTGTTCTTTAAGTCATCCATTTGCTCTGTGTTTTTTGAGGAAATCCCACAGTCCTTTGCAGTACCTTGAAGACACTCATAGCGTTGTCGAGTTCTGTTATCTTTTACTTTGCTTGTGATTTATTTTTGCTTATTCCTCCTATTTGCTCTCTAATTTTTGAGGAAGTCATTTAGTCCTTTGTGGTTCATTGATTGTGTTCACTGTATTGGTAAGTTCTAGCATCTGTTACTTTGCTTGTGATCTGTTGTTCTTTATTTCAACCATTTGCTCCCTGTTTTTTGGGGAAATCCCACAGTTCTTTGCGGTTCATTGAATCAACTTTTGGTTTTGGTAAGTCCTAGTATCTGTTACTTTGCTTGTGATTTTTTGTTCAGTATTTCAACCATTTGCTTTCTTTTTTTGACCCTTCTTTTGGATTTCGTATTGGGACATCATTTGCTTATTTCAGGCAACTCCTGCTTGCCATGCACTTGAAAGTCTCAAAGCCTAAAATCCTGAAAAATGTTCAAAATGCCAATTAGAGGGGGAAATTCCATCGAGTGCCCAGCTAGTAACTCGGAGGGCAACATAGAATCTTTAAAAAATAAATAAAAGATTTATTTTGAAAAGAGGCTTTGTTAAACAGGGAAGATCCAAAGACCACAAAAGGCCCAACAGGGAATGCCTGAAAATGTAAAGGCAACTCAAGGCAAACAAGCCCCAATCACAAATTCAATTAGCAAAGTGAAAAACAGAGCATAAGGTGAAAAATCCAGGAATGCTAATTGGAAATAATTAAAAAGGCACAATCTGCAAGAGAACCCACCACCACAACTAGTGCATTCAAATGAACTGCCCGGTCTGCCTATACAGGGCTGTGGGGGCGGTCCCTTAACAGTGATGGATGGCTGGCCCCACCTCTTGGGGATCCTCTCACAAATTACAAGGAACATAAAAGAACCGCAAATCACACAAAGACACTACAAATACAAATTACCCCAAGAACGCAGAGACGACTCATCCGAGAGGTCACAAAAGACCCCAGGACAACGTCTAAAGAACTGCAGGCCTCACTTGCCTCAATTAAGGTCAGTGTTTACGACTCCACCATAAGAAAGACTGGGCAAAAACGGCCTGCATGGCAGATTTCCAAGACGCAAACCACTGTTAAGCAAAAAGAACATTAGGGCTCGTCTCAATTTTGCTAAGACAAATCTCAATGATTGCCAAGACTTTTGGGAAAATACCTTGTGGATTGATGAGAGAAAAGTTTAACTTTTTGGAAGGCAAATGTCCCGTTACATCTGGCGTAAAAGGAACACAGCATTTCAGAAAAAGAACATCATACCAACAGTAAAATATGGTGGTGGTAGTGTGATGGTCTGGGGTTGTTTTGCTGCTTCAGGACCTGGAAGGCTTGCTGTGATAGATGGAACCATGAATTCTACTGTCTACCAAAAAATCCTGAAGGAGAATGTCCGGCCATCTGTTCGTCAACTCAAGCTGAAGCGATCTTGGGTGCTGCAACAGGACAATGACCCAAAACACAGCAGCAAATCCACTCTGAATGGCTGAAGAAAAACAAAATGAAGACTTTGGAGTGGCCTAGTCAAAGTCCTGACCTGAATCCAATTGAGATGCTATGGCATGACCTTAAAAAGGCGGTTCATGCTAGAAAACCCTCAAATAAAGCTGAATTACAACAATTCTGCAAAGATGAGTGGGCCAAAATTCCTCCAGAGCGTTGTAAAAGACTCATTGCAAGTTGTCGCAAACGCTTGATTGCAGTTATTGCTGCTAAGGGTGGCCCAACCAGCTATTAGGTTCAGGGGGCAATTACTTTTTCACACAGGGCCGTGTAGGTTTGGATTTTTTTCTCCCTAAATAATAAAACCATCATTTAAAAACTGCATTTTGTGTTTACTTGTGTTATATTTGACTAATGGTTAAATGTGTTTGATGATCAGAAACATTTTGTGTGACAAACATGCAAAAGAATAAGAAATCAGGAAGGGGGCAAATAGTTTTTCACACCACTGTAGATAGATAGATAGATAGGAAAGGCACTATATAAAAGCAATTGAGAAAATCACTGAGCTATATTGTAGAGTACCAGCCTAATGTATGTATGGTACAGTGCCTTCAATATCTACCTATCCATCTATTATTTTGCCTTTTATTTCTGTCTATCAGTAGATAATGACTTTTCACATCTATCAATATATCTAATAAATATACCACCTTTAAAGTACCTTTCATACATATCTATCTATCTGTTATATACAGTAGTTCCTTCCACCTTAAATATATTTTAAATGGTATTTCATATGCATCTAACTATTACACAGTGCCTTTCAAATCTATCTAATAGATAGATTGATGTAAGGCACTATATAATCAATAGATAGATAGATAGATAGATAGACAGATAGATAGATAGATAGATAGATAGATGCGAAAGGCACTATATGATACATAGATAGATGAAAGGTATTATATAATCAATAGACAGATAGATGAAAGGCACTATGTAATCAAAAAGATAGATAGATAGATAGATAGATAGATAGATAGATAGATAGATAGATAGATAGATAGATAGATAGATAGATAGATACTTTATTAATCCCAAGGGGAAATTCACATACTCCAGCAGCAGCATACTGATAAAAATAAACAATATTAAATTAAAGAGTAATAACAATGCAGGTATAACAGACAATAACTTTGTATAATGTTAACGTTTACCCCCCCGGGTGGAACTGAAGAGTCACATAGTGTGGGGTCTCCTCAGTCTGTCAGTGGAGCAGGATGGTGACAGCAGTCTGTCGCTGAAGCTGCTCCTCTGTCAGGAGATGATCCTGTTCAGTGGATGCAGTGGATTCTCCATGATTGACAGAAGCCTGCTCAACGCCCATCACTCTGCCACAGATGTCAAACTGTCCAGCTCCGTGCCAACCTGAAGGCAGAGCACCCCTGATTGTTCCTCTTAACCGTTTCAGCCCTGGATCTTCTGCTTTTATGGGAAAAATTATTTTGTGAGATATTCTACCTTTAAGGTGTCTAGGAAGCTCAAAAATGAATAAACAAAAAATGATTACTATTATTATATAATAGCTACCAAATACTTCAATCTTCTTGAGGAAATAAAATTGAAAGTAGACCTACTTACGATGTGGTGCACAGTCTGGAAGCGTCCATTTTTATTTAAGTGTTTTGCCGACTGTATGCCAGTGTCATAGTAGCATGCCCGGTTCTAACAGCTGCAGATGTACCTGTGCTTCATGAAAACGGCCGCATATACAGTATATGTACTAATAATAGGATGTCAGGGCCAAAAGGGTTATATCCCACATTTTAGAAAAGAAGAGAGACCCCCAGTCTGCACGCCTAGGCTGAACTTCTGTCCTTAGTACCCAACCATCTGCCCACTGATTAGCGAAAATAACTTTGCCCTCCTCTGGGTCTCTGAGTGCCACCTCCTGTGCCAACCTGAAGGCAGAGCACCTCTGATTGTTCCTCTTAACCCTTTGGGCCCTGGATTTTCTGCTTCTATAGGAAAAATTATTTTGTGAGATATTCTACCTTTGAGGTGTCTAGGAAGCTCAAAAATGAATAAACAAAAAAATGATCACTATTATATAATAGCTGTCAAATACTTCAGTCTTCTTGAGGAAATAAAATTGAAAGTGGACTTACTTACGATGTGGTGCACAGTCTGGAAGCATCTATTTTCACTTCTGTGTTTCGCGGACTGTGTGCCAGTCTCATAGTAACACGCCGGTTCTGACGGCTGCAGGCGTACCTGTGCTTTACGAAATGGTTGCATATATATGTACTAATAATTAGGATGTCTGGGCCAAAAGGGTTAAATCCCACATTTTAGACAAGGTGGAGAGACCCTGGTAGCATGTTTGCCTGTTTTTGGTCTTGGAGTGAGGGGCATCAAATCTGAAGAGATGTCACCCAATCATCATCACTGCACTGGTGTGTCTTTTGTCCCATTCCAGCCATTGACAACCCAAGACAAAGTAAAATAATGAACAAAAAAAAAGGCTCCTTCAAAAAGCCTTGGAATGACGGCACTATGGCATTATGGGTATCCCTGTGCATTCCTGGCTGGCCGCTCAAGCGTAAAACTGCAACTCGTCTTAGAATCCCGTTTCACAGAATCCCGGCGCGCTCTCTAAAGCTTCCTCACCTGGAAGCAATCTGCCGCCCGGGCCAACTGTCCTCACTTGAAAGCGTGCCTCATCCCTTTGATAGAGGCCGTCCCGTTAGGTTGAAACATGGGAAAATTAGCTCTTTGTAATCTGGAGGAAAGAAGGAATGAGGGGGAGGCTTGGGTGAAACAAATGAGGAGCCATCAAAGCGCATTATGTAAATGGCTGAAACAAAGCTCAGATCTGCAGAGTCGCGGACCCTGTGGACAACTGGGGGCGCCCCCTCCCCCGCTCCCCGTTCGTTCAATGCACCACATAACGCAAAATTCTTTTCTCGATCTTTCCCAGATGACTGCTCCTTTCTCCAGGTTTTTTTTTTTCTTTTTTTTGTCTTTTTTCCAGATACAGTAAAGACATCGAGGAAAACGTACTGACACTCCACAGCAGCTCACTTTGTCAGCATCGATTAAAGGCAGATTACCAGCTCTCTGTTCTGCAACTTTCTTCTTAGAGTCCATTATCCTGCTTAGGATCTTTGAGGACTTGGTGTTTATCTCAGCAGCTTTGGGAACCAACCCTGGACAGGGCGCTGGGCTATCGTAGGATACACTAACACTAACTGGGCCAGTCTGAAACCACCATTTTAACACAGCATACATGACAAGGGCATATGGGAGGAATCCACCTAAACAAAAAGACAAGTGTCTGGTTGTTAGTTAACCTGTGCGTCCATCTGGTTACTATGCCTCTGTCATTCAAACAGGTGGCGCATCACAAACATTTTTAATCATAAAAGGTATTGTTTTTGTCATTCCAACAAATGGCGCATTACAAACATTAGCACTGCTTTTACAACTCCCATAGTAAATGGCATTTAAATGAACCATATGAATTACATTTGTCATTCTAACAGACTGTGCATAATAAACATTTATAGTAATAAAATGCATTGCATTTTTCATTCCAACAGATGGCACATCACAACCATTACCACTGCTTTTACTAATTCCATGCCAAATAGCAAATAACTGAGACATATGCATTGCATTTATCATTCCAACAGATGGCACAGCACAAACATTAACACTGTTTTTACTAATCCCATACCACATGGCATATAACACAGACATATGCATTGCATTTATTCATGCATTGCAATGTATGATGCACCATAAACATTTGTAGTAATAAAATGCACTAATGCAAGGATTATTTGGGAGGCATCATCTGTTGGTATGGTAAATGCAATGCATATCTCTCTCTGTTATATGCCATTTGCTATGTAAGTTGCCAAATGGCATGCAAAAGAAACATATGCATTACATTTGTCATTCCAACAGATTGTGTATAACAAACGTTTGTAGTAATAAATTCCATTCCATTTGTCAGTCCAACAGATTGCACATCACAAACATTAACACTGCTTTTACTAATCCCATATCAAATGGCATATAACATAGACATATGCACTGCATTTATCATTCCAACAGATGATGCATCACAAACATTTGTAGTAATGAAATGCACTACAACAAAAAAATTTGTGAGGCATCATCTGTTAATATGGCAAATGCACTACTCCAGACGTTTGTGAGGCGCCATCTGTTGGAATGACACATGCAATGTGTATGTCTCTGTTATATGTCATTTTCTATGGGATTTGTAAAAGCAGTGTAAATGTTTGTGATGCACCATCTGTTGGAGTGACAGAACTAAGGAACTGGTCAGACACCCAGACTGAAAGACTATTGTCCTTTTATGAAGGTGGATAAACTAAACTCTTTTTTAAATTCACACTCCCCCATTTCTCTGCCCCCTCACCTTTATAGTTACCAGTGATGATTTTATCATGAAAATTATAGTGCATCCATTTGTGACACTGTAGTTTTTGCTACTGCTGCCTCACTTATCCAGTGTCCCGTGTTGAAATCCATTGCCTGTGTAGAGTTTGCACGTTCTGCTTGAGTTTTTTGGGGTTTTTTTGGCAGCCTCTAATGAGTATTGTGGCTTGATTGGTAAATTGTCTGCAACGCTTGCTCATAGGTTGTTAAATGTTTTGGAGTAAACTAAATAAATCTGCAAATTAAAAAAAGTACTGAAAAATGTGACTAATAACCACACAAAATGTGAGTATAAATAATTAAATGTGTCATGGAATGTACAATTTGGTTCTTCTTCCTTTACTTATTTAATTATCTCTTCATTTAATTTTCTCAGTGACTTAACATGAAGTATGCAATGAACTTAGCAAGTCCTGTGATTTTATTGGTGAGTCGTCCACAGAGTATTAAAGCATCACTTTCATTTGTCAAACTTGCATGTGCCGTGTTCTGATTGGTGAATTATCACATAGAAATGAAAAGTGCCACTTTCACTCGTCAAACTTGAGAGGGCGGGCTCTAGCAAGCAATGTGTTTTGATTGGCTCATTATCACCCAGAATGGATACACGCGCTTTGCTTGATTTGCTGATTCTGTGGCTCAGGCACATGCTCAAAATTGTGACTGTGCGTGTCAGATACGAGTACATGGAAAAGATACCCAGAATTCCATTGCAACGCGACGACTTCCATTCAAGAAACTCAAACTTCTTCTTCATCAGGAGTTAGCATCTGAAGCCTTTGCTGAGACGGTGGCACTTGATGGCCAACGTTTAATGTTTGCACTCCGGATGATTTACCAATCAGAAAACAGTACTCATTAGTGCCCGCCTTCTCAACTTTGACGAGTGAAAGTGACACCTTTATGTTCTGTGGATGATTAACCAATCAAAACGCAGGACTTACTGGAAACTGTCCTCTCAGGTTTGATGAGTGAAAGTGACACTCAAATACATAAAGAAAGGAATAACTTAATAAATCCATAACTAACAGGCATCTAATAATATCTTTCGTGTTTCAGAATTAAGATGAATTAAGGTGCTATATAGGCGCCCGACCCGGCACAGATTCACACTGAGGCACGTGTGCAAATAACAAGGCGTTTTATTTTTCTTCACCTGTGGGGCACGTCTTCCCCGTGAACCCACAGGCAATGCACAGTCCCAAACACAGTAACACAACCCAAACATTCTTCCTCTGGCACCACCACTCCTCCCAGGCAACCTCGTCCTCTTCCTCCTGATTCTGGCCCTGAGTGGTTGTTGCTGGTTCCTTTTATGGCCCTCCTGGAAGTGCTCCCGGTGCTTGCTCACCTGTTGCCAATTGCACTCCCGGGTGGGGCTGAAGATTAGACCAGCTGGGCTCAGTGATCCAGGCCGTGCCCCCTGGCGGTCACCCCAGATCCCTACAGGGTTGGGGAGAACTCCATCTCCCATGGAACCCTGCGGGAAACTGAGGCACCATCGTCAACCAGAGAGGCTGGCACCATGCGTCCCGGGGGAGGTAATAAGGAGCCCCGGAACATAAGCAGAAGGGGCGTGGGACCCGGCCGCCCCCCACACAGGTTTCAGGTTTATGTTTTGTCTCGTGATTATTTTCTCGATATACATTTTTTGTTTGTGTGTATTCTTCTTTGTTACTATTTAGGTATGTAAGGCGCCTGTGTTATGTTCCATGTGTTTTCTGGGTGGTTCCCCAAGAGGTGTGGCCACCTGCCCATCACTGCCAGGAACTGCTCTTTGCCATATAAATCCAGAGGGTTTCAACAGATATGGGGCATTGGTTAGCTTACTTGGGACTTTATCTTACATTTCTTTGATTTTTTATAGGATTTCACTAGACTTACGAACCTGTTCTCTGTTTTTGACCTTGCTACAGCTCTCTGTATTGAGACCTTGTTTGCCTGGAGTGCCTTTTGTTTTAGGCAACTCCTTTTAGCCTTTTGTTCTCTACGGTGCATTTTTGTGGATATAAGCCTTTAGATTTTATAAAGTTACATTGTGCACCCTCGTTAATAGACGGGGTTGACGGTTTTCCCTCTAGTGGGCATTTGTGGAGGTGCATTTTTTGGGACTTATGCACAGTGTGACTCCTCAGTCATGACAATCAGTACCTGGGATTTGACAGTGACTTCCCCCTCTAGTGGCCATTATTTGGAAGTGCGTTAGGAACTTACTGGAACTTAAGTGCTTTGGGACTCCAAGTCCATCACACTGTGAGTTGACTGATTACACTCTTTCCTCCTGGCATGCTAGGAAACGTTCTGACTTCCTGCACTGATTGGACGGTGATATTGCCTTATCTGCATAAGTCGATGAGGCTCAGTAAACAGGGATCATGGGTAAATGTTTAATGATAATTCCAGTAAAATTTGCGGTTGCACTGTACTGGCAGTTTATTTAACTCTTTCAGGTCTGATGTCGACTTTTGTCAAAATTCAGGAGTAGAGGACGGTAATCAGCTGTAAAACTCACCCTTACGTTTTACTTTGACTCTCTTTGCTAGAAGGAAAGTTACATAGGTTTGTTAATTTGACCTCAATTCCCTACATGTGCATGAGCAGCGAAGAGCAAACAACTTCTAAAATGGCACCGACATCTGACGAGAGACCACAGCGAATGTGCAAAGCAAAATACTCCACGGACCTTTTACCGAATTTTGTTGAATAGGACTCTGACTTGTCGGACTCCGAGTTTGATGCAAGTGATTGGGAGATGGAGATCAAAAACAAAAGTGAGGTACCAGCTTCCTCTGATCGGTCCCCAGCTGAACACTTTTGTGTAGCTGATGAGGCTACAGAAGCATTTGCCTGGTAGGACCACCACTTACGATGTCAAGAGGTACAAACTAGATTGCGTTACACTGCACCGCCACCACCACCACCCACCTGCTGTGCGGACAGCCAGGCAGCCGATCCACCGTGCATTCCTGCTGACCATCGAGGTGCCCCCATGCAGCCACTGCTGCCAGACATTCCGGGCATACGCCAACAGCAGCCACAGCACATAGCAACAGATGTTTTATGTTGACTTGTGTGTGCAAACATTGCTATGTGTGCTTTTCAGAAAACTGAGGTTTTTGGAAAAAATATTCAGCCCTCAAAGAGTTAATATGTGAACAGACAACAAAAAGAATGAGACTTTTGTCTTATACTTAAATTTTCTATTGTAGACATTTTAATATCAGTGTTTTTCTGAGTGTACTGTATTAAAAACGGTGACACAAATTTTATAAGATGTTTGCTGCATTCTTTATTATAAAAAAAATGAAGAAGAAACCATCCATCCATTTTCCAAACCGCTGAAACAGAACACAGGGTCACGGGGGTCTGCTGGAGCCAATCCCAGCCAACACAGGGCCCAAGGCCGGAACCAATCCCGCTGGCACCCTGCCCGGGATTTGTTTCCTGCCTTGCACACTGTGTTGGCTGGGATTGGCTCCAGCAGACCCCTGTGACCCTGCAGTTAGGATATAGCGGGTTGGATGATGGATGGATGGATATATCATTATACTGTACATTAAAATTAATAATCATAATTATATAATGGAAGGCAATAATCATCAAGTATTCATTTTGTCATAATTGTGCACCCCTAATACTTAGTAACTTGTAGCACCACATAGTCTAAAATGCAGGTAATAATAATAATAATAATAATAATAATAATAATAATAATAATAATAATAATAATATATGGGTGGCACGGTTCCTGCCTTGCACCCTGTGTTGGCTGGGATTGGCTCCAGCAGACCCCCGTGACCCTGTAGTTAGGATATAGCGGGTTGGATAATGGATGGATGGATATATCATTGTACTGTACATTAAAATTAATAATCATAATTATATAATGAAAGGCAATGATCATCAAGTATTCATTTTGTCATAATTGTGCTCCCCTAATACTTAGTAACTTGTAGCACCACATAGTCTAAAATGCAGGTAATAATAATAATAATAATAATAATAATAATAATAATAATAATATATGGGTGGCACGGTTCCTGCCTTGCACCCTGTGTTGACTGAGATTGGCTCCAGCAAACCCCCGTGACCCTGTGTTTGGATTCAGCGGGTTGGAAAATGGATGGATGGATGGATAATAATACATTTTATTTATATGGTGCCTTATTCACTTTCCAACTCATTTTTTCTAGTTTAGTATTGTTTAGGGATTATGGGGGCAGCCTATGTGTACGGACATTCTTGGGGTCCCCTATGTGATGCTTATTATGCATTCACCCTATTTGTACCTCTTCATGGGACTGTCCTGCCATGGCTACTATAAGTTCTAAAAGCACTTCCAATAATGACCAGTAGAGGGGGATATCATCTTCAAACCCTGGCTAGTATTAATGACAAGCGCCGAATCTTTTTCATTTATTCCCAATAAGCTCTTTAAATATAGGAAGCTCCGTAGAGCACCCAAGGCAAAAAGCAGTTTCCATCAAAGGCAATCCATGGTGGGCAGGTCCCAATACGAAATCCCAAAAAGGGTCGATAGGTCAACAAATCCCACAAATTATTAAACATTCAAAATGCACCACTCCAGCACACATTCACAATGAACCGCCAGGAACTGTGGGAGACCCCGCTGGATTTATAGGTCGTGGGGACGGTTCCTGGTGATGGTTGGTTGGTGGCCCAGCACAAACACAAGGGATGTAAAACAGGCAGCTTACAAAAACGAAGAATACTACACATAGTCAAGAAAAAGGAGCAGCAATATAATCAACACAAATCAAAGAATCAAAAATAAAAGAAACACAAAACATGAATTTGAACCCGGGTGAAACGTTTGCCTTCCCTCTTTTTGTCTCCATTACTGCCAAGATATTTGCTGCCCATCCTTTACAAACCTGCATGGGATTAAGCAGTTTTTGAAGATCTCATTTCAAATAAAGGTTTCTTTTGTATTCTTTATTAAATTCATTGAGACATCGGTCACTATAAAGGAGGCCATATTCTTTTAGCAGAAGTGAATGACACCACTAGACAAGTGAACAAGAAGCGGCTTCCCCAGAGCGGAAGCAAGGAATTTTTTCGAGAGTTCCCAATCTCAGCAACAGCTCTTCATTGAATGTTCTCAGGGGATCCATTGGAGCTGCCACTTTGTTTCCTCTTCTTCTGTAGGCAATTAAACTGACAACAGTGCAGACGATGAGGAGGAGGAGGTGTGGAAATACAAAAATGATAAGTCATGGCCAAGGAAATCGGGAATGAAGGCAGCCAATTAGTCAGAGCTAACGTCCCAATATCTCCTTGAGCTGAATGGATGAACTCCATTGACCTGCCCCAATCCCCTGAAGACGCTACGTGAAGACCAATAGACTGTGACCTCAGCTTACCCGTCTAACTCAGTTCTGCCCCTCATCCTCTGATGAATGGCCAGAAATTTGCAAGAGAAATGACAAACCCTATCCTCAGGCCTGGCACCGCGGGTGTTGAAGCCCACTCCACCCAAATATCATACTAAACCCCTGGGTATTCAGGACTTTATCACATCATGTCTCCACAGTCTGTCAAATGCCCGCCCAGAAGTTGGGGCACATGCATGAGGTGCCTAAAATCAACATGAATATGATGTGAGCAGGTAGGATCCCATGTTAGGAAATACCCAGGTTATGAGAGGCAGCGTGCGAGACCTTAAATGGCTCCACGGGAAACTGAATTTGACCTTTACTTAACGCATTTAGTAGAAAAGGCCCACCGTAATTTAACCGGGGCTAACCTAAGAAACATTAAGAATCTGACAAAGCGAGAGGAGACCATTCAGTCTATGAAGTTCAGCTAATAGCTAAGCTGTCCCGATATCCCATCCAGATTCTTCTTAAAGGTTCTCAAGGTTTCTCCTTCAACTCCAAGTCTCAGTAGTTTGTTCCAGAGTCCCACAACTTTTTGTGTAAAGAAGAGTTTCCTGGTTTCCTGGCTTCAGCTTTAAATGCACTTCCCCTTAATTTCTGCTGTTGTCCTCGAGTACATGAACGAATGTTGCTGGATCTCCTTTATCGATGCCTTTGAGGATTATCTGGATGAGGTCCCCACGTATCTTCTCTGCTCAGACTAAACAGGTTTAATTCTCTGAGTTTGTCACAGTAGGACACGTCCTCAAGCTCTGAGATGCACTTGGTTGCTCACCTCTGCACAACTTCATGTGCTGCTATGTCTTCCTTGTAGCGTGGTGACCAGAACTGCACTCCAGATGTGGTCTCACTAGTGCATTACATAGTTTGTGCATAACATCCCTTGACTTAAATTAGATTTAATGATAAAACCTGTGGATGGCTTGGCACCCTTACTCGGCCGGGACATCTGCGTAATTGAAGGACTGAACGGAGGGGAAAGTCTGCTCAGTGCATTCTCTCAACCAGATCACTAGATGGCAGCGTGCCTCGGATTCCCACAGGGCACCATGGGAGATGGAGTCCTTGTTGGGTTCTGTGGATTCCCACCATAGGGTGCTGCAGGGGTTTGTAGAGGCCTATTTCGATTGGCTTTGCCACACTCTAGCAAGAAGATTATGTGTGCCAAATGTAATTTGTGAAATTTATTTCACAAAGCCATGCAATTCAGCCGAGAGAGACATACTCGTAGACTGCCAGAGAGATGGACAAATGGCAGCTGTAAGGAGATGGGCAGAAAACTTGTGAAAGGTACGGATGTCTGCTTGACCAATATGGTTAAAAAACCCAGAGTCTGTGATACATGATGAGAAGAGGTCAAGGTTATTTGTGACGATGATGCAGGTCCAATCCAGACTCCCTCTTCCCTTTTGGGAGCCCTTGACCCCAACACCATCGATAGTTATGACCGAACTGAGCTGGCTAATGGGAACAAATCTCACACAGAGCCAAGGGGATGGTGGAAAAGTGCCAAGGTGCTTTTATTAAAAAGAATAAAAAAAAAAACAAAACCCAAATCAGCGTCCACAGTGCAGTGTTCCAAATGTCTATTAATAATCCAGAAAAAAACAAGTGAAAAGAGGGGGATTAAAACCATCTATCCATCCATTTATCCAACCCGCTATATCCTAACTACAGGATCACGGGGGTCTGCTGGAAACAGTCCCAGCCAGCACAGGGCACAAGGCAGGAAACAAACCTTGGGCAGGGTGCCAGCCCACCGCAGGAATTAAAACCATCTATATACAGTGGTGTGAAAAACTCTTTGCCCCCTTCCTGATTTCTTATTCTTTTGCATGTTTGTCACACAAAATGTTTCTGATCATCAAACACATTTAACCATTAGTCAAATATAACACAAGTAAACACAAAATGCAGTTTTTAAATGATGGTTTTATTATTTAGGAGAAAAAATCCAAACCTACATGGCCCTGTGTGAAAAAGTAATTGCCCCTGAACCTAATAACTGGTTGGACCACCCTTAGCAGCAATAACTGCAATCAAGCATTTGCGATAACTTGCAATGAGTCTTTTACAGCGCTCTGGAGGAATTTTGGCCCACTCATCTTTGCAGAATTGTTGTAATTCAGCTTTATTTGAGGGTTTTCTAGCATGAACCGCCTTTTTAATGTCATGCCATAGCATCTCAATTGGATTCAGGTCAGGACTTTGACTAGGCCACTCCAAAGTCTTCATTTTGTTTTTCTTCAGCCATTCAGAGGTGGATTTGCTGGTGTGTTTTGGGTCATTGTCCTGTTGCAGCACCCAAGATCGCTTCAGCTTGAGTTGACGAACAGATGGCCGGACATTCTCCGTCAGGATTTTTGGTAGACAGTAGAATTCATGGTTCCATCTATCACAGCAAGCCTTCCAGGACCTGAAGCAGCAAAACAACCCCAGACCATCACACTACCACCACCATATTTTACTGTTGGTATGATGTTCTTTTTCTGAAATGCTGTGTTCCTTTTACGCCAGATGTAACGGGAAATTTGCCTTCCAAAAAGTTCAACTTTTGTCTCATCAGTCCACAAGGTATTTTCCCAAAAGTCTTGGCAATCATTGAGATGTTTCTTAGCAAAATTGAGCCCTAATGTTCTTTTTGCTTAACAGTGGTTTGCGTCTTGAAAATCTGCCATGCAGGCCGTTTTTGCCCAGTCTCTTTCTTATGGTGGAGTCGTGAACACTGACCTTAATTGAGGCAAGTGAGGCCTGCAGTTCTTTAGACGTTGTCCTGGGGTCTTTTGTGACCTCTCGGATGAGTCGTCTCTGCGCTCTTGGAGTAATTTTGGTCGGCCGGCCACTCCTGGGAAGGTTCACCACTGTTCCATGTTTTTGCCATTTGTGGATAATGGCTCTCACTGTGGTTCGCTGGAGTCCCAAAGCTTTAGAAATGGCTTTATAACCTTTACCAGACTGATAGATCTCAATTACTTCTGTTCTCATTTGTTCCTGAATTTCTTTGGATCTTGGCATGATGTCTAGCTTTTGAGGTGCTTTTGGTCTACTTCTCTGTGTCAGGCAGCTCCTATTGAAGTGATTTCTTGATTGAAACAGGTGTGGCAGTAATCAGGCCTGGGGGTGGCTACAGAAAGGGGGCAATTACTTTTTCACACAGGGCCATGTAGGTTTGGATTTTTTTTCTCCCTAAATAATAAAAACCATCATTTAAAAACTGCATTTTGTGTTTACTTGTGTTATATTTGACTAATGGTTAAATGAATTTGATGATCAGAAACATTTTGTGTGACAAACATGCAAAAGAATGAGAAATCAGGAAGGGGCAAATACTTTTTCACACCACTGTATATAATTCACTAAGGGCACACAAGACACTGAGCGCAAGCAAGACAGAGAGCCCCGCCCGCCAACTCTAAGACCATGGGATATGCTTGACAGAGCCCCGCCCACCAACTCTAATCCTCCTACCGCGCCATGGGATACGTGCGACAGAGCCATGCATGCCGACTGTAACCGTCCTCCCGAGTCCAGCGTCGATCTCAAGGCACGCAACAACTCATCAAACACAGCCTCAGTCACTTTCGTCTGTGCAAAAGTCCACATGCACCTCTGAGCCACGTTGACTTCACACTGCACGCAAGACAGAGAGCCACGATCGCCAACTCACAGAGCCCCACCCACCAACTCTAAGACCATGGGATACGCATGCATTTAGTGTATAAATGGATATAAATAATTGCATGTAAACAATTCGCCAAAATCTGTTGTATGTAAACGATACTGTTTAAAACGTTTCCACATCTTTCTGTATTAGTTTAAATGGCACTTTTACCACTCCCAATAGGGCGGACGCATTGACTTATCATATCGACTGGGCAACACATTGAATGTGGCGTCTATCTATATATGTCTATGTTTTATCTCTCGACTATTGGCATTGGTTTCGCTCCTTGCTATTTTCGTTATACTGTGACGGTGGTTTCCTAAGCCTTTGTTATACTGAATTCCTTTCTCACTGTTTTCCATTGTTATTCTTACACCGGCGTATGCTACGGCGGGCTTCGGCTAGTAATAAATAAATCCAATAAAAGCAGAGGTTAAAATGCAGTTACTGACTCCTTCTGATCTTAGCCTACCTACTTCTACGTCACCCCGGCTCACCCATCACTCGCTTAGCCGGCGGAGACTCGGCAGCCAGGAACTTCATCCTCCGACCCCTTCACATCTGTGATTGGCTCTCCTCCTGTCTTCCTTCCTTTCTCCCGTAGTCATACCTCGGATGCATAGGGAGATCCTTCAACATGCTCGACCCACTCCACTCTATTATTCAGTGGGGCAAACCAGCCCCTAGAGTGCCACAGCCTACTGGCTCCTTTGCGGGACCCCAGCTCGTGCTGACTTTCCTCCCTCTAGGTAGCCAGATCATCCTCTCGAGATGCCCGATTACTCACTTTGACTAGACAGCCAACTCTAGGACGAGTCCTGGTGACTCTGAACGTCTTCCACTTCACAATTCTCCAGGTCACTGTGTGTGTGTCATATGCCTTCTGCTCAGGAGTGGCTTCCATCTTGACACTCTATAATAAAGAACTGATTGAGATGGTCATTCTTCTGGCAGATTCTCCCATCTCAGCAGAGGACTTCTGAAGCTATGTTGGAGTAGCTAATAAGTTCTTGGTCACCTCCCTGAACATGGCCCTTCTTGCCTGATTTCTCACTTTGCCTGGAGAGCCAACTCTAGGAAGAGTCCTGGGGGCTCATGTATAAACGGTGTGTATGCACAAAAATGTTGCGTACGAACGTTTCCACGCTCAAATTGCAATGTATAAAACCTAAACTTCGTGTAAAGCCACGCATATTTCCACGGTAGCTCATACCCTGCTGTACGCAAGTTCTCTGCTCGGTTTTGCAGACTGGTGGCACCCAGCATCAAAACAGTGCTACCGTTCCTGTGTGGTTATCCTTTCTTTTTGAGTTCCCCATCCCTGACACGGCTTTATAAATACACTGAAATTAACCGCATATTGTTTATTAGTTTAATGCATCTGATTGTAATTAACCTGTAACAATATAACGGTCCACAGAATTGTCAAACTATTCTAAAAACCATAACTACTTTAGTATTGTTACTCTCACTGCACCTTCTTCTTCTTCTTCTTTCAGCTGCTCCTGTTAAGGGTTGCCACAGCAGATCATCTTTTTCCATATTACTCTCACTGTACCACTCAGAGTATTTATATCACTGTATTTGAGTGTGAATCACAGCCGTACAGCAGCTGATCGGAAAGAGAAATATTGGGATACAGCATCAAGCACACACTGCCTCAGCCATGTGCACAGTCTATTTGAACCTCTCTCATACGGCAAACACTTCAGAGTCTTTCCTGTACAGACCTCATGGCTCAGAAACAGTTTCATCCCAAAAGCTCTAAACGCACTCAATCAGTCCATCAAGTGCTCCTGGTAGAACTGTTTGTACTTATAAGTACAATCACATCACTGGAAACTTGCGATACAGTTATAATATTGCAAAAATCTGAGCCACTTTATAAAGAGTGTATTTACATATGATGATTTTATCATTTTAAGATGAAATGCAGCAAAATATGTTTATTACATTATACAGCTAAAACTTTAACTTAATTGAAATAATCTATCTATATATATAATTCACTAAGGGCATGCAAGACAGTGAGTGCAAGCAAGACAGAGAGCCACGCCCGCCAACTCTAAGACCATGGGATACGCTCGACAGAGCCCCGCCCGCCAACTCTAATCCTTCTACCGCGTCATGGGGAACGCACGACAGAGCCCCGCCCGCCATCTCTAATCCTCCTTCCGCGTCTACCGTCGCTCTTGAGGCTAAAGAGAAGGCTAAATCAAACAGCAATAATTAGCAAACAAAGATAACTGGCAGTAACAGTGCAAAATTCACAATTGGTATGCCAATTTGAAAATGTTTGAAAAGATAAGTTTTGAGGGTAGTTTTAAAATGTGTTATTGAATTGAGCTGACTTATATGAGAGAGAAGAGAATTCCCGAGTTGAGGAGCACTATGAGACACGCTTGAGCTCCCATAGCACAGAGTTTGACGTCTGGTACAGAAAGTCGAGCTGCAGAGGAGGATCTGAGTGAGCGAGAGGAGTGTCAGTCTGTAGGAGATCAGTGAGGTGGTGGAGAGCAGCATTTAGTATTGTATTCTGTAGTTAACAGGGAGCCAGTGATGTTGAGAGAGAATCGGTTTAGTATGTTCAGTGGATTTAGAACAGCAGGTTATTATCCTGGCAGTAGAATTTTGAAGAAGTTGTAAGTTTATGGATACGTTTTTGTGAGATGACAGATAGAATAGCATTACAGTAATCTATACGTGAGGTGACTCGGGCATTAACCGATACTTCAGTACTGTGTTGGGTAAGAACAGGACAAAGTGTAGAAAATGTTTCGGAGTTGGAAGAAAGCAGTCCGAGAAATGTTACTTATACGGGAGGAATTATTTAATAATAATAATTAATAATAATAATAATAATAATGCTAATAATTATTATTATTATTTAATAATTGCCATTATTAGTGTATAGATGGATATAAATAATTGCATGTAAACGATATACCAAAATCTGTTGTATGTAAATGATACTGTTTAAAACGTTATTGTTTTTTCATCGGAAAACCCGGTTTCCACGTCTACCTGTATTAGTTTAAATGGCACTTTTACCACTCCCAGTAGTGCGGATGCGCTGATTTATCGTGTCGACTGGGCAACACAGCGAATGCGGCGTCCATCTATATATGTCTATGTTTTCCGTAGCCTGCTACAGGAAGGTACTCTCTCGACCACTGGCATTGGTTTCCCTCTTTGCTATTTTCGTTATACTGTGACGGTGGTAGCCAAGGCCTTTGTTATACTGAATTCTTTTCTCACCGTTTTCCGTTCCTGTTCTTACACCACCATATGCTACGGTGGGCTTCGGCTAGTATTGTTAATAATTGAACATGCCAGGACATGGTGCCACAGTGCTAGCTAGGGGCTTGCGCTCCGTTCATGGATTGTTCCTGCCTCGCGCTGTATTCTTGCTGGTGCTGACGCTATACTAGAAAGATAGATGGATAGAATAATTAAATACGTACTACAAAGATATTTCAATGTTCCTTAAAAGTTTTGAAGAATCGGCTTAGCGTCTATTACAGAGCTGATTGTGTGGCGATTGGGTATTTGGAGAAGGAAAAGGAAGGACAGGAATTGGAGGTTAGTACGTTTGAAAGAGACAGTACTGCTACAATAAAGTATTTAATCAAAGGTCATGCACGGTGCAGCAAGCATCTTACGTGAGACATGAACAATCTCTGTCCCACCGTGTTCCCATGTTTAATAACGTGCTTTAATTCCTATCATCATGAAAATGATATCAAGTATACATCTCAGTATTTTAATTATTCAGAGAGCTGTAATATCATGAATGTAATGGATTCTGTGTCCTGTTGGAGGAAGAGAAAGCCTGGAAGCATAGATTCACACACACAGAGCACATCGTGTGACGATCCGGGTCCTGCTCCATACTCCCATTCGCTGTTCGGGAGCCCTTGTACCCAACACCGTTGGTAATGCTACCAATTAGCTAGACAGTGAGGCAACAATAGAGCAAGGGTCAGGTTAAATAAGTGCAGTGCTTCAATGTTCAATAAATAAATAATCCAATAAAACAAACACTGACAATGGTGGAGGTTAAAATCAACAAATAGAAAACAATTCTTTAATACGAGGTTAAAACTTTCATCAGGAAGCAGTCTTTTCAAACTCTAAAAGCCCGGGGTCTTCAGCTACCATGGCGGCTCCCCTACTACACCCATCTGGGCTGCTCAACAGTCGCCTACCTGCAGGAACAGCTGCCCTTCACTCAGGTCCGGTAGCTGTCCGCTCCTTGGCTAGGTTGGGCTCCCAACTGGACCAAGACTTGGACAATTTTCCCAGTGGCCAAGGCGCTTACGCCGGGACTACACCAGCCCAAAGCCTCATCGACTCCCGCTCCTATCGACGGCCAAGTCGACTCCTCTACCGGTCACTCCAGCTACTTAATCACTCATTTGGAGTGACCGCTACCTTCAACCCAACTGAATGTTGGCCAAACACTCCCCTCGTGGGCTCTCTTCTCAGCTGCCTGCTTTCACCCATGCAGGCTTTCTCTCGCACACTTGCTCTTCTGTACCGACGCTCGCGCTCTCTCTCTCTCTCTCTCTCTCTCACTCTCTTACTTCCTGCTTTCTTCTGCAACCTCCATCTCTTTCTCTCTTTTGTTCTCACTCCTTGTTCTTTTTTGCTTCCTCCATTCTCTGTTTACTTCTCATTTTTTCTTGTTTTGATCCTCTCTCTTACTCTGTCCTTCTTTTTCCCTAACTGACTCGCGCTCCTCTATATATGCAGAGAGGACATAGCAGCAGCAGCACATTAGCCACAGGAACAATCACGTTCACTAGGTGCACTAGGCGAGAAACGCCCACACCGCAGATCGCCCTGTGGCTTCACTACAGTCACCACATCCCCTCGCTAAGCCGCGAGCACCGTGATTACAGTAATCCCTCGCTATATCGGGCTTCGACTTTCGCGGCTTCACTCTATCGCGGATTTTAAATGTAAGCATATCTAAATATATATCACGGATTTTTTGCTGGTTCACGGATTTCTGCGGACAATGGGTTTTTTAATTTATGGTACATGCTTCCTCAGTTTGTTTGCCCAGTTGATTTCATACAAGGGAAGCTATTGCAAGATGGCTGAGACGCTACCCAATCAGAGCATGTATTACGTATTAAATAAAACTCCTCAATGATATACGATAAGCTTCCCGTGCGGTGCTTCGCATACTTAAAAGCACAAACAGCACATATTGATTTTTGATTGTTTGCTTGTCTCTGCCTCTCTTTCTCTCTCTGACATTCTCTGCTTCTGACGGAGGGGGTGTGAGCAGAGGGGCTGTTTACACAGAGGCTGTTTGCCTAGAGGATACGGACGCTACTCTAAAAAATACTGAAAGACTGCCTTGACATCTCTGCCTTCCTTGTAGCTGCATTGTTCGGCGGTGCCTCGCATACTTAACTCTTTCAGGGCTAATTATTTTTTCATTCTTCTCCCAGGTCTGAATATTGTTCCCCAAAACAAACTAACATTAAACATTAGCTTTCTAAGATCATCTGTAACACGGCTTACATACTTACTACATGCCTGTCTGTCTAACCATTTATATTCTGTAACGTGATGGCGAGTTTTGTCGACGTCTACAGCTGATTATTACCCTCTACCCCTGGATGTTAACTAAAGTCAACATCCAACCTCGAGCCCTGCTGTTGACAAAAGTTGACATTAGCCCTAAAAGAGTTAAAAGCCCAAACAGCCCTATTGATTTTTGATTGTTTGCTTTTCTCGCTTTCTCTCTCTTTCTCTCCCTCTGACATTCTCCGCTCCTGACGCGCACTTCTTTGAAGAGGAAGATATATTTGCATTCTTTTAATTGTGAGACGGAACTGTCGTCTCTGTCTTGTCATGGAGCACAGTTTAAACTTTTGGCTAAAGGGTGTTATTTCATGTCTGGAGGGCTCTAATAATGTTAGAAAATGTATTTAGAAGGTTGTAAACAGGATTTCTATGCTTTAACTGTGAAAATATTCGATTTATAAATAAAGAATCCTACTTCGCGGAAATTCATTTATCGCGGCAGAGTCTGGAACGGATTAACTGCGATAAACGAGGGTTGACTGTATTTATTTAAAAACTAAAACTGGCCCTTGCCGAGAGAGCTGTGGACACATAACACCACACATAGAAGATCAAATACAAAACAAAGCATTTAACGTGCTACTTTTTTTTACGATGGGATTTGAGAAAGTAGTAAATTAAATGATTTTAAGATGAAGTTTATGATGTTCTACTTTAATGACAAAATAAACTACGTGATTAAAGTGGAAATCTCGAGATTAAAATTGACATTTCGTGCTTTTTTCCCACTGTGTGCCTATTTTCTTTCCTCTGTACCCAAATAAGCTTTAATATCACATTCAGATGGTGAGCTACGACTCGCCTTTCCATGGCGACTTTGATATCTGACAACTTTTTTGTTTCCGGCACTGTGCGACTTTGTGAACTTGAGCTTTCGAGTTTCTCCAACACGCTATGTCACTCGATCAACTTCCTTTTGTTGATTATATCACGGTTTATTTGAACAAATACTATGTTTTTCCTTTGCCTCCACTTGGTATTTGCTGAAATTCTTATATTTCCCCCCGTGCTTTTCCCATTGTCCTTTCACAGAAGGCTGAGCTTAAGGGTGATTTATATTGATTTGCATATTCAAAGAGGCGTAATTCTGGGAGGAGTTGGGGCGGGACAGCAGGCGCGTGTACGAGTGTTACTTTTCATGCAGACCGGGATTTATGTAGCAGAAGAATGTGGAAGTTTGCATACGCACAGATTAATGCATCTGGATTTTTCTGTGCATATGCGTATTCCCGCTTTTGTGCTTAGGCCATTTTAGAGTGTGAGTTCTACGCACAACGTTATACATGATGCCCCTTGTGACTCTGAGCATCTTCCACTTTACAGTTCTTAAGGCCATTGTGTGTGTCATATGCCTTCTACTTGACACTCTACAATGAAGAACTGATTGAGTTGGCCATTCTTCCCATCTCAGCAGAGGACTTCTGCAGCTCTGGGTTTTTGGTCACCTACCTGAACAAGCCCATAGCTGCCCATTTCCTCGGTCTGGCTGGACGGCCAACTCTAGATAGAGTCCCAGTGGTTCCAGACTTCTATTTCATTATTGAGGCCACAAAGCTTATATCCCCTTCCTCTAGTTTAGGCCCCATGATGATTTGATGAAGAGGATCTACAGAGAGTTCCTTGGACTTTTTCCTGTGGGACCTTCTACACACATATACAAATGGGCCTTTCTAAATGATGTCCAATCCATTCAATGTACCACAAGTGGACTCCAATCAGGTACAGAAACATCTCAAGGGGAAATAAAGCAAACAGGACCACCTGAACATAACTTGGATGGCTACAGCAGAAGGCCCGACTACCTGTAGGAATGAGAGAGTTCCATTTTTGATTTTCAATTAATTTCCAAAGCTTTCTGAAAATGCATTTTTACTTTGTCAATATGGGTTATTGATCATGGACTGACGGGCTAAAATGGCAAATATATCCATTTAAAATGAAACCTACGACAGCATAAAGTGTGCTGAAAGTGAAGGGGTCTGAACTGTATTTTTTAGAAAGAATTACGTTAAGGCTGCTGCTCAGATCTATACATCTGCATATCTGAAAAGGAGCCAAGGAGAAGGTGGCCAGGAAAGAGCCATGAGAAGCAATTTCCTAAGCATCCATGTGATTTTAATTGACTGATTAGTGGTAATTCAATAAGAGGTTGCGGCGCATGAGTCTGACAGCGGGGTCTTCACTGAGACTTTTGTTGCTTGACCCACATCTGCGAATGTCACCTCTTTAGACGAGTCACAAGGTTGCACCGGCTACACGTCAAATGTCCAGATGCTGCTTTGTGTCGTGCTTCTCCTCCATTTATGGATTTTATAAAATGCGTTTTTATAGTTTTTCACTCCCCTCATGGATCCAGGAGTTAATCACATCAAATGTTTGCAAATCTTCAGACCAAAGCGTTGCTGGCATCAAGTAATTGGATTAGAGGCCACTCCGCTTTGACCTTCTCATCAGCCTCGTGCACGCCATGGGTGTTTGAGGCCTGCCATGCTGTTCACATGAATGTGCTCCACTTGGCCAGTCTTTACTGAATATACATCAATGGTGTGAAGAAAACACAAAGACCACGTTTAAGGGTTGGGGATTTTGTCCCCTTATACCGTTTGGTACAGTCAGAAACACAAATTGGGGATAGAAAAGTGACAACCAATGGGGGAAACACGGATGTATTTATGAGATGGGAACGGAAGTAGGAATGCTGGGAAAAGATGACGTGAAGAATCTTGGAATGGTGGTGAAGTCATCTGCCAGGAACTGGAGGTGACTAAAGAACCCAGAAGCAACCCGGACGTCTGGATAGGGTTTTGAAGATGAACTCAAGGTGCCATGTTAGATAGATAGATAGATAGATAGATAGATAGATAGATAGATAGATAGATAGATAGATAGATAGATAGATAGATAGATAGATAGATAGATAGATAGATAGATAGATAGATAGATAGATAGATAGATGTGAAAGGCACTATATAATAGATAGATAGATAGATAGATAGATAGATAGATAGATAGATAGATAGATAGATAGATAGATAGATAGATAGATACTTTATTAATCCCAAGGGGAAATTCACATACTCCAGCAGCAGCTTACATAAAGAACAATATTAAATTAAACAATATTAAATCTTTTGTTGCTCATCTTTCCTGTTCAAATAAAGAGACAGTGGTGAGCATGCTGTCCTATGTCCCTTGTCTTGCAGTTTCGCATGGCTCGTCGGGTCCTTTAGCTGTTCCCTAGACACTCTTGTGTGACAATGGCCACTGCCATTGAACACCATATGTGGACAGCACGCATGTATCAAGGCAATTCACTTACTTCACATAGGGGATAAAACTGATATTCAATCATGAGTGTCAGGCCTTTAATGATCTCTTGGGCACGGCCATCAGCAGTGTGTCTGTCTGCGGAGAGAGTGTCGACCTCATCTAGAGGTTTACTTACCTCAGCAGTGACATTCATGTGACTCTGGTGACTCTTCCTATGAAGTCAGTATACGGATTTGGAGAGCATGGGGGGCTTCCTGTGTTACTATATGGTTGTGAGACATGGACGCTATCCAGTGACCTGAGACGAAGACTGGACTCCTTTGGTACTGTGTCTTTCTTGAAAATCCTTGGGTACCGCTGGTTTGACTTTGTGTTGCTCATGAAGTCCCAAATGAGGCACATGACCTGCATTGTGAGGGAGCGTCAGTTATGGCACTACAGCCATGTGGTGCATTTCCCCGAGGGTGATCCGGCTCGTAAGATCCTCATTGTTGGGGACCCAATTGGCTGGACCAGGCCAAGGGGTTGCCCACATAACACCTGGCTGTGGCAGATGGAGGGTCATTTCTGGAGGGTGGGACTGGACCGCATGTCTGCCTTGGGGGTTGCCAACTGGGATCCCGAGTTGTTTCGCCATGCATTGGGTGTGGCAATGCACTGTGCCAGTGTAGGCTCCCCGACTTGACTTGACTTTAAGGGTAATTTAATGGATTGTTTGGTTCCTAGAATATTAGATCAGTCTACATGAGAACGGGCCATTCAGCCCAACAGTCCAATCCATTTAATTCTTCCATCCTAACATCACGTTGTGTTTTGAAGGTCCCTCAAGTCCTGCTGTCTACCACAGGTCACTTATTCCAAGTGTCTGTGGTTCTCTATGTGCAGAAGAACTTCCTAATGTTTGTGTGAAATTTCCCCTTAACAAGTTTCCAACTACGTTCCCGTGTTCTTGATGAGGGCAGATGTCGACTTTTGTCGACAGGAGGGGTTGAGGGTGCATGTTGACAAAAGTCGACATCCAGGGGTAGAATAATAGTGACAAAACTCACTGTTATGTCACAGGCATTAACTCACTGTTTGGAGGAATGTTAGACTCATTGACTCGGCATCTAATCCTTGCGTGTGCGTGAGTTGCGAAATGTATACAAAGGCAAGATGGCATCGACATCTCACGAGGGAGCGAAGTGAGTGCAGAAAAGAAAATACTCGGCAGACGATGTTTTGCGCATTATCGCCGAGTCGGACTCTGATTTTTCAGAATCTGATTTTGTTGACAGTGATCAGGAGATCGAGCAATAGAGTGAGGAACTGGCATCAGCTGATTAGACCCCAGCCGATGCCGCCCCAGCTGATCGGCTGCCAGCTGAGCGCATTTGAAGAAAGTAGAAAGTTCAGCCCCTGCTTGACAGTGTGGAACCAACATAGAAGCAATTTGATCAGCCTGGCCGTGATTTGTCTGTGCATGAATCTGTGATAAAATACAAGGGACGCCTTTTTTTCTGCCAATATATGCCAGACAAGCCCACAAAGTACACATAAAGGATTTTAATAATAATAATTCTTTGCATTTATATAGGGCTTTTCTCACTACTCAAAGTGCTCAGCAATTGCAGGTTAAGGGCCTTGCTGAAGGGCCCAACAGAGCAGAGTCCCTTTTGGCATTTACGGGATTCGAACTGGCAACCTTCTGATTGCCAGTGCAGATCCCTAGCCTCAGAGCCAAACTTTTGTACTGGCAGAAGCAAACACTGGTTTCTGCCTGAAAGTAATCACATATACAGGAAAGTATTTCCTTCAAAGAGAGAACTGTCCCTTGACAAGTCAGGTTGCGCTGGAGTTGCTTCAGGGCTATGAACATTTGGGTCATGTTGTGTACATGTGGACAATTTTTATGCATGCCCAGAATTGTTAAAAGAGCTACAGAGCAGGGGAATTGGAGGTTGTGGCACAGTGAGGGTGAACAGGAGACACAGGCCTTCACAGGCTGAAGATGAAAAGAGGTGACAATACGGTTTTCATGTGGGCGGAAAACTTGGTGGCAGTGGCATGGCATGATGTCAAACGGGTGACTTGTCTCTCTACAGTACACACTAACAATATACAGAATGTGAGAAAGTGCAGCAACAGACAATTGAAAAGGAAGCACCGGTGCAACACGCTCATATTGTAAGGAGTGCAATGTGGCAGTGCATGCGAATGGCTGCTTTGAGCGAGATCAGACTTTGCTGTGTAACATGTATGTGAAATCAAATTGTATGCAGGCTCGTACAACATGCAAGACAGGAATATTTGTCAAAAGTAAATATTTTTTGTTGATTTGATATGTTAAACCATTGCTTTGTGTTCTTTTTTTTAAAAAGTTAGTTTTTGGAAAAATATTCAGCCCTGGGAGAAAAGAAACAAAAAAAAACACGAGTGAGGGAAGAATGGAATGGGAGGTTTGATAGACGGATTGGTGCGGCTTCTGCAACGGTCCATCGTGGTGAAGAGAGAGCTGAGCCAAAAGTCGCTGCTCCTCCGCATTGAGAGGAGTCAGTTGAGGTGGTTTGGGCATCTGGTCAGGATGCCCCCTGGACGCCTCCCTGGGGTGTTCAAGGCATGTCCCACTGGGATAAGGCCACGGGGCAGATCCAGAACACCCTGGAGAGATTATACCTCCTGGCTGGCCTGGGAAAGCCTCGGTGTCCTCCCAGAGGAGCTGGAGGAGGTGGCTGGGGAGAGGGAGGTTTGGGCTTCCCTGCTTAGGCTGCTGCCTCCTCAACCCGACCTCGGATAAGCGGTGGATAATGAATGGATGGATGGATGGATGAGTTAAAGTCACCGTCTCGATTCACTGGAATAATACCCTTTGTAACGGATGGCATACAAAGACTGGCATCCCGCCCAGGACTGAATAAGGACCCTTACCAGTACAATGGAAGGAACGGGAGAGATGAGCACTGCTAAATAATTTCTCTCCAAATATAGTAAGTGGCAGCTTCCTTAAGTTAATATTCCCTCACAGATGCCCACAGGGCATTCTGGGACTTGAAGTCCTGTGAAGTAACCCCATTGGTATTTGTGGGGGCCATCAGGGGGAGCGGGTTGGATTCACAATCTCTAGTTGTTGGGACTTTCGACTGACTCAGAACTACTTCCATTTGACTATGCCCTCCGTCCGGGAAGTACTCCTGGGTCCAAGATGAAAGGGACCACATGACCTCATCCTGCCAGGTTTGAGATTGGGAGAAGAACAAAGCTCACCTAGAGGAGTGGAAAGGAGAAAAGGAAAAATGAAGGAGAAGAATTGTGTGGCTTGTGCTGCTTTTGAAGCCTTAGTATAAGGTACTTGCAGTAAATTACATTTAAAATGGAGCAGGTGAAGTTGTGTCTGAGGTCTGGGGTGCTGCAACGCCCCATTCAGGTCAAACCTTCATAATTTTTGACACTTCAGTCAGGTCTCCTCTTAATCTTCTTTTGCTTAAACTATAAAGGGTTTCACAGGGTTTTACTCTTTTTATCTTTCTTCATAACTCACCCCCTGTAGTCCTGCAATCAGCCTAGTCGCTCTTCTCTGGACTTATTCTAGTTTCCCCGAAAATAAGCCCTAATCAAGATCACTAGTAAGGCGCCTAAGGCCGGGTTTATACTTCATGCGATGCAACGCGTGTGCCCGAAACATCCATTAAATTCCGAGGGCACCTTGCCACAATATCTCTGAAAAGGGTGTTTAATGATTACACCCATCAATTGGGGGATGCAGCCATTCCAGAAGCATCGGCGCAACACAGAAACAAAATCCCTGGACGGGGCATTAGCTCATCGCAAGGTGAACACAAGCACACTCACATACACTGCTGTCATTTTAGCATCACCAAATCCCCAAACCTTCATGTCTTTGGATGGAAAACTGACCCACTGTGGAAACCCATCAGAAAACATGCAAACTCAAGGCAGGGATCACAAGGGACGAGGTGTTTTCAATCAATGGGATGCCAGTCAGGTGTGAGTGGGCACCCTGTGTTATTTAAGGAACAGGATCTACCAAAGTCTGCTCTTCACAACACATGTCTGTGGAAGTGTATCATGGCACAAACAAAGGAGATTTCTGAGGACCTCAGATAAAGAGTTGTTGATGCTCATCAGGCTGGAAACGTTTACAAAACCATCTCTAAAGAGTTTGGACTCCACCAATCCACAGTCAGACAGATTGTGTACAAATGGAGGAAATTCAAGACCATTGTTACCCTTCCCAGGAGTGGTCGACCAACAAAGATCACTCCAAGCTCAAGGCGTGTAATAGTCGGCGATGTCACAAAGGACCCCAGAGTAACTTCTAAGTAACTGAAGGCCTCTCTCACATTGGCTAATGTTCATGTTCATGAGTCCACCATCAGGAGAACACTGAACAACAATGGTGTGCATGGCAGGGTTGCAAAGAGAAAGCCACTGCTCTCCAAAAAAAACCATTGCTGCTCGTCTGCAGTTTTCTAAAGATCACGTGGACAAACCAGAAGGCTATTGGAAGAATGTTTTGTGGACAGATGAGACCAAAATAGAACTTTTTGGTTTAAATGAAAAGTGTTATGTTTGGAGAAAGGAAAACACTGCATTCCAGCATAAGAACCTTATCCCATCTGTGAAACATGGTGGTGGTAGTATCATGGTTTGGGCCTGTTGTGCTGCATCTGGGCCAGGACAGCTTGATGTCATTGATGGAACAATGAATTCTGAATTATATCAGAGAATTCTAAAGGAAAATGTCAGGCCATCTGTCCATGAACTGAATCTCAAGAGAAGATGGGTCATGCAGCAAGACAACGACCCTAAGCACACAAGTCGTTCTACCAAAGAATCCTTAAAGAAGAATAAAGTGAATGTTCTGGAATGGTCAAGTCAAAGTCCTGACCTTAATCCAATCGAAATGTTGTGGAGGGACCTGAAGCGAGCAGTTCATGTGAGGAAACCCACCAACATCCCAGAGTTGAAGCTGTTCTGTACGGAGGAATGGGCGAAAATTCCTCCAAGCCGGTGTGCAGGAATGATCAGAAGTTACCGGAAACGTTTAGTTGCAGTTATTGGGGGGTCACACCAGATACTGAAAGCAAAGGTTCACATACTTTTGCCACTCACAAATACAGTAATCCCTCGCTATATCGCGCTTTGACTTTCGCGGTTTCGCTCTATCGCGGATTTTATATGAAAGCATAACTAAATATATAATGCGGATTTTTCGCTGCTTCGCGGGCTCTGCAGTCTTTTTACTTCCTGTACATGCTTACTCAGTTGGTTTGCCCAGTTGATTTCATACAAGGGACGCTATTGGCAGATGACTGAGAAGCTAACCAATCAGAGCACGCAGTTAAGTTCCTGCCTGCTGAATGAAGTGTTAACCAGGAAGTCTCGTCTCGCTCATTCAGCATCAACGTGTTTCGCTGTGTAAAGAGTTGTGCTCTTTTGTGTTTATCTTTGTGCATAATCAAGCCCTTCATTATGGCTCCAAAACGATCTGCTACTGCTTCAGGGGCCGTGCCCAAGCTCAAACGGAAGATGTTAACGATTGCCAAAAAGGTAAACGTTTTGGATTTGTTGAAGGCTATGATTCTTTTTATTTAAAAAGTAGGAAAGGAATATAAGATCTACAGCCACAGTGTCCTTTTAACCAGGGTGCAAAACGAGTTGTAAGTGGATGTAATAAGGCAGTAGTCTGGATGGAATCTGCTTTAGGGATTTGGATTGAAGACTGCCAGAAGAAGAACAACGACTGAGCTACACAATCGCCTGAAGTGGCTCCTTTAGGGGCTGTAACACTCTCCTTTGTTGTGCAGTAAAATAAAACGCATTGTTATCGGACAAGTCATCGTGTCATTGTTGGTGAGTAACCATAATTAATTTTCTACTTACAGTACTTAGTACATGTACATACGTTTAGTGTCACTGTACACACATTTACTGTATACTATTTTTCTTGCATTGTACGTATTTATTGCTGGTGGCCTGTCTATCGTAATGGCTGTAACATGTGATATCGGAGACACTCGATATCTTTAAAATAATATTTAGGTTTTACTGTATATAAACAGTGTGTTTATATACATAATTTCAGTGAATCTTACCTAATATCTAAGAGAATACAACGGGATTATGCTGTATAACTCTGCGGGGAATATTTATAAACAGTGTGGGAGAGTTTATAAGGGCTTAAAATATATAAAAAATAACCATACAGACATATGGTTTCTACTTCGCGGATTTTCACCTGGAACGCAACCCCCGCGATCGAGGAGGGATTACTGTATGTAATATTCAATCATTTTCTTCAATAAATAAATGACCAAGTATAATATTTTTGTCTCATTTGTTTAACTGGTTTCTCTTTATCTACTTTTAGGACTTGAGTGAAAATCTGATGATGTTTTAGGTCATATTTATGCAGAAATAGAGAAAATTCTAAAGGGTTCACAGACTTTCAAGCACCACTGTAAGAGAGCACCTGGAGCACTTCTGGGCGTCCTATAAAAAGGGAGCCAGAGTCGGGAGGAGGTGGACGAAGCTTGCTGGGAGAGGAGTGGAGGCATCAGAGAAAATGCAAGAGAAAAAAGAAAGAAGAAGAAAAGAGAGGGAGAGAGAAGGGACTGAGCAGTATTGCTGTGGGTAACGGTGTATTGTGCTCTGAAGTGTGGCGTGGTGAATAGAGCTGCCCCACGAAGAAATACACTGTGTGTTGTTTTTGCACTTGTGTCTCTGTGCCTGCCTGTGTCTGGGTTTGGCCCTGGTATTCCACAACAGATATTCAGTTATCTGCCAATCCACCTATCTTGGTATCATCTGCACACTTCACCAGCTTGTTACTTATATTCCTATCCAAATCATTTCTAGATCTTAAAAACAGCAGCGGCCCCAGCATTGCTGCCCCAGCTGGTCACTCAATTCTGATGAGGTTCCTCACACCCTCATCACCCTCTGCTTGCCGTGTCTAACCCAATTCTGCACCCATCGACACCCCACAGCCTAAACTCCCACTTCTTTTAGTTTGTCGCCCAGCCTCTCATGTGGCACCTCATCAAATGCCTCATGAACATCAAGATCAATAATATCACACGCTCGCCTCTGGTTGTAATCCTTTGTAATCCTTACTCATTGAACCCTCGCTTGACAAAGACCCATTTCATTCTGTGAAGGGATATCCGCACTTAAAATGGGCTATTTGAGCGATGACACGGTTCTTAATTGCTGGCATAGCGGATGCCCCCACAAGGTCACGGGGTCCTCCAGACTCAAAGAGCCCCTTCACTAGACCTCCTAATAGTCAGCCTCAAAACATTTATATGTCACTTTTGAAAAAAGAACAACATTTTTAGGCCGAAAAAAACTGGCACGTCTAGTAGTGATATGCTACAGACAACCAGGAAGTGAATGTGAGAAAATCCGCATAGCTTAGCAAGTAGACATCCATCCCTCTATGCATTCATCTATACTGTACATGCGTTTTTTGTCCGCTTAGCCAGGTCTGGGTCATGGGGACAGCAGTCGAAGCAATGATGCCCAGATGTCACTTTTCATCACCACCTCATCCAACTCCTGCAGTGGCATATAGTTTGAATATGGCGAAAAACACTGAAAATATGGACTCTGCTTACCTAAATTTAATGTCATTGACAATAAAAGCCTTTGAAACTTCTGAACTGCTTGTAATTCTACTTCAGTATACCAGAGAAACATCTGACCAAAAGATCTAAAACCACTGAAGCAGCATACTTGGTGAAAACCAACACTTGTATCATTCTCATCTACCATCAGTCCTGTGTCATGTCCACAGTAAAGCATCCTGAGACCATTCATGCCACGTGGGGTTGCTTCACACTCACAACTTGGCCTAAGAACACAGCCTTGAATGATGAATGGGACCAAAACATCCTCTGAGAGCAACTTCTCCCAACCATCCAAGAACAGTTTGGTGCCCAACAATGCCTTTGGCCAACATGATGGAGCACCGGGCCATATGGCAAAAGTGGGAACTCAGTGGATTAGGGAACAAAGCATCAAAATTTGGGGTCCATGGCCAGGAAACTCCCCAGACCTTCATCCCATTGAGAACTTGTGGTCAATCCTCAGGAGGCGGGTGGACAAACAAACCCCCCCAATTCTGATTATGCAAGAATGGGCTGCCATCAGTCATGATTTGCTCTAGAAGTTGATTGCCAGCCTGTCAGGGTGGAATTGCAGAGGTCTTGAAAAAGAAAGAAGGGCCAACACGGCAAATATTGCGCATAAACTTGATGTTATTGTCAATAAAAGCCTTTGAAACTTCTGAACTGCTTGTAATTCTACTTCAGTATACCAGAGAAACATCTGACCAAAAGATCTAAAAAGACTGAAGCAGCATACTTGGTGAAAACCAACACTTGCATCATTCTCATCTACCATCAGTCCTGTGTCATGCCTACAGTAAAGCATCCTGAGACCATTCATGCCACGTGGGGTTGCTTCTCACTCACAATTTGGCCTAAGAACACAGCCTTAAATGAAGAATGGGACCAAAACATCCTCTGAGAGCAACTTCTCCCAACCATCCAAGAACAGTTTGGTGCCCAACAATGCCTTTGGCCAACATGATGGAGCACCGGGCCATATGGCAAAAGTGGGAACTCAGTGGATCGAGGAACAAAGCATCAAAATTTGGGGTCCATGGCCAGGAAACTCCCCAGACCTTCATCCCATTGAGAACTTGTGGTCAATCCTCAGGAGGCGGGTGGACAAACAACCCCCCCCAATTCTGATTATGCAAGAATCAGTCAGGATTTGCTCTAGAAGTTGCCAGCCTGTCAGGGTGGAATTGCAGAGGTCTTGAAAAAGAAAGAAGGGCCAACACGGCAAATATTGCGCATAAACTTGATGTTATTGTCAATAAAAGCCTTTGAAACTTCTGAAATGCTTGTAATTCTACTTCAGTATACCAGAGAAACATCTGACAAAAAGATCTAAAAACACCGAAGCAACAAACTTTGTGAAAATTAATATTTGTGTCATTCTCCAAACTTTTGGCCATAGCTATATAAGGCACCCATCTAAAATGCGGATATCATCGTCAATTTCAGTTATGGATCCAACAGTGTGAGGACTGCCTAGGGGTCCAATATACTCTTAAACTGGCCCTGGGCATAAGGACCACTGGTCTGTAGTCTTTATGCGAAGAGACATCCACCTAACAACGCAGGATGTTTTCCGCATTTTCTGGGGCCTTAGTGACAAACTAAATAGGTGACAGAAGACTCCAGATAGATGATCATGACAGGCCTTCAGAACTTGAGGAATGACCCCGTCAGGTGCCGTGGCTTCTCCGGTGTGTAACTTCGTCAGCTGTCCCCTTACTTGGGCATCAATTATGGACAGCCCATACTGATGGTCAGAGGCGGCCATACCAGTTGAAGTGGCTGGAGTTGTTGGCGGTCATTGATCATTGGAAGAAGGTGTTGGTGATGGTGATGGTGGAAGGAGGACAAATCTAATGGATATTTGGCTCAGGGTGTTTTCCGTGTCTGGCACCTGAGCTCTGAATTGCGTGAGTTCAGTTACGACGTCCAGTCCATTCCAACATCTTTCAATGGCCTTCAGAGTGATTTTGCTTTCTATTTTATCTCAGTAAACTTGATTTCCTTCACTCAGCTTCTTTCTTTATCTTGAATTTTCTCTTCTTGTCATTCAGGACACTCTTTAACTCCTAAGTCATCCAAATCTGGGAAAAAAAAACACATGGAAAGAACTGCAGTCATCAAGTGGCAGGGAGTGGGTGTTGACTATAGAAAGGCACTATATACTGTAAAGTCCATGGACCTTCATTTCACATCCTGACACAGCAGGCACTCCAGCTGCTCCTTTATGTTTTTTTCCTTGTGTTTTGTGTCTGGACAGGCTGGTGATGCCCGAGGTCAAATTTGGAATAAAGAGAAGCACAAAGCCTTCCTTATTTTTAACTAATTGCTAGGAATGTTATGAAAAAAAAGAAAACAAAAAGCGAAAGAGTGTCCTTCATTCGTCCTAATCGGAGTCATGCTCCTTATTCAATTTGTGAGTCCACTGGCCTGCCAGATGAAGCCTTGTTTTTACTAGTCAATCATTTAAAGGACGAGGAAGGAAGAGCGGAGAAAAGGCGCTTTGTTCCCCTTCACTCGCCCCTCCATCCCCCCGTCACTGCCACATGAATGACATACACGGACCACTTGGTGGGTTATGAAAAGCCAAACTCTTGTTTATCAACTTGACTCAATCCGCGGAGGACACTGCCGGCCCTGGAGGCTTGAGTTAGGGCAGCAGCTGAAAGAAGAGGAAGATGAGGAGGAGGAGGAGGAGGAGGAAGAGATGGCTGTGCCAGGGAGTGAAGACAGAGGTGAGGGAGACTCTGCATGTGTTCTTAAATGGAGGAAACCCAAAGGAACTGCATCGGGCTCACTGTGAAAGGCGCTATATAGGAAAAAACTCCTTCACAAGCAAATCTATCTATCTATCTATCTATCTATCTATCTATCTATCTATCTATATAGTGCCTTTCATCTATCTATCTATCTATCTATCTATCTATCTATCTATCTATCTATCTATCTATCACTGTATACAGTATTGTGAAAAAGTAAGTACACCTCGTGGAAATTTTAACTTTTTCAACATATTTCATCTGACAAACAGCAGATTTTCATGCAAGTAGGGCCTACAGATCAATCAATCAATCAATCAACATTTACTTATACAGCACATATTCATACAAAAATTTGGTGGGTTGGCACCCTGCCCAGGATTGGTTCCTGCCTTGTGCCCTGTGTTAGGTGGGATTGGCTCCAGCAGACCCCCGTGACCCTGTGTTTGGATTCAGCGGGTTGGACAATGGATGGATATTCATACAAAAAAATGTAGCTCAAAGTGCTTTACAAAATGAATAGAAAAATAGAAGACACAATAAAAAATAAACATAAGTCAACATTAATTAACATAGAATAAGTAAGGTCCGATGGCCAGGGTGGACAGAAAAAACAAAAAAAAAAACTCCAAAGGCTGGAGAAAAAAAATAAAATCTGTAGAGATTCCAGACCACGAGACCACCCAGTCCCCTCTGGGCAATCTACCTAACATAAGTACAGATATACAGATGATGGTGATCTACTTCAACAAATGACACATCAAACTGACACGGAGTCTTCTTTCTCATAATCTAAATTAGCAAAAATGCAGATTTATCACATGGAAAAAGAAAGCCCACCATGTCAAGTTCATAAAATTAGAATCAGATGTTCCAGATGAGGAGCCATTGATTAGAACC
The DNA here is from genome assembly GCF_016835505.1 of Polypterus senegalus. Classification (NCBI taxonomy): domain Eukaryota; kingdom Metazoa; phylum Chordata; class Cladistia; order Polypteriformes; family Polypteridae; genus Polypterus; species Polypterus senegalus. Next base: position 338,135,794 of record NC_053154.1, on the reverse strand, counting down.
TCCTTAAGGGCTCTGCAGGTGGACCTGACTGTCTTATTCAAAGCATAGATATTGGGGGTCTGGTGTTCTCTTTGCTGTTGAATTGTGCGACGTTATACAATACAATAGGGTTTATTTGTTGTATAGCTCAAAATCAAGAAGTGCCGCAATGGCCTTTAACAGGCCCTGCCTCTTGACAGCCCCCCAGCCTTGACTCTCTGAGAAGACAAGGAAAAACTCCCAAAAATAAACCCTTGTAGGGAATAAATGGAAGAAACCTCAGGAAAGGCAGTTTAAAGAGAGACCCCTTTTTAGGTAGGTTGGGTGTGCAGTGGGTGTCAAAAAGAATGGGGGTCAATACAATACAATACACAGAACAGAACAAATCCTCAATACAGTATAAAAATAAAAATTGTAGAAGTACAGAGCAGAATTTAACAGTAGATGATATCACATAATAAGATTTGGAGTCCTGGAGACCTCATCCATCAAGCTGCCTCCCCTATTTGGCCATTCCATGGCTAAAAACAGTGCTGGGCCACCCAATCCGATGAAAGGACCCCTCTACCCCATGATTCCTGTGATCCTCCATCAGGGATGACTTTACCACAGGCAGGCAAACAACTTGGCAGGTGGGCCGTGGCACCAAGTGCCACATTTGAGTACCGAGAAGAGAAACAGAACAGGTGAGGGTTAGTAACAAATTCTAACTATCATGTTACTTATGTTTTAGTGCTAATGACTAACAATAGAGATGTAGTCTGTACAGTTAATCAGCAGCTCTAGGCAGGGTGTGCTAAAAATGAAGTAGTGAGTCTTCAGCTGGGATTTAAAAGCTGATACTGAAGGGGCATCTCTTATAGAAGCGGGAAGACCACTCCACAGTTTAGGGGTCCTGTAACTAATATTACTGTTATTTTATTAATCCTTGGAATCCTAAGCAGACCGGCATCTTGAGATCTTAATGTGCGCTCAGGTTTGTAAGTCATGATGAGTTCAGACAAGTAAGCCAGACCTCGGCCATTTAATGCTTTATATGTTAAAAGGAGAATTTTGAAATCTGCCCTAAACTTAACCGGGAGCCAGTGTAAGGATTTAAGAACTGGAGTTATGTGTTCGTATTTTCTTGTTCTTGTAATAATTCTTGTAGCCGCATTTTGGATTAACTGGAGGCTGAATAGAGAACAGTTTGAACATCCAGTGATCATCGCAATAGTCAATCCTACTAGAAATAAATGCATGAATTAATTTCTCAGAATCCTGTTTATATAGAAAGCGCCTTAATTTCCTAACATTTTTTTTATCATGCCGAGATTGAAAGAAGAGCTTGAGAAGAGCTCTCTAAGGCCCTCAAAAAGAAGGCCATGGATGCCTTGGTGTCTGGTAAAAGATCTAAAAAGATCACTTAATTATTTGAAGTCAGTCATTCCAGGGTAAGGAAAATCACCTACATGTGGCGTTGACTTCAAACAGCTCTTAATCTGTCCAGAACTGGCTGGCCCAGCAAATTCAGTCCAAGAGCTGACTGTTTGATACTTAATGAAGTCTCCAAGAACTCTGAAATGTCATTGTGCAATCTGCAGGTAACCCTTCAAAATCTCCATAGATTTATTTTCTTATAAAATGATTAAATAATAATTTATAATGTCTCGATGCATGCTCAATAATCCAGGTAAGGAAATTCTAGAAAGTTGATTCAGTTCATCTGGACATCGATACGTTTCATTGATCACACGGCCCATTGTTAGTCAATGGTGCTCGTTTCAGTCATTATGCAAAGGTACTGTTTGTAAGGTTGGAGAAACCCGCAGTCAACTGAGACTGAGGACAAAAAATGACAGTTTGGTGCCATTAGGCCAGAGCCTGTGTCTAGAACCGGCCCTGCTTATGCCCCACGTTATGAAGACCGTTATCAGGCTGATCCTAAACTATTTGAGCCCCCTTGTGGCACACTGCTTGGATACCCCCGCAGTTTGCCTATCAGGTAAAGACTGGCATGGAAGTTACTCTGATGAATCTGCTGCACAAGGCTGGACAAAGCTGGCAGCACTGTGAGGATACCACAAATGGAGGAGCCTGATTCAGTATAATGGCTTATCCTAGATTACATGTCAATGCCTTTCATATTCATCTATCTTCTCAGTAAACACGGTTTGTTCCACTCATATTCTGATCTTTTCATATTTCTTCATTGTTATGCACTATTTCTTTGGGTCCTCGACTCTTATATACGTATATTGCCCATGTAGTCCATGTTAGCTTCATTTCCTCCGAAATAAAGTGATAAAAGTCGGTGCATCTCTGTATCTGTGTGTCCTTTGGGTTGCTGTTTCTCTCTCATTCCAACAGAGGGCGCATCAAAATTGTTTGCAGTAATTAAATGAATTGCATTATTCATTCCAACAGGTGGCGCATCACAAACATTAACACTACTTTTACAAATCTCATGATAATTGGCATCTAACAGAGACATATGCATTGTATTTGCCCTTTGAACAGTTGGTGCATCACAAACATTTCTAGTAATATTTTATGCCAATGTGATGCACCATCTGTTGGAATGACAAATGCAATTACTTGTATGACTACATGCATTACAAAATACAGGGTGAGCCAAAATGAAGAAGCACATTTCTCAAGGTCATTGCACGAGGTAGAGGTAGCCGAGTGGGTTGGGGTGGGGGTCCTTTGATCAGCGATCCCTTGTAGTTTTCAGTTGACAAAATGCCTTGGTCTGGTAGGCACCATACTTTCGCTGCCTGAAGCATTCTTCAAAAACAATGAATCCATCATCACTACGCAATATGCCATCCGAACGCATTTCAGCATTCCTCCTAACGGTGACGTCCCAAATCGGAAAACAGCTCTTCAGTGAGAGGCTAAATTTAGACAGACGGGTACAACATTGAACAGAAAATCTCCAGGCCGTCCTTGGACTGTACGAACGCCTGAAAACACCCTTACAGTATCAATTTTGCAGTCTCTTAGACGTTGAGCACGTTTCTGCCTTTGGCATTTCCAACACGTCTTTGAGGAGGATTTTGCATGAGGACCTTAATTTCCATCTATGCAAAAAGATGGCAGTGCAGGGACTCGCTGAGGGAGACGGGGAGAGCCATAGAGAGTTGTGAGCCAACATTCTGCAAACCATTCATCGAGATGATGTCGTCATGTGTAGCAACGAGGCACATTTCCATTTGAATGGTTGCGCAAATAAGCAAAACATTCGCTATTGGGCTGAAACCAACCCTTGTGAACTTCATCATGTGTTACAGTTTGGTGCGCTGTTGTAGAATTGGCATTTTAGGAGGGGGGAGCAACAATCACCGTCACTTCAGAACATGACATTGAAATGCTAGAAAACTGGAAGAAATGGATGTGATGGATGCCTGGAGCAATAGCTCATATGGCCGGCGTGGAGATCCATGCAAGTTTTGGGGGAAATGTTTCCTGGGGAAGCTGATCTCCCTGCGCTACGATGTTGGGTGGCCTTCACGTTTGCCTGATCTCACTCTGTGTGATTTCTTCTCAAGTTGAAAGGTATACACACCGACCTCCAAACCTTGAAGCCCTCAAGGATGCTGTTTATCATGAAATCGCCGCTATTTCCCTTGAAATGATTGAACGAGTCATGTGAGCGTTCAAAAATCATCTTGAAGAGTGAATTACTAATGATGGCCACCACCTTGAAGATGTCATTTTTAAAATACAATGAAAAAAATCTATTTGTTATACCCTTTCTTGTGTTGTAATGAAATGTATGTTATCTTGTAGCATTTTTGTAGAATAAACATTTGAAATGTGGTCCTTCTTTTTGGCTCACCCTGTATATTCCAACAGGTGGTGCACTACAAATGTTAACACTGAGTCTAACAATAAAGGCATAGGACTGTGTCTCAATGGGCATTTGGTCTTGAACTTTCTTGTCTTCCATCCTCACTTGCTCTCTTTTCCATTCCCAATTCCCCAAACACATTGACTTCATCTACGGGTCGATGAATTGGTTCTCTGAGAAAACTTGACCACAGTAACACTGAAAAGAGAACCTGGCCATTGCTTTTCACTTTGTGCCATAGCTGCCCTCTTGTGGTCGTGGTGCCTGCCAGATGGTCTGCATTATTCTTACAGGTTCTCTGCTGAGTGTCCGTGGTTAGACGGTCTGCGGCAGACGTCTGACGTCACTGTGGTTTCTTCCCCAGAATTGATTTTAAACAGGCCAGGCATATTTGCAATGGTTACAGTGGAATGTCATGGTGGTTCATCACTATTGATTCATCTCCTTCTGGGTCATTTTCAGGCACATGTTGCTCTGATTTGAAGTGACTGACATTTTCATAGTGCCCTACCTTCAAGGATTTTCAGAACTTCATATGAGCCCCTGATTCAGCTTGCACCAGGTATTAGTAACCACCAAGGGGTCTGTAGCAAGAATTATGGGTGATGGTAAATGACTCACTTGGAGATTGACCTAGGACTTTATTGGAGAGGATGGTGGATCAGCAACTGGGTAGTTTTTGAACAGTAATTCTGGTTTTAGATAGATAGATAGATAGATAGATAGATAGATAGATAGATAGATAGATAGATAGATAGATAGATAGATAGATACTATATAACTGATAGATAGATAGATAGATAGATAGATAGATAGATAGATAGATAGATAGATAGATAGATAGATAGATAGATAGATAGATAGATAGATAGATAGATAGATGTGAAAGGTACTATGTAACAGTTAAATAGATTCATAGATAGATATGCACACACATTATGGTCTAAAGACATAAAAGAATGACTAAAAAGGAAGATTTATGATGAATGAAAACTTGGCAGTCCAAGTCTCAGTGAAGTGCTGTACAGACATATTGCTGTTAGTATTAAGGACCCCCATTGTGTTTCCTGACCCACTTCTGCTGAATGCTGCATTGTCTGAAAGTCCTCAGTGTTGGTGAGTCACAGAGAGGATGTGCAGCATTGTTCATAATAGGACTCAGTTTTGTCTTCATTCTCTCCTCCTTTTTTACCTCCAGGGGGTCCAAAGTGTGTCCCAAAACTGTGCCTGCCCTTTTAATTAGCTTATTGATTCGGTGGGCTTCTCTTGACGTGATGTTACCGGCCCAGCACACCACAATGTAGAACGATATGAAGGATGTCACTTCCCACATTAAAGGAATGCAATCTCCTAAGAAATAAAGAGTTTGCTCTGCCCATTCTTAAATAGTTTGTCTCTGTTCTGACACCAGTCCAACCGGCCATTAATGCAGACAACCAAGTACTTGTAGTAGTGCACTCCCTCCATGTTCATTTCTTGACTGCATAGAGACTCTTTGGTGCTGCTAAAGTCATTAATCAGTTCTTTGGTTTTGCTGGTGTTAAGTTGCAGACAGCTCTCAAACTTCTTCCCCTGACTTCTCTCCTCTGTTTCATCCCCTTATCAGTAGATAGATAGATAGATAGATAGATAGATAGATAGATAGATAGATAGATAGATAGATAGATATGAAAGAAACTATATAATAAATAGATAGATAGATAGATAGATAACAACAACAACAACATTTATTTTTATAGCACATTTTCATACAAACATTGTAGCTCAAAGTGCTTTACATAATAAAGAATAGAAAAATAAAAGACACAATAAGAAAACAAAATAAATCAACATTAATTAACATCGAATAAGAGTAAGGTTCAATGGCCAGGGGACAGAAAAAAAACTCCAGACGGCTGGAGAAAAAATAAAATCTGTAGGGATTCCAGACCATGAGACCACCCTGTCCACTCTGGGCAAGATAGATAGATAGATAGATAGATAGATAGATAGATAGATAGATAGATAGATAGATAGATAGATAGATACTTTATTAATCCCAAGGGGAAATTCACATAATCCAGCAGCAGTATACTGATACAAAGAAATAATATTAAATTAAAGAGTGATAAAAATGAAAAAATGAAAAAAAAATAAAAAATAAAAAAAGCAGACAATAACTGAGTAATGTTCGCATTTACTCCCCCGGGTGGAATTGAAGAGTCGCATAGTGTGGGGGAGGAACGATCTCCTCAGTCTGTCAGTGGAGCAGGACGGTGACAAAAGTCTGTCACTGAAGCTACTCCTCTGTCTGGAGATGACACTGTTAAGTGGATGCAGTGGATTCTTCATGATTGACAGGAGTTTGCTCAGCGCCTGTCGCTCTGCCGCAGATGTTAAACTGTCCAACTTTAATCCTACAATGGAGCCTGCCTTCTTAACAAGTTTGTCCAGGCGTGAGGCGTCTTTCATCTTTATGCTGCCACCCCAGCACACCACCGTGTAGAAGAGGGCACTCGCCACAACCGTCTGGTAGAACATCTGCAGCATCTTACTGCAGATGTTGAAGGATGCCAGCCTTCTCAGAAAGTATATTCTGCTCTGAGCTTTCTTACACAGAGCATCAGTATTGGCAGTCCAGTCCAATTTGTCATCCAGCTGCACTCCCAGATATTTATAGGTCTAGTACCCCCCATAAGTGCGGAATCATCTGAGAATTTCTACAAGTGACCTGAGCTGCTGTTATATTTCTAGTCTGAGGTGTGCAGAGTGAAGAGTAAAGCAGACAGGCCTGTTCCTTTTGATGCTCCAGTATTGCTCACACAGTCCTTGAGTCTCACAAACTGTGGTTTGCCAGACAGATCGTCCATCATCAGGATCTCACAGGCTCACCCACCTGCAGATCTCTGAGGTGACGCCTTAAAAGGGATGGCTGGATGGTCTTTCTTTCTTTCTTTCTTTCTTTCTTTCTTTCTTTCTTTCTTTCTTTCTTTCTTTCTTTCTTAAACATGTGTGCATTTCTGGTCAGCACGCTATAAGAAAGACATAGCAGCACTTGAAGCTATGCAGAGGAGAGCAACCAAGTGCATCATAAGACCTAAGGTCATGTCCTACTGTGACAGACTCAGAGAGTTAAACCTGTTCTGCCTCAAGCAGGTGGGCACAAGTGTGGACCTCATCCAGGTCTAGAGATTCTTTAAAGCCATTGATGAAGGAATTTCAACAGAATTTTTTCAGATTAACTGTAAATCAAGAGGTTGAGGACCCTGGTGGGGAATTTAAGAAATTCAGGTTTTCATGCACTGATTTCAACAGTAGAAAAGTTGTGTCCCCCAAAATTGCACTTTGGGTCTCTTGAAGTTGACAGCATTATTTTTCTAGAACTACGTTTCAGATGTTCAGATGTTGGACTCTTCTGCCACCAGCACTTTGGAATTCACAAAAATGAACAAATTGCATGTCCTCTACTGTGTGCTTCATGGATTTCTTATTGAACGTCTTTCAAATTTGCCTGAAAATGCTGTGACGTCTATAACTGGAATAGCATGAAGAACAACCACAGGAGGTGGCATGGTGACGCAGTGGGTGGCGCTGCTGCCTCGCAATTAGGAGACACGGGTTCACTTCCCGGGTCCTCCCTGTGTGGAGTTTGCATGTTCTCCCCGTGACTGTTTCCTCCCACAGTCCAAAGACATGCAGGTTAGGTGCATTGGCGATCCTAAATTGTGTTTGCTGTGTGGGTGTGTGTGCATGTGCCCTGCGGTGGGCTGGTGCCTGCCTGGGGTTTGTTTCCTGCCTTGCACCCTGTATAATATAGCAGGTTGGATAATGGATGGTTGGCGATTCTAAATTGGCCCTAGTGTGTGTTTGTGTGTGTCCTGTGGTGGGCTGGCACCCTGCCCAGGATTGGTTCCTGCCTTATGCCCTGTGTTGGCTGGGATTGGCTCCAGCAGACCCCCGTGACCCTGTATTCGGATTCAGCGGGTTAGAAAATGGATGGATGGATGGACAACCACAGGGTTGAATTACACTGCCACACACCCATACAGCACCTGCTAACCAGCCTCAGCCATTGTATGGTTGCCACAGATAATGACATGGTCCCCAAGTGAGGCCCATATTTCACCTGTCACAGCTCTGTGCCTTTGCACACTTCTGTTGCTGTCTTGCCCTCATACCACCACCACACACCCTTACTCCTCTTCCTTCTCCCCAAACAGGCTGTTGGCCAAGTTCAAACCTTGCCTGACCAGGATCTTCCATGTTCAGAAAATATAAAACAAATTCAGGTACACTCTATCCCTGTTAAGGTGTTTGACAATACTCCAGATTTATGAATCCCACCTGAGAGCTAACTGGACAGCAAGTGTCACTGAATATTAGACCATCAGAATGATCTCAGTGAGAACAGGCCATTTAGCACAACAAAGCTGGCCAGTCCTATCCACTTAATTCTTCTAAAATAACATCAAGTCAAGTTGTGAAAGTTCCTAAAGTCCTGCTGTCCACCACACTACTTGATCACTTATTCCAAGTGTCTATTAGAAGAACTTCCTAATGTTTGTATGAAGTTTACCCTTAACAAGTTTCCAACTGTGTCCCCGTGTTCTTGATGAAGTCATTTTAAAGTCACCGTCGTGATCTACTGCACTAATTCCCTTTGTAATGGATGGCATACAGAGACTGACATCCCGCCCAGGACTGAATAAGGACCCTTACCAGTACAATGGAAGGACCGGCAGAGATGAGCACTGCTAAATAATTTCTCTCCAAATATGCTAAGTGGCAGCTTGTGGTATAGCGGGTCCAAAGTTCACGTCAAGAGGCCAATTTTAAATAAATAATCGTTGCGCTTGCAGCTTAGTGAGGTGGAGTGGTGGATGAGTGGCAGAAGGAGTTCCGGGGGGGATTTGTGGTGTGGTCGTTTCACACCTAAGTGCACAGGCGAGAAACCGTCCACATCCGTAATTGTTCCCGGGGCTGCTGATTGCTACAGCTGCCATGTCCTCTTCATAACTAGAAGCACGAGGCGGCTAAGGGAGAAGAGGAAGGAAAAAAGATGGAGGTTGCAGGAAGCAGCAAGCAGCGTAGAGAGAGAGAGCCGGTGAGCGAAGGTTCGCAGGCAGGCAGCTGGACAGTGAGCCCAAGCAGGGGTGTTTGGCCGATACTCGGTGGGGCAGAAGGAAGCGGTCACTCCAGCTGAGAGAATAAGGAGCTGGAGTGACCGGTGAAGAAGGACGGCTGGCTGCGGAAGGCCGGGAAGGCAGCGGAAGTCGGGACTTGAGACGTGGATTCCCCAGAGTGAGAGCCCTGGTCGTTGGGGATCCCAAGTCGCTGTTTGGTGGAGCTTATCGGAGCCAGGGATCGGTGAGGCGAACCAACCAGTAGAAGTAGGCAGAGAAGGTCAGCTGCTGCAGAAGAGCGACTCTCCTATTGCGGGGCCCAGATGGGAGAAGCAGGGGAGTCGCCAGGTAAAATTTAAGGATTGTGTTTTAAAGGACTGCTTCCAGCATTGTTTTAACCTCTTTTAAAGGATTGTTTTCTTTTCTATTTATTGAATTTTTTTACCTCCACGTTTCAGTTTTATGGGATTATTTATTTATTGTCGGATTCAGAAAGCACTGCACTTCTTTATTTATTTGGACACTTGTTTTGTTAATTTTAATAAAAGCACTTTGGCACTTTTTACACCATCCCCTTGCTCCATTTGTTATGCCTCACTGCCGAGCTCATCGGTAACATTACCGATGGTGTCATGTTCAGGGGCTCCCGGATGGACAGCGGGAGCATGTAATGAATCCGCATCGTCACACAGCTTCCTTGAGTTAGGATTCCCTAAAAGATACTCACAGGGCATGCTGGGACTTGAAGTCCTGTGAAGTAGCCCTGTTGGTATTTGTGGGGGCTGCCAGGGGGAGGGGGTTGGATCCACTGGACTAATTCCTTTCATCATTTTAAACACTTCAGTTAGGTCTCCTCTTTTGATTAAACTGTAGAGGCTCAGCTCTTTTAATCTTTCTTCATAATTTATTCTCTGTAGCCCTGGAATCAGCCTGGTCGCTATTCTCTGGATTTTTGTTTGCGCTGCTTTGTCCTTTTTGTAGCCTGTGTTGTGGATAAATCTTCAGTAAAAGCAAGCAGAGTCTTCAGAAAGGCAGTCAGAATTTAGACTTCATTGCAGCGCATAAGAAACAATTGCAGAGCAAATAAAGCCGACCTAATCACCTCCAATACAACTTGTTGATTACAGTGCAATAGATGACATCTTGTGTAATAGAGTTTCATGTGCAATAACGTTTTATGTTGAATGCTTGTGTTCTACCTCATTTCTTATCTTATCCTTTCCTTTTGTAATTATATCTTATTATCCATCCATTCATCCATTATCCAACCTGCTATATCCTAACTACAGGGTCACGGGAGTCTGCTGGAGCCAATCCCAGCCAACATAGGGTGCAAGGCAGGAAACGAACCCCGAGCAGTGTGCCAGCCCACTGCAGGGCACACACACACACAACCACACACCAAGCACACACTAGGGACAATTTAGGATCGCCAATGCAACCAACCTGCCATGTCTTTGGACTGTGGGAGGAAACCCATGCAGACACAGGGAGAACATGCAAACTCCACGCAGGGAGGATCCGGGAAGCAAACCCGTGTCTCCTAACTGCGAAGCAGCAGCGCTACTCACTGTGCCACTGTGGGTCAGATTCATTCTGGAACAAAGCGCTTTGGACTGATGAGACAAAAATGGAGTTATTTGGTCAGAACAAAAAGCGCTTTACGTGGCGTATGAAGAACACCGCATTCCAAGAAAAACACCTGCTACCTCCTGTCAAATTTGGTGGAGGTTCCATCATGCTGTGGGGCTAAGTGGCCAGTTCAGGGACTGGGGCCCTTGTTAAAGTTGAGGGTCGGAGGAATTCAACCCAATATCAACAAATTCTTCAGGATAATGTTCAAGCATCAGTCACAAAGTTGAAGTTACGCAGGGGTTGGATATTCCAACAAGACAATGACCCAAAACACAGTTGGAAATCTACAAAGGCATTCATGCAGAGGGAGAAGTACAATGTTCTGGAATGGCCGTCACAGTCCCCTGATTTGAATAACATCAAAAATCTATGGGATGATTTGAAGCAGGCTGTCCATCAAATTGAACTGAACTGGAGAGATTTTGTATGGAAGAACAGTCAGAAATACCTCCATCCAGAATCCAGACACTCATCAGAGGCTACAGGAGGACAGCGTCTAGAGGCTCAAAGGAGCAAAAGGAGTATTGATGTCATATCTCTGTTGGGGTGCCCACATTTATGCACCTGTCTAATTTTCTTATGATGCATATTGCATATTTTCTGTTAATTCAATAAACTTAATGTCACTGCTGAAATACGACTGTGTCCATAAGGCATGTCAGATATTAAAAGGAAGCTCAGCCAATGAGACACAAAAATCCAAAGAATTAAGAGGGGTTCCCAAACCTTTTCATATGACTCTATCTATCTATCTATCTATCTATCTATCTATCTATCTATCTATCTATCTATCTATCTGTTATATAGTGCCTTTCACCTATCTATCTATCTATCTATCTATCTATCTATCTATCTATCTATCTATCTATCTATCTATCTATCTATCTATCTATCTATCTATCTATCTATTATATAGTGCCTTTCATATTTATCTATCTATGTTATATAGTGCATTTTATATTTATCTGTCATATGGTGCCTTTCAAATATATCTGTAGAGGTATCTATACATATATCTACAGTATGTATCTGTTTGTCTGGTGTGAGTGCCGCTGAAGATGGGCCAGCATCTCACAGGGTGATTCCTTACCTGGACAGAATGCCATTATTAAAGAAAGTGGAAGGACAGGCTCTCTGATGGGATGCAAACAAGAATCCTTACCTGTCAGGTAGGCCTGTATATTGGGAGGATCAGGAGAGACATTAGCATCCAGGTCCCTAGGGTTTGGGTCCCCTTCAGATACCCACAGGGCATCATGGGGATTGGAGTTCTAGAATAAAGCCCTGTTGGGTCCTGTGGGTTCCACCTCAGGGTACTGAATTGGGATATGGTTCTTATTTTCCGGGACTCCCATCTGACCCAGAGGTGCTTATTATGGTCCTTTTCCTAGCCCCAGATGTACTGTCGGGTCAAAGATTAAAAAGAGCTGCATCATCTTGCCCAGTAAGTCAAAGGCTATTTACTTTGGTTGTCTTCATTTTATCTGTAATGATAATGTTTACTATTAAAAATGGACTATATTTGAACCCATGACTGGTTTGAGTGTGATTGTGTCAGGGGTATGGGAATTAGTGGTGCCCCCTGCTGGTTACACTATTTATTTAAATTTCATTTTATACCTTATTATGTTTTCCATTACAGTTTTGGATTCCACCTACAAGTTCTTATGATGCAATAACAGTGCAGTGTACAGTCAATGTCATTGGTGCTTTGTATTTGGTTTTTTTTTGTTTTTTTTGGCCAGTAAATATATCCAGCAAATTATTATTATTTTTTTTTTCTGCTCTAGGAAATGAAAATAAGCTAAAAATAATCGTTCTGCCTTCACGACAACTTAAAAGAAAAGTGTGGTGATCTCTCTGGTGCAAAACCACATGCTGATGTGTTTTCACAGCTGCTGCCTTCAACTCCCCAGAGGTATGTGTGGGGTGGTGGGGGGGCGGGGATCAATAATTAAAGTCATTTTGAGTGACGACCTGCAGATGACAGACGCGGCTTAACTCGGCTCAGCTTTGGCAGACATGACATGTAAGGAGTGAATGAGATTGAGGAAGGCGATTCCTCGGATGTCCTGCGCTCATCTAGTGGGCTGTGTTATCTCGTCTTATTATTGTTTAAAACAAAACTCAGATTTTCATTATAAAATTTCGAAAAGTAAAAGGTATCACATGCCAAAATGGCAGAATGCATCACTTTGCAATACCAATAGTTGAGCTGCATGCGTTTCATTAGGATTTGACTTGAAGATGAGTCTCAGGAGGTAGTCAAGAAGGGGTTAACTCAATCCTGATGTTGCTGTGGGAAATAAAAGCCTGAAATTCGGAATCGTCTGGGTGGTGTGCCGACCGGGCAATGAAAAGGAGAGAGAAGTCAGACTTCATGACATTTTGCAGTTCCCATGTTTGCCAGTAGATGCTGCTACATCAACCTCTACATATTCTGTCAAAAGATGGAATTAGCAGGCCAGTTAGGCTCAGAATAAGGGACAAGAAAATGAAAAGCAAGACTTCACGGACAGAAGGACAAAGATCGATTGACAGGACCAAACTGAAAGTCCAGAAATTAGAAGATCCTTCTAGAAAATATCAATAATCTTATACAGGAATGGCGATTTAAATAGCACTTTTCCGGGATTCCTCCCTTGGCTGGAGTTCAAAGTCTTGCTTTATGTGTTTTTTACTTTCTTGTATATGAAGTATAGGGAAAGTGTTGGAATCGTCCAAAGATTCGATGTTGAGATTTTGATGCATCTCGATGTTTTAGACCTCCCTGACTTTCTCGTATACAAAATATAGGAAAAGTATTGTAATCGTCCAAAGATTCGATGTTGACATTTTCATGAATCTTGACATTTTAGACCCCCCAGTCGGACCTCGCTAAATCGAACTCAAAGGGACCAGAAAAAAAAATCGACTTACGGAGTTTACAAGTAAGGGAAAATGGCGTAATATGCGCGGGTTAATCAAGGACATTATTTTTCCGGCTTAATTATTATACAGTATAGCCGTTTATTATATTGTCGTTTTATACGTATACATGTAGGCTACATACTGGTACATCAGCGCTTCCTGATTGGGGGTGCTTGCAGAATCCATCGAGGAAGAAAACAGAAAAACATTATTTGTACAAAATCTTAATTTATCTATCCATTCCTAAATAATTAAATGGGCGGGCTATTTCGTATCAGTGCAATACGCTGCTTGTTAAAATGGATGACTTCCGCTCTTACGCGCACTTAGTGCTGTGTGGGTATTATGAACTATCATATGAACTCATTTTTTCATACTTCTTCTCAAACCAAGGGGGTGCGAAATCGGCCTTGTCCGTCACAGGGGGTGCGAGTGTAAAATGAATCGGTAAGCGCTGCAGTACATGCATCTACAGTATGTACTATCGAACAGTGCAATGAAACAGATTACCTTTCGAGAAAAAAGTCTGTTAACTTCACTTGGCGTCGATGTGCCGATGCGTCTCGCTCATCAATCTCCTCAATCTCGTCACTGGACCGAAACACATACAATTTTTGCAAAAGCTTCCCGTCAATAGGAACGTTCCTATCCCTTGCTTGCACAAACCACTTCAAAATGCATTGTTCAATGACGGGATACTCACATTCCCTCATCCTCTTCTGATGGCCACATGACTTCTCACTGTACAGTTTCAAAATCTTTTCTTTTTCTTTCAGAAAAGTGGAGAGCGTACTTGTGGGAATGGGGAATTGCTGTGCAATTTCCACTGTCTTCTTGTCACCCTTTTCCACGGCTCTGATGACGGTAACTTTTTCCGCGATTGACAACATTTTAAGCTTACGCTTACCAGTTGTCATTTTTGGGGCACGTACCGTACAGGAGACTATGGAGAAGCACACAGACACGAACACTATTCAAGGCTCCTCCCGACAAGAGACTGACAAAGGCCAAGGGAAAATGGGGTAAAAACGTCTTTCTTGAGACAATTTGGAAATTCCAGAAGCCACCTGGTTGGTTATGACTCATGGAGCACCGAAGGGACGCAGATTATTCCAGCCACTCACTTTAGTTTTCTATTAAAATAGACGTCCTACCCTCAGAGAGTCACTTAATCCCTTGTGGAATGCATTAAGATAAGACTTTGCGTCCCTTTTCTTGGTTTTCTGGACCACATGTTCTGAAATGTAGCCTCAGAATAATAACCCAAAGGCCATAGAAAATTCGACTAATGGAGGTTGGGAGCCGAAAAGTTTTCAAGTTGAGGAGATCTAAATACATTGGTCTTATTGGAATTCGGCCAGGGACTAACGAGCAATTTGAAATAGGGAAGGTCGACTTAGCGAGGTCCGACTGTATATGAAATATAGGGAAAGTATTGGAATCGTCCAAAGATTCGATGTTGAGATTTTGATGAATCTCGATAATTTAGACCTCCCTGACTTTCTCGTATATGAAGTATGGGGAAAGTATTGTAATCGTCCAAAGATTAGATGTCGAGATCTTGATGAATCTCGATGTTTTAGATCTCCCTGACTTTCTCGTATACAAAATATAGGAAAAGTATTGTAATCGTCCAAAGATTCGATGTTGACATTTTCATGAATCTTGACATTTTAGACCCCCCTGACTTTCTTGTATATGAAACATAGGGAAAGTATTGGAATCATCCAAAGACTTGATGCCAAGATTTTGATGAATCTCGATGTTTTAGACCTCCCTGAGTGCGAAATTACCATTTTTGGAATTATGTCTTTGTGTGTGTAAACACTATAACTTGAGTATGCTTTCACTTATGTCAACCAAATTTTAATACATGTATTAGGTACAAAACATAGATTTCTATCAACTTTTGGACTATTTCTGCTAACAGTAAGTGGTACTTTACTTTTTATTCATATGTGATTTATTCAACTTTACTTTTATAATAATTGTTCAATATATTATAGGATGTGGGAAGCTGAGCTAGATGTGGGGAGAAAAAATAATTACTACCAAATCCAAAAGGGGATTAAACCTCAATAATAAATGATGTCATTGAGCGCAGGAACCTGCTGGGCACAGAGCAAATGTTGGGGCACCAACAAGGTCACCCCTTTTATTATTTACAGCATCCAATGTTTAGCAGTGTTGGAACAGAAACTAACAAGAGGATCCAAGGTGCTCTCGAGGGGTCAGTTTTCAGGTGGGTGCTCGGTTTTCTCTTTCCAGAATGAGACGAACCTTGCTGAGAGTGCCTCGTCTTTATAGTGAAGGGACCAGGAGGGGTGAAGTCAGTTGCCCTCAGTGGGCAGTTTCTCAGGGCTGTGGTGGAAAAAAAGAAATGGTAATGTCCCCTCGTGTTGCCCCGAATGCTAGTGCTTACCTCTAATATGGAGATGTGCATGGGTTGACAAGATTATCTCAAAAAATATTAGAAATGTCACACAAGAGAAGGGATGACCGTGAACCTTCTGTTATGTACAGCTCTGAATTGAGGTGTATTGTATGTTTCATTGTTTTTTTTTTTATAGCGATTATTGTTCATGTTTTTATGTTATTTCTGTTAGTTTCACAAATCTTTTTTGTCTTTGTGTTCTTCCCCCCTTTAATGTGACCTCAAATTCACACAGTTAACTATGTCGTCTTCTGTTTATATGTTGTCGTGTGTGTGTCAGAGGGTCAACCCCTCTGGATTCCTCCCAGGCATGTAGTTCCACTGTGGGCAGAGAGGGGGCACTGCGGTTAACTCTGTCGTCTTCTGTTTTTCTCCACGGTGTCAACAAACTGAGGACATTTGACTCCGCTCCTAATGGTCCCTGGACCATTAATACGCAGCTCTGAAGGTGTTTATTCGGTGGAGCCGCAGGAGGCGAGGCCACCCTGATGTCATTGCTTCTGGCTCCTCCCATTGAATTTACCTGGTGGTTTGAGCGATAGACCCAGCCAGTGGATCATTGAGGGTTGTTCAAGGAGTTTCTGTAAGTATTGCTGTGGACTGTGATTTGGATTTTGTTTATAGTCGACTGCCTTTAAGGCAATTTCTTTTTTTTGTCTGTTTTCACTTAGTTGGACTTTAATGCTTTATTATCTATTTTTTGTTAGGAAATATATTTCTTTATAAAGATGTCGTCCTTCAGCAAGGGTTCTTCCCGTGGCTGGGGTTCAAAGTGTTGTTTCATGTCTTTTTTGTTCATTTATCTTATGTATTCATGTTCATCAGGTGCTGTCGTGCATGCGTGTCAGTGGATTGAGATGCTGTATGTACCAACACCTCATGCCGTCCTCCAGCATTTGAGGATGTACCCAAAAACATGTAACATACCCTACGATCATCTGTGTGACTGTTAGTATGTATATGTATATGCTGTCATGCGTGTGTGTCAGAGGGTCACACCTCTGCATTCCTCCCAGGCATGTAGTTCTACTGTGGGCAGAGAGGGGGCACTGCGGTTAACTCTGTCGTCTTCTGTTTCCTCCACGGTGTCAACAAACTGAGGACATTTGACTCCACCCCTTCTGGTCCCTGGACCATTAATACGCAGCTCTGAAGGTGTTTATTCGGTGGAGCCGCAGGAGGCGAGGCCACCCTGATGTCATTGCCTCTGGCTCCTCCCATTGAATTTACCTGGTGGTTTGAGCGAGAGACCCAGCCAGTGGATCATTGAGGGTTGTTCAAGGAGTTTCTGAAAGTCAGTGGTTCTCAAACTGTGGGGCAGGCCCTCGTAGAGGGGTGCGAAGTAACAAAAAGGGGGGCACGAAGATGTGAAAAAAAGAAAACAAGAATCAAAAATATGAAAAATACATCTATTGAAACCAAAACAAATGAACTTAAACTACATTCTGATAATAGAAAAATAAATATAGATTTAGATAAATGTCGGTAAAAGTTAAGTAGATATAATAAAATATGCATCTATGATATATCATTAATCAAAAAAGAACAAATTGGTATTAGTGGGCTCCTTTCAAAGAAACGTTAGGGGGACACGATTAAAACTGTTATAAAAACTCAGGTCACAAATACGTAAAGGCTGAGGAAACGCTGCTGTAAGTATTG
Organism: Polypterus senegalus; assembly: GCF_016835505.1. Lineage (NCBI taxonomy): Eukaryota > Metazoa > Chordata > Cladistia > Polypteriformes > Polypteridae > Polypterus > Polypterus senegalus. Next base: position 338,118,237 of record NC_053154.1, on the reverse strand, counting down.
CTGTGTTTTTATTGTTGTTTTTTTTTTTTTTGTATATAAGATTTTTGATAATTGGGGTGTGATTTGGATTTTGTTTATAGTCGACTGCCTTGTCTCTTTTTACACAGTTGGATTTTAATGCTTTATTGTAGTTCCACTGTGGGCAGAGAGGGGGCACTGCGGTTAACTCTGTCGTCTTCTGTTTTCTTACACAATGTCAAGAAGCTGAGGACATTTGACTCCGCCCCTTCTGGTCCCTGGACAATAAATGCGCAGCTCTGGAAGTGTCGCTCATTGGCTATAAGAGCAAAGAGATGGGGGTCCAACCTGCCTTGACGTCACGTGTCCTAAAGAGCCCTTGAGAGGTGTTGCTTTTTGTTGTATACTGTGCCATTGTGCATTGATTTTGGTTTGAACATTTAAAGCAGCGTTTCTCAGCCTTTAAGTATTTGCGACCCAAGTTTTCATAACAGTTTTAATCGCGCCCCCGTCTAACATTATTTTGAAATGTAGGTGCACTATTTTATTATACCTACTTAACTTTTATCGACATTTATCTAAATCTATATTTATTTTTCTTGTATCAGAATGTAGTTTAAGTTCGTTTGTTTTGGTTTCAACAAATTTTTTTTATATTTTTGACTTTTTTTTCACATCTTCGCAACCCCCTATTTGTTACTTCATGCCCCCCTAGCGGGGCCCGGCCCACTGGCTGAGAACCACTGCATTTAAAGTAAATTAAATGTATTTTGTGTTGTGAACCTTCATTCCTTCAGATGGCCACGATGTATTTGTATATGTATATGTTGTGATAAACCCAGGGGCGTCAGCGAGCTCCAAACCCCAACACGAACACACTTACACAGTCCCGGGTTCAAATAAAGGAAGGTTTTTAGTTTAAATTCCTCTCACAATACCTCCTTCCTCCCTACTTGACAGCCCTCCTCCACTCAAGCGTTGCTCCACTACCTCCCAGCTCCGACTCGCCTGAATAAGGGAATGCGGTCCCTTTTATTACAGACTTAGGAGTACATCTGGTGCCAGGGCGACTGCCCGATGAAAGCACTTCCGGGTCACATGGAGGTCTATAATACAGTGATCCCTCGCTATATCACGCTTCGACTTTCGCGGCTTCACTCTATCGTGATTTTTTTGTCATACACGCTTACGTCACTATGCATGTGCTTTCTGAGAACTTTTATCTAAGCCCTACAATGGCTCCTAAACGTGCTGCTTTTTCTAAGCCTTCTGACAATAAAACTAAGCACCAAAGGAAGATGCTTACTATCCAGGAGAAGGTCAAACTCTTGGATATGATCAAAGATGGCAATACCCTACAAAAGCCTCCTCACGCATGTAAAAAGACAGCGCCAGCAACTGCCTATCAAGATGTTCTTCAGCCGCGCACCCAGACACCCACTACCTACTCCTAGTACTTCTTCACTGAAGACAACAACGCACCTGCTGAAGATACTGCACCACCTCTGAAGACTATCCTACGGAGGTCGTTCCTTCATAGGTTAGTGGTTGTGTGTAATTAAATGTACAGTACAATAATCTACTATAAAAAAAGCGTTCGGGATTGTCCTTCCGTCCCGTGAGTGCAAAGCGTAGCGATATTCCGCTTATTACAGACTTACTACTTGCGGTTTGAGGTACGAAGCGACGCGATGTGAGCAGAGTTCTGGTGCTCCCATCGTTCCCTTGCTTTTGTGCGCGATGCGCTGGAAAAATAGACAAAATTATGTTGATGGAGTACAAATGCCTCACCGCATAGTAAATATCAGGGGAGATGGTGCTTGCTTATTCTCATCTATAGCTTATTTAGTGCATGAAACTCCGTCTTTAGCGGTACAGATTCGGGCTGACATTGTACGACTTTGGACAGGCACTCGAGGGGATTAAAAAAAAACTAAAGTTTTCGGGAGATGTTATGAATTGACACTTTGATGTTCTCATTCCCTATACTTACATGCCTGATGTACACATGGAGCGCACAAAAATTGAGGATAAAAGTCGGTCGCCTTAAAAGGCGAGTGCGCCTAGTAATATGATATTTGTAACGTCTAATATGTCTTATTTTCTCTTATTTTGTCTAATATATTGGGTAATACGAGTGTAATGGTGACTAAAGGGTGTTATTTCATGTGTAGAGGGCTCTAATAATGTTAAAAAACGTATTTAGAAGGTCGTAAACAGGTTTTCTATACTCTAACTGTGAAAATATTCGATTTATAAATAAAGAGTCCTACTTCGCGAAAATTCATTTATCACGGTAGAGTCTGGAACGGATTAACCGTGATAAACGAGGGTTCACTGTAGGGAGCTTGTCTCCCTACAGCACCATCTTAAGGCACCTAGTGACCCCAGCAGGGCTGCTCTGCTGGACTACATATCCCAGCATGCCCTGCTGGCTTCTTACTGTGCACTGACCTCCAGGGCTGTTGCCATCCAGCGTGTTTTGGGGGAATAAAAAACCTCCAGCGACTTCTTCTCATTTTAATGGGCTGTCCGTCCAGGTCTTTCAGGTCTGCTCCTTCTCCTGGCCAGGATGCCCGTCCAGCATGTGTGGCATTGACAATGTATATGTATTAGTTACATTCTAAGTATGCTTTTGTTTTTTTAATAAAATCTTTCTGGAATTTGCATTTTTGTCATCCGTTCTAAGGAGATATATGTTATGTGCATTTTATTGTACCAAGTACATATGACAAGAAGACATTGAACCTGAGGTGCACTTCTCTCTGTGCCCGCCACTTTAGACGTGAATTTGTTTGGAGGGTAATTCTGTCTGCTGAGTCACAATGGGTACAAATGTATTAAAATAGAAATAAACAAAAAACGTTAGCACAGGGAAAGCGAAGAATTGCTCAATGCTTGTGTGCGTGGCGTTTGCACCGTCTCCCCCCTGCCCACGTTGTTTCTGTCCAGATGATCCAGTTTCTCAAAAGCACATGTGCTAAAGTTAAACTGGGACCCAAGACTGGCCTGGCGTGAGCGATGGGGTGCGGGAGGAGGAGGATTCAGCAGGTGCTAAACTGTCATCCCACCCTGGATTGGTCCTCACCTAACATCTGATGCAGACATTTCAGTTTAATGAAATGACCATAAACTGATTGTGACCAGTGGAAGGAATGTGCAAGCAACACAATATGAGCTGAATTCACAGTTTTGGTTTTTTTTTTTTTCATTTTCTGTTGCATTTATTGCTTTTTCTTTTATGTTTTTTCTCATCTTTCTCCAAGGTCAACAGTCCCGTAGATTTTCAGAGAAAGACTATCCAGCGCTTTTCCAAACCCACTCAGACCTCAAAATGAAGACACCAAAGCAGAAAGCACCACACAGAGTCGAGCAGAAACCGCTTGCTTTGACTCATTTCCAGTGAAACGCTGGAAAATACCATCCGTCAGTCTGCACCTCGGGAAATGTGTGTGGGCACCGTGCCAGCCTTGGCACGCCTCGGGACTCAGTGGTGAGGCAGACCTGCAGTTCCCGAGACGTACATACTGAGGCCTGTCTGTAAGAGAGTCCATGATACATGCCACCAGGTATGAATCTACTGCCATCTCTGTCAGCTTGTCCCTGAGGAGCAGAGGTTGGATGGTGTTGAAGGCGCTAGAGAAGTCCAGAAACATAATTCTTACAGCACCACTGCTTCTGTCCAAATGACCTTAATCAGCCCTCATTGTATTCAGGGTTCACATGGAAGAACTTGATGATGATGGTCATGTGGACTTCTGGCCTTCAATCCATCAATGGAGGGACATCACGGTGCTTTGATCAGGTGGTGGTGGCGCAGATCGACACCACAGAAAACCAAAAAAAGAACAGAAGAGAAAGTAGGGGTTAGTATGGATAGTGGAGCCACCATGAATGATATTGATAATTAATTGAATATACAGAGTATTAGGATTAAACTAAATTGAAGCTATGAGAAAGCCATGTTACAGTAATGTGTTTTTAGTAGTTGTTTAAAGTGCTCCACTGTATTAGCCTGGCGAATTTCTATCGGTCAGCTGTTCCTCACCACTTCTTTTAAGTTTGGCTCTTGGAATTCTAAGCAGACCCTCATTTGAAGATCTAAGGTTACAATTTGGAGAGTAAGGTGACAGGCATTCTGAAATATAGGATAACTAGCAAAATACCCGCGCTTCGCAGCGGAGAAGTAGTGTGTTAAAGAAGTTATGAAAAAGAAAAGGAAACATTTTAAAAATAAAGTAACATGATTGACAATGTAATTGTTTTGTCACTGTTATGAGTGTTGCTGTCATATATATATAATATACTGTATATATATATATAGCAAAATACCCACGCTTCGCAGCGGCGAAGTACTGCCTTCAAATTTTTATTAAGAAGAAAATTAAACCTTTTTAAACTGAGGTAAAATATACCAATAATGATTTGTTAAGGATTTCTTTGTATACCACATTGTGAGTTCGGTCCTCTGGTTGTAATATGACCAAGCTGTGCGCTGAGCTTACTCTTGAGCATGCAACGTACAGTCGGCCATGTGAACAGTAATCTTGTCTCAAATCTCACAGCTTGGATTGCTGCTGTCATAATCGGTTTGAGTTTCATGGTTTGTTTCAATTACGACAGTATTTGTAGGACTTGTGTTGAAGTGACATTCGGCATCTGTCAAGCGTTGTAAGCACACAACCGGTTTCATCGATAACTTCACATCCAGCTTTTGAGAGTTTAAACATTCATAAACATCAAAGTGTCCACTACTGAAATCGTCACCTGTCAATCTAAGATGTTTAAGAGGCATTGGCGGTTGTCCAAAGGTGTAAAATATTTGGCCATTTCGGTACACTTGAAAGCGACAACCTAACAATTCAGCGGCAGCCATCAACTCACATGCAGAACCAGAGGTGAAGGGCTTAAGCATTTCACTCTTCTAGTGCTCCTGTGTAGTCTAATTATCTCCTGTACCATCATCAGTCCACACCTTGAACCTGTGCCAGTCATTCAATACATAAGACACAATGTTCCTCTGGATATCAAGAGTGAGCCTGATATGGCCGTGCAATATGTAACACAGAGAATGGAAAAGGCAGGCGGCATCTCCAGGCATGGAAACTACTCAGTAAGTGACAGTTCTTTGATCGATGGTGATCACCTCGATAGACATGTTAATGGGGGTACGGTTGGAACGATAAAGGAAATGGGTACCTGAACAATGTAAAGTAAGTCTAAAATACCTACACAATAACTATAACCGTAATAAATGAACAATAAAACAGCAGAACCTTCTTGAACCGTCACCTTATCGTGGTGGAGGGGTTTGCGTGTCCCAATGATCCTAGGAGCTATGTTGTCCGGGGCTTTATGCCCCTGGTAGGGCCACCCAAGGCAAACTGGTCCTAGGTGAGGGATGAGACAAAGAGCGGTTCCACAAACCTCCGATGAAGAATAAAAACTTTGGACGACGTTTTCCCTTGCCTGGATGCGGGTCACCGGTGCCCCCCTCTGGAGCCAGGCCTAGGGGTGGGGCTCGATGGCGAGCACCGGGTGGCCGGGCCTGCACCCATGGGACTCGGCTGGGCACAGCCCGAAGAGGTAATGTGGGTCCTCCTCGCCATGCGCTCACCACCTATGGGAGGGGCCAAGGAGGTTGGGTGCAGTGTGAGTTGGGTGGTGGCCGAAGGTGGGGACCTTGGTGGTCTGATCCTTGGCTACAGAAACTGGCTCTTGGGACGTGGAATGTCACCTCTCTGAAGGTGAAGGAGCCTGAGCTAGTGCGCGAGGTCAAGAGGTTCCGGCTAGATATAGTTGGACTCGCCTCGACGCACAGCTTGGACTCTGGAACCAATCTCCTTAAGAGGGGCTGGACTCTCTACCACTCTGGAGTTGCCCCCGGTGAGAGGCACCGAGCAGGTGTGGGCATACTTATTGCCCCCCGACACGGAGCCTGTGCGTTGGGGTTTACCCCGGTGGACGAGAGGGTGGTCAAAAAACTCCTTGGTGGCAGGGCCCCAGGGGTGGATGAGATACGCCCGGAGTTCATCAAGTCTCTGGATATTGTAGGACTGTCTTGTTTGACACGTCTCTGCAACATCGCATGGACATCGGGGACAGTGCATCTGGATTGGCAGACCGGGGTGGTGGTCCCCCTCTTTAAAAAGGGGGACCGGAGGGTGTGTTCAAACTACAGAGGGATCACACTACTCAGCCTCCCTGGAAAAGTCTATTCAGGGGTTCTGGAGAGGAGGGTCCGTCGGATAGTCGAACCTCGGATTCAGGAGGAACAGTGTGGTTTTCGTCCTGGTCGCAGAACAGTGGACCAGCTCTACACCCTTAGAAGGATTCTGGATTGGGTCACAGCTTTTTGCAGATGATGTTGTCCTGTTTGCTTCATCAGGCCGTGATCTCTCTCTGGAGCGGTTCGCAGCTGAGTGTGAAGCGGCTGGGATGAGAATCAGTACCTCCAAATCCGAGAGCATGGTCCTCAGCCGGAAAAGGGTGGGGTGCCCTCTCAGGGTTGGGGGCGAGATCTTGCCCCAAGTGGAGGAGTTTAAGTATCTCGGGGTCTTGTTAATGAGGGTGGGAAGAATGGAGCGTGAGATCGACAGGCGGATCGGTGTAGCATCCGCAGTTATGCGGGCTCTGCATCGGTCTGTTGTGGTGAAAAAGGAGCTGAGTTTTAAGGCAAAGCTCTCAATTTACCAGTCGATCTACGCTCCTACCCTCACCTATGGTCATGAACTATGGGTAGTGACCGAAAGAACGAGATTGCGAATACAAGCGGCTGAAATGAGTTTCCTCCTCAGGGTGTCTGGGCTTTCCCTTAAAGATAGGGTGAGAAGCTCAGTCATCCGGGAGGGGCTCAGAGTGGAGCCGCATCGAGAGGAGTGAGATGAGGTGGCTCGGACATCTGATCAGGATGCATCCTGGATGCCTCCCTGGTGAGGTGTTCCGGGCATGTCCAACCGGGAGGAGGCCCCAGTGAAGATCCAGGACACGCTGGAGGGACTATGTCTCCTGGCTGGCCTGGGAACGCCTTGGGATTCTCCCGGAAGAGCTGGAAGAAGTGGCCGGAGAGAGGGATTTTTGGGCCTCTCTGCTTAAGCTGCTGCCCCCGCGACCCGACCTCGGATAAGCGGAAGAGGATGGATGGATGGATGGATAAAACAGTGGAGAAGCCGTGGATTAAATAAAAAGGCTGTAGTTATCAGCAGGGAGATGTGAATACCGTGGCGAAGCAAGGAAGGGAATGTAGAGACTGGAGCGACGGACAGCCTTATATATTCAGGCAGCCAACAACATGGGAGGTGTTGGGATGGGGGACCCAATGCCGCCACACACGGTGACTGAGCTGCAGGCTATGGACCTATATATGTACGTAAGTAGGATTCAGTTACCGCAGGGAAGCCGCCTACCATATTTCTTGAAGATGGGCCCATAAGTAACAAAGACCGTTGAAAAGTTCAATATTGCGGCCGACAGTGGCATCATACCACCGAAATAAGTACGTACATTGGTTTCGGTTAGCGCAGGGAAGCCGCCTACCAAATTTCATGAAGATGGGGCCATAAATAAGAAAGTTCAACATGGCGGACGTTGTTGACCGTTATGACCGTTTACGTGTAGAATTTCGAAATGTAACCTGCTTAACATTTGTAAGTAAGCTGTAAGGAATGAGCCTGCCAAATTACAGCCTTCTACCTACACGGGAAGTTGGAGAATTAGTGATGAGTGAGTGAGTGAGTGAGTGAGGGCTTTGGCTTTTATTAGTAAAGATTTGTATAGTGACCTACACACACACACTGTCTATTCAGAAAAATGACTTCCACTGATATTGTGCCTTTCTGCAGCTATTCATGAAAAAGTCTTTCTATAGTGCATTCCTCTATTGACAAGATTCAAGAAGGTAAGGGCATTTTTTTTAGAGTGCCTTTCTCTCAGTGGTGTAGCCAGTGGGTGGTCTCTCCTTGGTGGCACATTTTCGGGGGCTGCATTGTTGGCCAAAAGGCACAGTACAATTCATGTGTAAGCAGCAGTGTTCGGAAAAATATCACTCATTAATCAAAAAAGGTAAAATTCCACAAATGTTTCAAAAATAATTTTCAGACTGTTCTTCAGTGATGGCAGCAGACGCAGCAGTTGAAATTTATGAAGCGATAACAAAAATACACTTAAAACATCCATCCATTATCAAACCTGCTATATTCTAACTACAGGATCACAGAGGTCTGCTGGAGCCAATCCCAGCCAACACACGGTGCAAAGCAGGAAAAAAACCCCGGGCAGGGCACACACACTAGGGACAATTTAGAATCGCCAATGCACCTAACTGGCATGTCGCTGGAATGGAAACCCACGCAGACACGAGGAGAACATGCAAACTCCATGCAGGGAGGACCCGGGAAGCAAAACCCAGGTCTCCTAACTGCGAGGCAGCAGCGCCACCCACTGCACCACCATGTTACCCATATTGCATTGTTTTGTATTGTAGTGTATATGTTGGAGGGTGGCAAATTGAAGCACCGCCCCGCCCAGAGCAGCGCGAACTCTAGCTACGCCACTGCTTTCTCTATGTGTGTTAATCGTATATAGTGCCTTTCCATAGGTATTTAGGAGAGTGGGCTTATTTTGCGTAATATCTATCTATTGCTAGTTAGAGAAGAAGGATTATTTTATAGAGCGCCTTTCTGTAGCTATTTAGGAAATCAAATTAATTTTTTTGTAGTGTCTTTCTGTAGGTATTTAAGTATATTCTTTTATATCGTACCTTTCTGTCATTGTTCATGAGTTTTAATTTTACAAAGCACCTTTATGTAGCTATTCTTCAACAAGTCTTGATTTGTATGGTGCCTTTCCCTAGGTGTGATTATTCTTTTATGGTGACTTTTTTATCTCTTCATGAAAATGTGCTCATCCTATAAAATGCCTTTCTGTAGTTATTTTGAAAAAGGATATTCTTCAATTGAGTGCCCTGGCTTGATGCAGCTATTTATGAAAACCTCATTTTTTATAACGGCTTTCTCTAGCTACAGTATTAAAGAAGGTGTGTTGATTTTTTATACTGCCTTTCTGTTGCCCTGCAGAAAAGTGTGTTCATCGTATATAGTGCCTTTCTGCAGCTATTCTGAAAAGCATATTGTTTTTCTAGAGGGCCGTGATGTAGCTACTGTATTCAAGAAGAGGGCTTCATTGTTCATTGCTATTCTGATAAACGTGTTTATGTTTCATTGTACTTTTTTCTAGCCATTCCAGAAAGTGTGCACATTTTCTGCTGTGTCTTTATCGGCTGTTTATCGGCCATAACAATGTCTTCTACTTCTTCTTTCGGCTGCTCCCATTAGGGGTTGCCACAGCGGATCATCTTCTTCCATATCTTCCTGTCTTCTGCATCTTGTTCTGTTATGCCCATCACCTCCATGTCCTCTCTCACCACATCCATGAACCTCCTCTTAGGCCTTCCTCTTTTCCTCTTCCCTGGCAGCTCTATCCTTAGCATCCTTCTCCCAATATACCCCTCATCTCTCCTCTGCACACGTCCAAGCCAACACAATCTCACCTCTCTGACCTTGTCTCCCAACCGTCCAACCTGAGCTGACCCTCAAATGTCCTCATTTCTAATCCTGTCCATCCTCGTCACACCCAATGCAAATCTTAGCATCTTTAACTCTGCCTCCACCAGCTCTGTCTCCTGCTTTCTGGTCAGTGCCACCGTCTCCAACCCACATAATAATAATAATAATAATAATAATAATAATAATAATGATAATAATACATTTTATTTATAAAAGGTGTCTTTCTGAGAACTCAAGGACACCGAACAAAAAATAAATAAATAAATAAAAAGACACATTATAAACATATAATATAGCTGGTCTCACTACTGTCCTGTAGACCTTGCCTTTCAACAATGTCAAGTCAAGTTGGGGAACATGCACTGGTACAGTGAGTTACCGCACTCACTACACGACGAAACAACTCAGGATCCCAGTTTGCAACCCCCCAGGCAGACACGCGGTCCAGTCCCACCCTCCGGAAATGACCCTCTATCTGCCACAGCCAGGTGTTACGTGGGCGACCCCTTGGCATGGTCCAGCCACTCGGGTCCCCAACAATGAGGATCTTATGAGTCGGTTCACCTTCGGGGAAATGCGCCACATGGCCGTAGTGCTGTACAGTGCATCCGGAAAGTATTCGCAGCGCATCACTTTTTCCACATTTTGTTATGTTACAGCCTTATTCCAAAATGGATTCAATTCATTTTCTTCCTTAGAATTCTACACACAACACCCCATAATGACAACGTGAGCAAAGTTTACTTGAGGTTTTTGCAAATTTATTAAAAATAAACAAACTGAGAAATCCCATGTCCTTAAGTATTCACAGCCTTTGCTCAATACTTTGTCGATGCACCTTTGGCAGCAATTCCAGCCTCAAGTCTTTTTGAATATGATGCCACAAGCTTGGCACACCTATCCTTGGCCAGTTTCGCCCATTCCTCTTTGCAGCACCTCTCAAGCTCCATCAGGTTGGATGGGAGGCGTCGGTGCACAGCCATTTTAAGATCTCTCCAGAGATGTTCAATCGGATTCAAGTCTGGGCCACTCAAGGACATTCACAGAGTTGTCCTGAAGCCACTCCTTTGACATCTTGGCTGTGTGCTTAGGGTCGTTGTCCTGCTGAAAGATGAACCGTCTCCCCAGTCTGAGGTCAAGAGCGCTCTGGAGCAGGTTTTCATCCAGGATGTCTCTGTACATTGCTGCAGTCATCTTTCCCTTTATCCTGACTAGTCTCCCAGTTCCATCCCCACAGCATGATGCTGCCACCACCATGCTTCACTGTAGGGATGGTATTGGCCTGGTGGTGAGCGGTGCCTGGTTTCCTCCAAACGTGACACCTGGCATTCACACCAAAGAGTTCAATCTTTGTCTCATCAGACCAGAGAATTTTGTTTCTCATGGTCTGAGAGTCCTTCAGGTGCCTTTTGGCAAACTCCAGGCGGGCTGCCATGTGCCTTTTACTAAGGAGTGGCTTCCGTCTGGCCACTCTACCATACAGGCCTGATTGGTGGATTACTGCAGAGATGGTTGTCCTTCTGGATGGTTCCCCTCTCTCCACAGAGGACCTCTGGAGCTCTGACAGAGTGACCATTGGGTTCTTGGTCACCTCTCTGACTAAGGCCCTTCTCCCCCGATCGCTCAGTTTAGATGGCCGGCCAGCTCTAGGAAGAGTCCTGGTGGTTTCGAACTTCTTCCACTTATGGATGATGGAGGCCACTGTGCTCATTGGGACCTTCAAAGCAGCAGAAATTTTTCTGTAACCTTCCCCAGATTTGTGCCTCGAGACAATCCTGTCTCGGAGGTCTACAGACAATTCCTTTGACTTCATGCTTGGTTTGTGCTCTGACATGAACTGTCAACTGTGGGACCTTCTATAGACAGGTGTGTGCCTTTCCAAATCATGTCACATCAACTGAATTGACCACAGGTGGACTCCAATGAAGCTGCAGAAACATCTCAAGGATGATCAGGGGCAACAGGATGGACCTGAGCTCAATTTGGAAATTCATGGCAAAGGCTGTGAATACTTCTGTACATGTGCTTTCTCAGTTTTTTATTTTTAATAAGTTTGCAAAAACCACAAGTAAACATTTTTCATGTTGTCATTATGGGGTGTTGTGTGTAGAATTCTGAGGAAAAAAATGAATTCAACCCATTTTGAAATAAGGCTGTAACATAACAAAATGTGGAAAAAGTGATGAGCTGTGACTATTTTCTGGATGCACTGTAACTGACAGTCCCTCACAATGCAGGTCATGTGCCTCATTCCGGACTCCATGAACATCACAAAGTCAAGCTAACAGTAACTAACTCACAGGTGGCACAGTGGTAGTGCTGCTGCTTTGCAGTAAGGAGACTGTGGAAGATTGTGGGTCCGCTTCCTGGTTCCTCCCTGTGTGGATAGCACTTTGAGTACAGAGAAAAGCGCTATATAAATGTAATGAATTTATTTATTTTTAATGGTACCCAGGTCTTTCTGGAGAGACACAATACCAATGGAGTCCAGTCTTCGTCTCAGGTCACTGGATAGCGTCCATGTCTCACAACCTTATAGTAAGACAGGAAGCACCAGGACTTGGAAAACTTGGACCTTGTCCTTTGTAGAGATATCGGGAGCGCCACACACCCCTTTCCAGCGACCTCATGACCCCCCCATGCTCTCCCAATCCGTCTACTGACTTCACAGGAAGAGTCACCAGAGACGTGAAAATCACTGCCAAGGTAATTCTACAATGTATAGCAGATTAATTATACCCAAAGAGAAAAGCTATTAAAACTGAAGGTACGTCACATGTAATCCATTTACTTTGATATCTGCTTCCAAAACGTTGACATCATGAATTTTACTTGTGATAGAAGCACTTAGAAATTTGATATCAGGTTTATGAAATTTGGTATGATAGCTTAAATGCTAATATATACGCATTTTAAACTCTCACATCGTATTTTAGAGTCCTGATACTTCCTGTCTTGCTTTATGGTTGCGAGACATGGACGCTATCCAGTGACCTGAGACGAAGACTGGACTCCTTTGGTACTGTGTCTCTCCAGAACGTCCTTGGGTACCGTTAGTTTGACTTTGTGTTGCTCATGGAGTCCCGGATGAGGCACATGGCCTGCATTGTGAGGGAGCCTCAGTTACGGCACTACGATCCCCGAGGGTGATCCGGCTCGTAAGATCCTCATTGTTGGCTGGACCAGGCCAATGGGTCGCCCGCGTAACACCTGGCTGCAGCAGATAGAGGGTCATTTCTGGAGGGTGGGACTGGACCACATGTCAATGGGGGGGGTTGCCAACCGAGATCCTGAGTTGTTTCGACGTGTAGTGGGTGCGGCAACGCGCTATACCAGTGCTTGCTCCCCAACTTGACTTGACATGACATCATTTTTTGTCATTTTGATATCCCATTTATGAGACAGAATATTAGGCTTATAACATTTGATACTGATAATCTCTTATTTTGAAGTGTGATGTCTAGAATTTAAAACATTTGATATTGCCGTTTTTAAAATTTGATAGCCTGCTGTGGAAAACTAATATCAAGTTTTTAGAAATGGATGTCAACATTGTAATGTTTGTTACCAAGCTGTTAAATTTGATATGCTTTTAAAATTTGATGTCGAGCTTGTATATTTTATACAGTGTCTTCTGATAGCCGTTTATCTTATAGTCTGCTATACTACTTATGGTTTACAAAGCCTTCAGAATGTTTTTCACCTTACACTCCAAGGAATATAACAAAAATGAAACCCCTTATAACATTGCAGGATGCTGAGAAATGACTTCACGCTTTTGTTTTCAGTCGACTAGTTTACTGTAACGTATTCCTCTCAGGACCACCCAAAAAAGGCATCAATTGATTGCAACGAGTGCAGAATGGAGCTGCTAGAATCTTACCTAGGAAAAGAAAATCTGAGTACATCACCTCAGTCTTAGCGTCACTACACTGGTTACCTGTGCCATTTAGAATTGACTTTAAAATACTGCTAATGGTTTACAAAGCCTTCAATAATCTTCTACATCTTATATTTCAGAACACCTCTCACCTTACACTCCAAATCATAACCTTAGATCTTCAAATGACAGTCTGCTTAGAATTCCAAGAAAGTGATGAGGCGGCCATCTGCTGTTATGCATCTAAATTCTGGAATAGCTGACTGATAGAAATTCGCCAGGCTGATACAGTGGAGCACTTTAAACAAACTACCAAAAACCAGTTACTGGAACACGGCTCTCTCAGAGCTTCATTTTAGTGTAACCCTGATATTCTGCATTGGCATTTAATTATAATTCTTTTTCATGGCTCCACAATCCATACTAACCCCTACTTTCTCTGCTGTTCTTTTCCCGGTTCCCTGTGGTGCTAATCTGTGCCACCGCCACCTGATCAAAGCACCATGATGTCCCTACATTAATGGACTGAAGGCCAGTGGTCCACATGTCCACCATCATCATCTTTAAATTCTTTCACGGGAAGCCTGAAAACATTGAGGACTGAGTGAGATCATTGATGTTAGGTAGAATGCCTAGTGGGTCTGGGTGGTCTCCTGGCCTCGGACCCCCAGCAAATTTTTTTTTTTTTTTTTTGTTTTGTTTTTCTGTCCTCCTGGCCTTCGGACCTAACTTTATTCTTTGTTGCTTAGTATTGGCTAATCTTATCTTTTAATTCTTCATCTGGTAAAGCACTTTGAGCTCCGCCACTTGTATGAAAATGTGCCATAGAAATAAATGTTGCTGTTGCTGTTGTTGTAGTCTCTGTCTGCAGATATTCATGAAAGTGTTTATGGTACATTTAAATGGCTATTTAGGAAAGCCAGTTCATTTTATATAGTGCCTTAGCGTGGCACTGCCACGAGATGGAAAGCAGTCTTTATTTTGCTGTAAACAATTACAATACAATACTCCTTCATGTTTCAGCTGCTCCCGTTAGGGGTCGCCACAGCGGATCATCTTTTTCCATCAACTACCATACAATTTATTTTTGTGTAGCCCAAGATCACACAAGGAGTACCGCAATGGGCTTTAACAGGCCCTGCCTTTTCGACAGCCCCCTGTCCAACCTTGAAGAAAAACTCCCAAAAAAACCCTAGTAACGAAAAAAAAAATGGAAGAAACCTTGGGAAAGGCAGTTCAAGGAGAGACCACCTTTCCAGGTAGGTTTGGGCAAAGGATGACAGCAAGGACAGGGGACACTGACACACAATTCTTAGTTACCTTGCATATATCCATATTTCTATTACCACACATTATTCTAATACATACTCTTCTTAAAAAATTATAGCCTCCCACATATACACTGATAAGTTTTTTCCTTAATAAAGTTTTTATAAAATAAATTTAAAAGCAGGGGTGGGGATCGATCTGTTCTTAACATTATTCTTTTTTTTGTAAAAACTTGATTGCTATGTATTGATTGTAATAAAATTAATAAATAAAAAAAATAAAAAAATAAATAAATAAATTTAAAAGGTCCGTAAATATTTAGCAATTCTTATTTAAAACATCCACCCATCCAGTTATATCCTAACTACAGGGGTCTGCTGGAGCCAATGCCAGCCAACACAGGGCACAAGGCAGGAAACAAACCCCGGGCAGCCCACCACAGGGTGCACACCCACACCAAGCACAATTTAGGATCGCCAATGCACCCAACCTGCATGTCTTTGGACTGTGAAGCGAACCCAGGTCTCCTTACTGCGAGGCAGCAGCGCTACCCACTGCACCACCATGCTGCCCCCATTTAAAACAAAATCTCATATATTATTTCATAAAATCACTTTTACTTTAAAATATATTTCAGTTAAAATGTCTGGGGCTTTATTAAAAAAGAGTATTAAATACTCTTCCATTCCATTAAAGGTATTAAAAATAATTTAAATAGCGAATTCAAATATCAATATATATTGTGTGTCCGCAATACAATATAATAGTGCAGTAGAAATATTACAAGTGCAGAGCAAAATTCAACATTAGATGATATCCCATAATAGGATTCTGATTTGTTCAGAGTCCTGGAGACCTCGGCCATCAAGCTGCCTCACCCTATTGGCCATTCCACAGCTGAGTCAGCGCTGGGCCAGCCAATCAGATGAAAGGACCCTTCCAGTGCTCCTCCATTACAGATGACTTTACTTTAGGCAGGCAAACAACTTGGCAGGTGGGCAGTGGCACCAAGTGCCACATTTGAGTACAGAGAAGAGAAACTGAACAGGTGAGGGTTAGTAACAAATTATAACTATCATGTTACTTATGGGGTGGCACGGTGGCTCAGTGGGTAGCGCTGCTGCCTCGCAGTAAGGAGACCTGGGTTCGCTTCCTGGGTCCTCCCTGCATGGATTTTGCATGTTCTCCCTGTGTCTGAGTGGGTTTGCTCCGGTTTCCTCCCACAGTCCAAAGACATGCAGGTTAGGTGCATTAGCGATCCAAAATTGTGCTTGTTGAGTGTGCCCTGTGGTGGGCTGGTGCCCTGCCTGGGGTTTGATTCCTGCCTTGTGCCCTGTGTTGGCTGGGATTGGCTCCAGCAGAACCCCGTGACCCTGTAGTTAGAATATGGTGGGTTGGTGGATGGATGGATGTTACTGATGTTTTATTGCTAATGACTGACAACAGAGATGCAGTCTGCACAGTTAATCAGCAGCTCTAGTCAGGGTGTGCTAAACTGAAGTTGTGAGTCTTCAGCCAGGGGTTTGAAAGCTGAGACCGAAGGGGCATTTCTTATAGCAGAAGGCAGACCACTCCACAGTGTAGGGGCCCTGTAACTAAAAGCTTGACCTCCCGCTGTTATTTTATTAATCCTTGGAATCCTAAACAGACCGGCATCTTGAGATCTTAATGTGCGCTCAGGTTTGTAAGTCATGATAAGTTCAGACAAGTAAGCCGGACCTCGGCCATTTAATGCTTTATATGTTAAAAGGAGGATTTTGAAATCTGCCCTGAACTTGACTGAGAGCCAGTGTAAGGACTTAAGAACGGGAGTTATGTATTCATATTTTCATGTTCTTGTAGTCTCAGACAACATTCATAAACTCACGTATTCCATTTGAAGGTCATGGAGGGCTGAATGTATCCTTGAAGTGTGGGGTATAAAACAGGAGCCAATCCTGTGCCCTTTCATCACTTGGCATTCTCGTCTGCACATCCTGACAGGGCCGGTTCTGTGTCTCCAGTTAACTGAACAGGCATGGTTTTTGGGATGTGGCACACAAACAAGACTGCACAGAGGAAAACCCAACATGGGGAAGGACGAGAACATGCAAACACCACACAGACAGCGACCAGCACATCCTCCCATATGCCCCCGGTGCATGACTGATGAGTTATTTTGTGGTTTTGAGTAGGCCGTGTAATGGCCTGGTGTCCTGTCCAGAGTTGGTTCCTGTCTTGCACCCAGTGTTGCTGCCCCTGGGACCCAAAATTGGATTAAGTTGATGTGATGTAGGCAGCATGGTAGCACAGTGGTAGCGCTGCTGCCTTGCAGTAAAGAGGCCTGAGTTCTCCTCCTGGGTCCTCCCAGTGTCTGCGTGGGTTTCCTCCCACAGTCCAAAGACATGCAGGTTAGGTGGATTGGTGATCCTAAATTGTCCCTAGTGTGTGCTTGGTGTCTGTGTGTGTGTGTGTGTGTGTGTGTGTGTGTGCGCCCTGACCGGGGTTTGATTCCTGCCATGTGCCCTGTGTTGGCTGGGACCCCCGTGACCCTGTAGTTAGGATATAGCGGGTTGGACAACGACTGTCTGACTGATGTGATGTAAAAGAATAGAAGCTAAACACTCCAAAGAAACGAGCAAGAAGTAGGCAGCGTCCCACCGAAACGTGACGTTCTCCGTCTGCCATGGTTGCCTGCCATGACTTGAGACCTGATCAAAGATGAATCTTTGGAGCCAAAATACTAAGCAGGCAGCTGCCATCATCTCTGATTGTTTAAATTAAAGACAGACTCTTCTTCCATCTCGGTTTCTGGCGCTCAAGGCTATTGTATAACACCTAATTGCTCGGCATGTCACCGTTAATCGTGAAAACGGCCGGCATGTACAGTGAACAAGTGTACAAAGTGTTCTTGTTTTTTATTTTTATTTTAAAACCGTCATTTTAAGATTTTAAGTGGAAATGCCAAAAACACAGAAGCAAACGTATCTGCTGGGTTTCTTGCGATTGCTGGAGGAAGAGCAACTCCAAAAGGCACGTGTTAAAATTAAAATCACACAACAAAGAAAATAAAAGGCAATGTGTGCCGGTGATGACCGCCTCATTCGTCTGCAGTCCATTCAACACGAAGGAGCCACTGATGTTTTTGTTCCCATCTTGCTAGTGAGATGATTTTAAACAAGGAGGGAAAAACACAGCAAACGTGAGGACCAAATCATCAGGACACATCCCAGCAGAAGGCCCGTTTTGTTATTAGCAATAGTAGGATCAGAGCGACCTCCATGTCTAGGCAGCTGACTACACAAAAGGGAGTACACCCCTGACATCTTTGTAAATATTTTATTCTATCTTTTCATGGGACGACACTGAAGATGTGACACTTTGATCCAATGTCAAGTAGTCCGTGTACAGCTTGTATCACAGTGTCAATTTGCTGTCCCCTCAAAATAACTCAACACACAGCCATTAATGTCTAAACCGCTGGCAACAAAAGTGAGTACACCTCTAAGTGAAAAATGTCCACATTGTGCCCAAAGTGTCAGTATTTTGTGTCGCCGGCCCCCATTATTTTCCAGCACTGCCTTAACTCTCTTGGGCATGGAGTTCACTTGAGCTTCACAGGTTGCCACCGGAATCCTCTTCCACTCCTCCATGACGGAGCTGGTGGATGTTACTCACCCTGCAGTCCTCCACCTTCCGTTTGAGGATGCCCCACAGATGCTCAATAAAGTTTAGGTCTGAATACATGCTTGGCCAGTCCATCACCTTCACCCTCAGTGGTCATCTTGGAGGTGTGTTTGGGGTCGTTATCATGTTGGCATACTGCCCTGTGGCCCAGGTAGTGGATCACGCTCTGCTTCAGTATGTCACAGTACATGTTGGCAGTCATGGTTCCCTCAATGAACTGTAGCTCCCCAGTGCTGGCAGAACTCATGCCGCCCCAAACCATGACACTCTCACCACCATGCTTGACTGTAGGCAAGACACACTTGTGTTTGTACTCCTCACCTGGTTGCCGCCACACACGCTTGACACCATCTGAACCAAATAAGTTGATCTTGGTCTCATTAGGTTCCAGTAATCCATGTCCTTAGTCTGCTTGTCTTCAGCAAACTGCTTGCAGGCTTTCTTGTGCATCATCTTTAGAGGAGGCTTCCTTCTGGGACGACAGCCATGCAGACCAATTTGATGCAGTGTGCGGCGGGCGTATAGTCTGAGCACTGCCAGGCTAACCCCCCACCCCTTCAACCTCTGCAGCAATGCTGGCACCACTCATACGTCTGTTTTCAAATGACAACCTCTGGATATGATGCTGAGCACGTGCCCTCAACTTCTTTGGTCGACCGTGGCGAGGCCTGTTAAACCGCTGTATGGTCTCTGCCACCGTGCTGCAGCTCAGTTTCTTATAGCCTCGGCCATCTTTATGGAGAGCAACAATTCTTTTTTTCAGATCCTCAGAGAGTTCTTTGCCATGAGGTGCCATCTTGAACTTCCAGTAACCAGTATGAGAGAGAGAGTGTGAGAGGGATAACACCAACGTTAACACACCTGAGACCTCATAACACTAATGAGTCACATGACACTGGGGAGGGAAAATGGCTAATTGGGCACAGTTTGGACGTTTTTCACTTAGGGGTGTACTCACTTTTGTTGCCAGTGGTTTAGACATTAATGGCTGTGTGTTGAGTTATTTTGAGGGGACAGCAAATTGACACTGTGATACAAGCTGTACACGGACTACATTGGATCAAAGTTTCATATCTTCAGTGTTGTCCCATGAAAAGATATAATAAAGTATTTCCAAAAATTGTGAGGGGTGTACTCACTTTTGTGAGATACTGTGTATATATAGCGCCTTTATTGTCCATCATACTTCACATCAGGAGGACCCACAGCCTTGGGTTCAATTTACAAAACACAAGTAACATAAGACTTATATACGGTGCCCTCCTTAGTGTTTGGGACAAAGACACATTTTTTTCCATGTTCCTCTCTCTGCTCCACAGTTTGAAATTCTAAATCAAACCATTCAGACATTGCGATTAAAGTGCACATTGCAGACTTTGATTTAATAAATGGATTTACAGACATTTCAGTCATACTGTGTAGAAAGGACAACACTTTTCATAAGCAGACCCTTATTTCAGGGCACCATAATGTTTGGCATTCACAGGTGTTTGTGATCCCTCAGGTGGGATTCATGGCTTCATCAGATACCTCGGCTTCCTTCTACCCTTGGGAGTCTGTAGTTGGCATTGTTCAACATGAGGACATGAGCTGTGCCAGTGGCAGTCAATGAAGCCATCATGAGGCTGAAAAACAAGATAGTAGCAGGAAAAGCGCCATATACATAACATATGAAAAAGTTTGGGAACCCCTCTCAGCCTGCATAATAATTGATTCTCCTTTCAACAGTAAAGATAACAGTGGTATGTCTTTCATTTCCTAGGAACATCAGAGTCCTGCGGTGTTTTCTGAACAAAGATTTTTAGTGCCGCAGTATTTAGTTATATGAAATTAAATCAAATGTGAAAAACTGGCTGTGCACAAATGTGGATCCCATTGTCATTTGGCTGATTTGAATGTCTGTCACTGCTCAATGCTGATTACTTGGCTGGATGAGCTCCTTAAGCCTTGAACTTCATAGACAGGAGCTAGTGGATGTTAGAGACCTTGCGCTCCTCCACCGTCTGTTTGAGGATGCCCCACAGATGCTCAATAAGGTTTAGGTCTGGAGACATGCTTGGCCAGTCCAGTACCTTTACTCAATCATGAGTGGTAGCAGGTATTTAAGGTGGTCAATCGCAAGTTGTGCTTCCTTCCCTTTGACTCTCCTCTGAAGAGTGACAGACAGCATGGGAACCTCAAAGCAACTCTCAAAAGATCTGAAGACAAAGATTGTTCAGTCTCCTGGTTTAGGGGAAGGCTACAAAAAGCCATCTCAGAGGTTTAAACTGTCAGCTTCAACTGTAAGGAATGGAATCAGGAGATGGAAGGCCACAGGCACAGTTGCTGTTAAACCAGCAGGTCTGGCAGGCCAAAAAAAATAAAAGAGGAGGCATATGCGCAGGATTGTGAGAATGATTACAGACAACCCACAGATCACCTCCAAAGACCTGCAAGAACATCTCGCTGCAGATGGTGTATCTGTACATCGTTCTACAATTCAGCGCAATTTGCACAAAGAACATCTGTATGGCAGGGTGATGAGAAAGAAGTCCTTTCTGCACTCACGTCACAAACAGAGTCGCTTGTTGTATGCCAATGCTCATTTAGACAAGCCAGATTCATTTTGGAACAAAGTGCTTTGGACTGATGAGACAAAAATTGAGTTATTTGGTCAGAACAAAAATCACTTTGCACGACGGAAGAAGAACACCGCATTCCAAGAAAAACACCTGCTACCTCCTGTCAAATTTGGTGGAGGTCCCATAATGCTCTGGGGCTGTGTGGCCAGTTCAGGGACTGGGGCCCTTGTTAAAGTCGAGGGTCGGAGGAATTCAAGTCAATATTAACAGATTCTTCAGGATAATGTTCAAGCATCAGTCACAAAGTTGAAGTTACTTAAGCAGGGGTTGGATATTCTAACAAGACAATGAGCCAAAACACAATTCGAAATCTACAAAGACAGTCATGCAGAGGGAGAAATACAATGATCTGGAATGGCCGTCACAGTCCCCTGACTTGAATATCATCGAAAATCGATGGGATGATCTGAAGTAGGCTGTCCATCAAATTGAACAGAACTGGAGAGATTTTGTATGAAGAATGGTCAGAAATACCTCCATCCAGAATCCAGACACTCATCACAGGCTATAGGAGGACAGCGTCGAGAGGCTGTTAGATTTTCAAAATGAGGCTCAACTAAGTATTGATGTCATATCTCTGTCTAATTTTGTTATGATGCATATTGCATATCTTCTGTTAATCCAATAAACTTAATGTCACTGCTGAACTACGACTGTGTCCATAAGGCATGTCAGATATTAAAAGGAAGTTGTTACTTTGAAATCTCAGCTGATGAGAAACAAAAATCCAAAGAATTAAGTGGGGTTCCCAAACTTTTTCATATGACTGTCAATGTAAAGAATTATTATAATTATTTTAATTAATGCTGCCAGTTTAGGTGTCAGCTCCTCATGGTCACAATATGGATGAACAGCTTAGATGATGGATGGATGGATAACAGCAAATGCAGGTACAAGCGGCGTTCACTGTCCATATTGAAAGCTAAATTATCTGTTACGCTTTTCAATTATCCATTCACAGTACAGTTAGTTTCCTGAATGTGTGCAAATGGAGCACAAGCTGGCCAAGTGACCTGCTCAGGGGTCACACAGGGGGTGAAAAGGTGGGAATCGAAGCAGCTGGCGCGCGATGCCTTGGGCACAAGTCAGCGGTTTAATTAAATAACAGCAAAGTAAGGTGACTGCAGACAAAAACTCCACGGCGTGGTGGAGCCGCCTTTGGTGTCACCTTCGAGAAACGTGAAACGCTGCAGCAATAACTCGCCCACGGTCTTTTCATTAGGATAAGGAGTCGGTGTTTGTGTTCCTTTAGATGATATTTAAAGAATGCCATCGTTCCATCACACTGAGGAATTTTGGAATTTCATTTGGGGTGGGGAGGTCTTCCATTAGAGGATACTTGTGTGTATGTCGTGTGCAGGAAAGGGAAGGGGAAGAAAGTGAAAGCCGACTCGCATTTCAGCCTCAGGCCGAGTCCTGACACACGTTTACTGGTTCCTTATGCATCGGGGAGCAAACAGAGTTCATCGGCTCAAATGAACTCACGACTGTCTAAGGAGACGCCGGGAGGACTTCATGAATTGAGCATGTTCACACTTTTAAGTTGGCACAGGCTGAGTGGCTATGTCCCTTATATCTGCATTGTATAGTGGCATAAGCGCTGGTATTTCAGTCTACAGTTAACAGGGGGCGCTATATTTAAAAAATATGGAATGGTGTGTCCCAGACAGTAAAACTATGAAATATTAGTATTTTGTAATAATCAGGATAGAATTGAGGGTGTCGATGTGATTGGACCACTAGGGTCAAGTGACCATAATGTAATACAATTCTCAGTATTTTGTAAGAGTGCAGATGCAAAGACTAAAATTGTGAAGTTGAACTTTGGTAGGGCTAATTTTGAGCAGATGTGACAAAGTCTAAGTAGGATAGACTGGGATAAGCTTTTAAATGTGGAGACAGTCGAGGAGCAGTGGAACAGGTTTAAAAATGTAATGCAGGACAGATACAGACCTACATTTGGAATTAATAGGAAACTAAAAAAAACTCCACGGTGGATTAATAAAGATTTAAAAAAGAAGTTGCAAAGGAAAAAACTGCTGTATAAGGCAAAGACTAATGACTGCAAAGAGAACCGTAGCGCGTATGAGAACATGAGGGCAACCATTAAGAAGGATATCAGGGAGGCTAAAAGACAGTTGGAGTGGAAAATAGCAGATAAGGTGAAAGAAGACCCCAAGAGATTCTTTCAGTATTTTAGTAGTAAAAGAACAGTTAAGGAGGAGGTCAAGTTCATCAGGAATAGTAAAGGGGAATTAAAAGATACAATGAAATAGCAGATGCCCTAAACTTACATTTTTCTGAGGTGTTCCCAAGTTAGCAAGTGGATAACCTCAGAGCAGTAACAGGGACTACTAAGGAGGTACTGAGGGATTTAGAAATTGTAGAGAGAGAAGAGCTGCTGAGATTAAATAAGATGAACTCAAACAAATCACCAGGACCAGGTAATATTTATCCTCGTGTTCTTAAGGAGGCTAGTGAGTACAGATAGAAACCCTTGACACAAATTTTTAGGAAGTCACTGCGCACTGGAGAGATTCTAAAGGACTGGAAAATGGCAAATATCATCCCATTATATAAAAAAAGGTGACAGGGCAGATCCAAGCAACTATAGGCCAGTAAGCTTAACAAGCATCACAGGAAAATTAATGGAAGGAATTATTAACGATAAGATTGAGCAACACATGGCAAGGACAGGAGTTATTCTGAACAGTCAGCATAGGTTCAGAAGAGGGAGGTCGTGTTTTACTAACATGTTGGAATTCTATGAGGAGGCAACAAAAGGATCTGATCAGAGTGGAGCAGATGAGATTATTGATGTGGACTTTCAGAAAGCATTTGATAAGGTGCCACATGACAGGTTGGGCATCAAGTTAAAAGAAGTGGGTGTTCAGGGTGATGTTTTTAGATGGGTACAGAATTGGCTCAGACACAGGAAGCAGAGGGTGATGGTGTGAGGAACTTCATCAGAACTGGCCGATGTTAAGAGGGGTGACCAGCAGGGGGCAGTGCTAGGGCCGCTGTTATTTTTAATATATATAAATCAGCGTTTCTCAACCTGTAAGTATTTGCGTATTGTTTTCTTTTTTTCACATCTTCGTGCCCCTCTAGGAGGGCCCGCCCCACAGGTTAAGAACCACTGATATAAATGATTTAGATAGGAATATAAGTAACAAACTGGTTAAGTTTGCAGATAATACCAAGATAGGTGGACTAGCAGATCATTTGGAATCCATTATATCACTACAGAAGGACTTGGATAGCATACACAATTGGGCAGATTTGTGGCAGATGAAATTTAATGTCAGTAAATGTAAAGTATGACCCATAGGGAGTAAAAATGTTAGGTTTGAATACACAATGGGCAGTCGGAAAATCAGAGGTCCACCTTATGAGAAGGATTTAGGAGTCGTAGTGGACTCTAAGTTATTAACTTCCCGACAGTGTTTAGAAGCCATTAAGAAGGCTAACAGAATGTCAGGTTATATAGCGCCCTGATGTGTGGAGTACAATTCCAAAGAGGTTCTGCTCAACCTTTATAATGCACTGGTGAGGCCTCATCTGGAGTCCTGGGTGCAGTTTTGGTCTCCAGGCTACAAAAAGGACATAACAGCACAAGAGAAGGTCCAGAGAAGAGCGACTAGGCTGATTCCAGGGTTACAGGGGATGAGTTATGAGGAAAGAATACAAGAGCTGAGCCTTTATAGTTTAAGTAAAAGAAGATTAAGAGGAGACCTGAATGACAAGTTTAAAATCATGAAGTGAATTAGTCCAGTGGGTTGAGACGCTAATTTTAAAATGAGTTCATCAAGAACACGGGGACACAGTTGGAAACTTGTTAAGGGTAAATTTCACACAAACATTAGGAAGTTTTTCTTTACACAAAGAACGATAGACATTTGGAATAAGTGACCAAGTCGAGGGGTGGACAGTAAGACTTTAGAGACCCCCCAAAGCTCGACTTGATGTTATTTTACAAGAATTTAGTGGGTAGGACTGGCGAGCTTTGTTGGGCTGAATGGCCCACTTCTCGTCCAGATTGTTCTAATGTTCTAATGAGAAATCTGACAGGCGAGAAAGGAGACCATTCAGTCCATTTGTCACTTGTTTTTTTAGCTAATAGGTACATTGTCCCAAAATTTCATAAACATATTTCTTAAAGATTACCCAGGTTTCTTCTTAAACTCCTTGTCTCTGTGGTTTGTTCCAGAATCGCACAACTCTCTGTGTAAAAAGTGCTTCCTGGCTTCAGTCCTAAAGGCACTTCTCCTTAATTTCCACTGGTGTCCTCGAGTACATCATCAAACCATTCTACTGGATGTAATTTATCGAGGCCTTTGAGATTTTTGAAATCCTGGATGAGGTCTCCATGCAGTCTCCTCTGTTCAAGAATAAACAGGTTTACTTCTCTGAGTCTGTTCTGCTCTTACTCTGTTCAATGCTTGTATGGACTGGGTGTTGGGTAAGGTCATGGGGTCCAGCGGCTGTGGGCCATCTGTTGGCGAAGAAAGATTCACGGATCTTGACTTTGCTGATGATGCTGTGATCTTTGCGGAGTCAATGGAGGCTCTGATGGGGGCTCTCGAGAGTCTGAGAAACAAGTCTGAATGTCTGGTCCTGTGTGTGTCCTGATAAAAACCACAATCAGGCCTTTAATGACCTCTTCAGCAGGGTGTCTGTCTGTGGAGAGAGTGTCGACCTCGTCATTGAGAGGTTTACTTACCTTGGCGGTGACATTCATGTCTCTGGTGACTCTTCCTGTGAAGTCAGTAGACAGATTGGGAGAGCATGGGGGGGGTCATGAGGTTGTTGGAAAGGGGTGTGTGGTGCTCCCGATATCTCTACAAAAGGACAAAGGTCCAAGTTTTCCAAGTCCTGGTGCTTCCTGTCTTGCTATATGGTGTGACAGATAGGGGGCGCTGTCGTACCCTTGAACCCTCGGATCAGGCGCCAGACACCAGATAAAAGTCCAATAATAATTTTTATTCAGACAAAAATGTGCACAAAGCACCCTCCACTCCACTATACTCATCTATACTAATAAAAGGCAAAGCCCTGACTGACTGACTGACTCACTCACTCATCACTAATTCTCCAACTTCCCTTGTAGGTAGAAGGCTGAAATTTGGCAGGCTTATTCCTTATAGCTTACTTACAAAGGTTAAGCAGGTTTCATTTCGAAATTCTTCGTGTAACGGTCATAACTGAATCCTACTTATGTACATATAAACGGCCATAGCCTGCAGCTCGGTAGCCGTGAGAGGCGGAGTTGTGTCCCTCATCGTCACGCCTCCCACGTAATTGAGTGCCTGCCCATATAAGGCTGTCCATCAGCAGCTATCCAATAGACACGCTGCCGCTAAATATTCGCGGGTGAAGGACTGTGCTTATGCAAACGAAGATGAGATGGTCAGGGATAGACTAGTGTTTGGCACAAACTCAGCAAAAGTGCGAGAGAAACTTTTAAGTGCCGGGTCTTAGCTAACATTAAATAAAGCCGTGGACTTCGCAAGATCGCACGAGATAGCACAAGCACAGCTGAGAACCTTCGATGCATGTACTCCGAGCGGCTCACGTGAACTGACTGTGAACGCATTACGCAGAGAACAAGCAAGACCTCCATAGAGCGCTGAACAAAAAACGCATTACACAATTGTGAAGGCAGCAAAAGAATATGAAGCGAGTGACGCATACAAGCATATTCATAAGTGCAGCTACTGCGGAAACAAAGCACACAGTGTAAACCTTAAGTGTAAATTAAGTTCATAGACACGCTGCTGCTGGCGTTTGGCATTCCCACAACGAATATGATATTCGCGAGATACAAGTTTAATGAGACGACACAGGGTATAAACGAGACTTTCGATCACTTTGTAACAGAGTTAAAAATGCTGGTGAAGGACTGTGCTTATGCAAACAAGGATGAGATGGTCAGGGATAGAATAGTGTTTGGCACAAACTCAGCAAAAGTGCGAGAAAAACTTGATCTGAGCTAACATTAAATGAAGCCATGGACATCGCAAGATCGCACGAGATAGCACAAGCACAGCTGGGAACCTTCGATGCATGTACTGACCACTTCGATGAATGAAACCTGTTATCTCTACAATGGTTGACAACGAAGATGAGATGGTCAGGGATAGACTAGACAAGCACGAAATGTAACTTGAACACAACACGTCCTCCAAATACGAACCTGATTGAAAGAAATAATGATAATCAAATCCTTGATGACAGCAACACTCATAACAGTGACAAAACAATTACATTGACAGTCATGTTACGTTATTTTTAAAATGTTTCCTTTTCTTTTTCATAACTTCTTTAACAAACTACTTCTCCGCTGTGAAGCGTTGGTATTTTGCTAGTACACAATAAACAATACTGATAATCAATTTAATAATAATCCTCCACCCCCAGACGCGTTGTTCCCTTCCTCCCAACTCAGCGCGCCCGTCTGGGATCTCCCACAGTCCTTTATAGTCCATGACCCGGAAGTGTTTCTCTTCTCACTGTTCATGTGACTGGCAACACTTCCACATCGGATGAAAACTCCTTTTTTCTTCAACCCAGAAGTACGTCATTTCTTCTGTCCATGTAACTGGCATGTACTTTCGGGCTGTAGGGAAAATAAACGTCTCTGTGCATCCCTGCAGCGTCCCCTGGTGGCCCCGACGTTATCCAGCAGGACTGTGCATTAAAACTCCAAAGTCCATGATTCCCCGCTGGCATTCGGGGCACTTCCATGCTGCAGGGAGTGCTCCCTCTGGTGGCCTGGAGGTACTGGCCGGGATGCTATCCAGTGACTTGAGATGAAGACTGGTCTCCTTCAATACTGTGTCTCTCTGGAGAATCCTGAAGACCGCTGGTTTGAGTTTGTGCTGCTCATGGAGTTCTACATTACCTGCATTGTGATGGTGCATCAGTTACACCACTAAGGCCATGTGGCACGATTACCCGAGGGTGATCCGCCTCGCAGGATCCTCATTGTTGAGGACCCAAGTGCCTGGACCAGACCGAGAGGATGCCCACACAACACCTGGCCGCGGCAGATAAAGGGTCATTTCTGGAGGGTGGAACTGGGCCGCGTGTCTGCCTGGGAGTTTGCCAACCAGGATCCCAAGCTGTTTTGTCCTGTGGTGGGTGCTGCAACGCACTATACCAGTGCATTCTCCCCAACCTGACCTGACCTGTCATGGTAGGACATGTCCTTGAGTTCCTCTGATGCACCTGCTTTCTTTCTTCTCCACGGGTTCATGTGTTGTCATGTCTGTCCGGAACTGTACATGATACTCCAGATGCAGTCTCGCTAACCCAACCCATTGAAGGTGGGCTGTGGCCAATTAAGCGGCTCTAATAATTGTGCTTGGATCACAATTGGTGGCATTGCAGGTGGATGGTGGCCAATCTTGGACGACCTCTCCTACTCCCGCTCTGACGGTGTTTCTGGATTCATCGAGCACAAAAACTTTTGCAGATCACGCTAGAATCATGCAATGCTCTGGCGCTCTGGTGCCCCACCCAAAAGCAAGTCTTTGTGACTATATATAGAAACTACGCTGGCTCAAATCAAACGGCACTGAAAGGAAAAATCTCTATATATAATCTTCATTTGGATCTTGATCTTTGTTTGTCCGCGAATGAATTAGAAGAAGCACTAGATGGCAGTAGAGACACAACTAACACATAGACATTGCATTAAGAATCTCCTCCAGGCTTATACTACTGAAGACTGTAGTACTCAGTACTGACTTTAAAATACTGTTTATGGTTTATAAAGCCTTAAATAATCTCACCCCATCTTATGTATCGGAATGTCTGACAGTTATATTCCAAATCGTAACCTTAGATCTTCAAATGAGTGTCTCCTTATAATTCCAAAAGCTAAACTTAAAAGAAGAGGTGAGGCGGGCGGCCTTCTGCTGTTATACACTGTCAGGGATGCCAGGGGCCATGACCCGGCCGGGATGCCAGGAGGGACCGGAAGAGGGTCAGAGCCCTGCCTGGATCACGTGGGATTTGCCTTCCGGGTTGCTTTGGGGGCCATGGGTCAAGGGCATGGAAGCCCTTCCCTGTAGGGGCCCGTGGTCACCGCCAGGAGGCGCCCCGATGTCTTGGAGACTTGTTGCCCCAGCACTTCCGCCACAACAGGAACTGCTGGGGGGGAAGACCTTGGGTGTTACCCGGAGGGCTGTCAGGAGGACAGCCAGTACTTCCGCCACGCTGAGGCGTGCCCAACGGAGGAATGCCGGGAACACCTGCTGCTCATCCGGGCACTCTATAAAAGGGGCCATCCTTCATACATTCGAGGCTAGAGTCGGGTGGAAGGAGGACGAGGCAAGAGGAGCTGTGGAGGCAGCCAGAAGACAAGGCATTGTGGACAGGATTGTGACTGTTTGGGGTTTGTGCACGTGATTAGGGTCTGTGTGACCAATGGACTGGGGTCTTTGTGACCATTATTATTATTGTAAATACTGTAAATAAACGTGTGGTGGTTTGACAACAACATATCCGCCTGTCTGTGTCCGGGCCAAGTTCACAACACCCAAAATCTGGAATAGCCTGCCAATAGGAATTCGCCAGGCTGATACAGTAAAGCACTTTAAAACACTGCTGAAAACACATTACTTTAACATGGCCTTCTCCTAACTTCACTTTAACTTAATCCTGATACTCTGTATGTTCAATTCATCATAATAACTATTCATGGTGGCTCCAAAATCCGTACTGACCCCTACTCTCTCTTCTGTTTCTTTTTCCGGTTTCTTTGTGGTGACGGCCTGCGCCACCTCCACCTACTCAAAGCATCATGATGCACCAACATTGATGCACTGAAAGTCAGAAGTCTACGTGACCATCATCATCAGGTCCTTCCATGAAAACCCTAAATACAAAGAGGACTGTTTGACTTATGTCAGGTAGATTGAGGGGACTGGGTGGTCTCGTGGTCTGGAATCCCTACAGATTTTTTTTTTTTTTCTCCAGCCTCTGGAGTTTTTTGTTTTTTTTTTTCTGTCCACCCTGGCCATTGGACCTTACTTATTCTATGTTAATTAATGTTGACTTATGTTTATTTTTTATTGTGTCTTCTATTTTTCTATTCTTCATTTTGTAAAGCACTTTGAGCTACATTTTTTGTATGAATATGTGCTATATAAATAAATGTTGTTGTTGTTACTCCAGTCACACCTCAAAACACAGACATTCAAACTAAACAAATTGTTGTGCGTTAAATTAACTAAAGAGATCTTCATTTAGATCTTGATCTTTGTTTGTCCGCGAATTCCACGCATGCGTAGACCACCTTCCAGTTTAGTACGTTGTTGTTACTCATGAAAGGGGTGGTGGACAGTGTTACGCTGGTTAGCTCCTGAGGCCTGGTTAGAGAATGAGATTGCCGAAGATAAAAGGTATGCGCCTACGTAACATATGAGTGAAAGAAAGACAGTGGGGGAAATGAATGACAACGTAACAGCACATTCTGGAAATTATTATTGTTACGTTGTAGCCAGCGAGTGCTGCGCGTCTCACAGTTGTACCGTGCCTTGCTCACATGTCAGTGAAGTGATCCCTATTTATGCTTTAAAGAGTCTGGATACCTGTGTGTCCCCCTTTTATAACCATTGCTCCGTGTATATTGCCTTACTCTTTGGATTGCCACAAAGCAACCTGTGAGATTGGAGAAAGGTTGAGAAGACATCGTGAGAGGAAACGATAGCATCGTGAAAACGAGACGGACTGTGAACGGACAGAAGCAGAAATGCCCCTACACCACCAGATAATTACGATTACGGACAGTGATTCCGAGTAGGCCGTTCCTATTGAATCAATATCCAAGGGTTTTCTTTTGTAATTTTGTTACAAAAAAGGGCCTAGTTCACGACTGGCAGCCGCATTTAAACAGGGAGCCCTTAACAGACAACTTTAACACACGTAGTTGGGCGCACATGGCTAGCAAACTAAAATAGTCTTCATCCTTTTTCTGTTGTTATAATTCAAGGAGGAGGAAAAATAAAACAAACTGAAAAGTGAAAAGTGAAAAAACAAATACACGCCAACCAAAATCCGGAAAACCACCACAACCGTAGAATTAATCAGAGGTTCTGCAGTAGATACAAGAATTCCAAAAAAGGTCGGTTTGTGACGGTCTGGGTTGGCTCTAACAACAAAGACATTCATTTCTGTAACATGTTTTCCTATAAATGGTGTAGCTCAAAATGCTTTACAAGATGAAGAAAATAAAGTTTATGAACAAAAAATAAAACTGTAAAAATAAGATTAGGCATTACTAATTAACAAAGACTGCGGTGTGCTGGTGCCCTGCCAGGGGTTTGCTTCCTGCCTAGCGCCCTATGTTGGCTGGGATTGAATCCAGCAGACCCCAGTGACCCTGTAGTTAGGATATAGCGGGTTGGATAATGGATGGATGGATGGATGGATGGATGGATGGATGGATGGATGGATGGATAATTAACAAAGAATAAAGTAAGGTCTGATGGCCATGAGGACAGAAAAAAACTTGAGAGAGCTGGAGAATAAAAACAAAATCTGCAGGAGTTCCAAGGCCATGAGACCACCTGACGAGCCCCAACTAGGCATTCTACCTAACTTCAATGATCTCAATCAGTGCTCATGGCTTTCAGGCTTCGTGGAAGAATTTGATGATGATACTCATGTGGACCCCCTGGCCTTCAATCCATCAATGTGAGGGCTGCATGGTGCCCTGATCAGGTGATAGTGGAGGGGCAGATTGTCACCACAGAAAAACTGGGAAAAGAACAGCAGAGAAAGTAGGGGTTAGTAAAGATCGCGTAGCCATGATAAAAATGATAATTAAATTCATATACAGAATATCAGGGCTACACTAAATGAAGCTATGAGAAAGCCATGTTACAATAATGTGTTGTTAGCAGTTATTTAAAGTGATGCACCGTATTAGCCTGGTGAATTTCTATCGGTCAGCTATTCCATATTTTAGGTGCGTAACAGCAGAAGGCCGCCCGCCTCACCACTTCTTTGAAGTTTAGCTCTTGGAATTCTAAGCAGACCCTCATTTGAAGATCTAAGGTTACGATTTGGAGTGTAAGGTGTGAGGCATTCTGAGATATGAGATGAAGCAGATTATTGAAGGCTTTGTAAACCATTAGCAGGATTTTAAAGTCAATTCTAAATGACACAGGTAGCCAGTGTAACGACGCTAAGACTGGGGTGATGTGCTCGTATTTTTTTTTTTCTAGTTCAGCCTTTGGCTGCTCCATTCTACATGAGTTGTAATCTATTGATGTCTTTCGTGGGTGGTCCTGAGAGGAGTGCGTTACAGTAATCTAGTTGACTGAAAACAAAAGCGTGAACTCATTTCTCAGCATCTTACAATCTTATAAGAGGTCTAATTTTTGCTATTTTTCTTAAGGGAAAAAATGTTGTCCTAGTAATCTGATTAATATGTGATTTAAACTTTAGGTCAGAGTCAATAGTTACCCCTAAATTATTTACCTTCATCTTGACTATTAATCCTAATGCATCAAGTTAATTTCTAATGACCTCATTATGTCCATTTTTGCCAACCACTAACATTTCTGTTTTCTCCTTATTTAGTTTGAGAAAACGACTACTCATTTTTTCAGAAACACAAGTAAGACATTGGGGGTCAGTGAGACAAGAGAGTCGGGGTCATCAGGCGCTATTGATAAGTACAGCTGTGTGTCATCAGCATAGCTCTGACAGGTCACGTTATCCTGAGATAATCTGACCTAATGTTTCTCATTGGCTGAGCTTTCAAAGTAGCAACTTCCTTTTAATATCTGACATGCCTTATGGACACAGTCGTATTTCAGCAGTGACATTAAGTTTATTGGATTAACAGAAAATATGCAATATGCATCATAACAAAATTAGACAGGTGTATAAATGTGGGAGCCCCAACAGAGATATGACATCAGTACTTAGTTGAGCCTCCTTTGGTCCTTTGAGCCTCTCGACGCTGTCCTCCTGTAGCCTCTGATGAGTGTCTGGATTCTGGATGGAGGTATTTCTGACCATTCTTCATACAAAATCTCTCCAGTTCAGTTCAATTTGATGGACAGCCTGCTTCAAGTCATCCCATAGATTTTCAATGATGTTCAAGTCAGGGGACTGTGACGGCCATTCCAGAACATTGTACTTCTCCCTCTGCATGAATGTCTTTGTAGATTTCTAACTGTGTTTTGGGTCCTTGTCTTGTTGGAATATCCAACCCCTGCGTGACTTCAACTTTGTGACGGATGCTTGAACATTATCCTGAAGAATTTGTTGATATTGGGTTGAATTCCTCCGACCCTCGACTTTAACGAGGGGTTCAGTCCCTGAACTGGCCACACAGCCCCACAGCATGATGGAACCTCCACCAAATTTGACAGGAGGTAGCAGGTGTTTTTTTTAAAATGCGGTGTTCTTCTCCCACCATGCAAAGCACTTTTTGTTTTGACCAAATAACTCAATTTTTGTCTCATCAGTCCAAAATGAATCTGGTTGTCTAAAAGAGCATTGGCATACAACAAGCGACTCTGTTTGTGGTGTGAGAGCAGGAAGGGCTTCTTTCTCATCACCCTGCCATACAGATGTTCTTTGTGTAAATTGCGCTGAATTGTAGAACGATGTTCAGATACACCATCTGCAGCGAGATGTTCTCGCAGGTCTTTGGAGGTGATCTGTGAATTGTCTGTAACCATTCTCACAATCCTGCTCATATGCCGCTCCTGTATTTTTCTTGGCCTGCCAGACCTGCTGTGTTGGTTTAACAGCAACTGTGCCTGTGGCCTTCCATTTCCTGATTCCATTCCTTACAGTTGGAACTGACAGTTTAAACCTCTGAGATGGCTTTTTGTAGCCTTCCCCTAAATCATGAGACTGAACAATCTTTGTTTTCAGATCTTTTGAGAGTTGCTTTGAGGTTCCCATGCTGTCTGTCACTCTTCAGAGGAGAGTCAAAGGGAAGGAAGCACAACTTGCAATTGACCACCTTAAATACCTTTGACCACTCATGATTGGACACTCCTGTCTATGAAGTTCAAGGCTTGACAAGCTCATCCAACCAAGTAATCAGCATTGAGCAGTGACAGACATTCAAATCAGCAAAATGACAAGGGGACCCAAATTTGTGCACAGCCAGTTTTTCACATTTGATTTAATTTCATACAACTAAATACTGCGTCTCTAAAAATCTTTGTTCAGAAAACACCCCAGTACTCCAATGTTCCTAGGAAATGAAAGACACACCACTGTTATCTTTGTTGTTGAAAGGAGAGTCAATTATTATGCAGGCTGAGAGGGGTTCCCAAACGTTTTCATATGACTGTATTTGTCCCCCACATTTTTCCACTTTTTCATATATTCGCTGATTCGTAAGATGATCAGGGAATATGTAGTTACCAAAGAGGTCAATCAGAGTTGTAGGGGTCTGCGTAGGGTTTGCAGCGATGCAACTCATGGTCACAATTTTAAAGTGGATACGGCATTGGTGACGCACGACTACAGCAGAGCAGAAGTACAAGTCAGCCTTAACACCGGGATGTCTGCACCTTTACCCTCAGGGTATGTGTGATTCAAACCCGTATGACACCCTGATCATACCTTCACCTGAGACGTGACCTCGTACAGCCACCCAGCTGTTTGTTTCTGGAGCACAGCTATCACAACCACATTTATTTATAACCAGAAAAGTAAATCTAAGGGACTGGGAATCACGAGTGTCCAGTAATACTTGTGTCCTTGCTCTTTACACACTGAAATTCTTCCGATTCCTTAAATCGTTCGGTGATATTATGCACTGCAGAGGGCGAAATATGCAAATCCCTTCCGATCTTTGAGGAACATTGTTTTTAAACATTTCAATCGTTTTCTCACACATTTGTTGAGAAGCTGGAGATCCTCTGCCCATATTTGCTCCCCAAAGACTCAACGTTTCGTGGTTGAAAATCATGATTGCAATCACCTGTTGACATCACCGGTTTGAATTCGCATCATTATTTAATTATTTTACCTCATGACTAGGGGGGTATTTTTTCGTACGTTTCTTAGAAATCGCCTTAGTCAATGGGTGGGCCTCTCTGGCAGTGTCTTAAATTGGTTTGAATCCTACCTGACAGGGAGAAAATTCTTTGTGAGTTGTGGTAATCAAATCTCAAAGACACATGATATCCAATATGGTGTTCCACAAGGCTCTATCCTGGGTCCGCTGCTCTTCTCAATCTACATGCTGCCGTTAGGTCAGATTATCTCAGGTTACAATGTGAGTTACCACAGCTATGCTGATGACACACAGCTGTACTCATCAATTGCACCTGATGACTCCGACTCTTTCGATACACTAACACAATGTCTTACTGGTATTTCTGAATGGATGAATAGTAATTTTCTCAAACTAAATAAAGAGAAAACTGAAATTTTGGTAATTGGCAATAATGGATTCAGCGAGGTTATCAGAAATAAACTTAATGCACTAGGATTAAAAGTAAAGACGGAAGTAAAAAATTTAGGGGTAACCGTTGACTGTAATCTGAATTTTAAATCGCATATTCATCAGACCACTAGGACAGCATTTTTTCACTTAAGAAACATAGCAAAAGTTAGACCTCTTATATCATTGAAAGATGCTGAGAAATTAATTCACGCTTTTGTTTTCAGTAGACTAGATTACTGTAACGCACTCCTCTCAGGACTACCCAAAAAAGACATAAATCATTTGCAACGAGTGCAGAATGCAGCTGCTAGAATCCTAACTGGGAAAAGAAAATCTGAACACATTTCTCCAGTTTTGATGTCACTACACTGGTTGCCTGTGTCATTCAGGATTGACTTTAAAATACTGCTTATGGTTTATAAAGCCTTAAATAATCTCGCTCCATCTTATATATCGGAATGTCTGACACGTTATATTCCAAATCGTAACCTCAGATCCTCAAATGAGTGTCTCCTTAGAATTCCAAAAGCTAAACTTAAAAGAAGTGGTGAGGCGGCTTTCTGCTGTTATGCACCTAAAATCTGGACTAGCCTGCCAATAGGAATTCACCAGGCTAATACAGTAGAGCAGTTTAAAACACGGCTGAAAACACATTACTTTAACATGGCCTTTTTATAACTTCACTTTAACTTAATCCTGATACTCTGTATGTTCAATTCTTCATAATAACTTTTCATGGTGGCTCTAAAATCCGTACTGACCCCTACTCTCTCTTCTGTTTCTTTTTCCGGTTTCTTTGTGGTGGCGGCCTGCGGCACCACCACCTACTCAAAGCATCAGGATGCACCAACATTGATGGACTGAAAGCCAGAAGTCTACGTGACCATCATCATCAGGTCCTTCCATGAAAATATGATGATTTATGTTAGGTAGAATGCCCAGAGGGGACTGGGCGGTCTCTTGGTCTGGAACCCCTACAGATTTTATTTTTTTCTCCAGCCTTTGGAGTTTTTTTGTTTTTTCTGTCCACCCTGGCCATCTGACCTTACTCTTATTCTATGTTAATTAATGTTGACTTATGTTTATCTTTTATTGTGTCTTCTATTTCTCTATTCATTTTGTAAAGCACTTTGAGCTACATTTTTTTGTATGAATATGTGCTATATAAATAAATGTTGATTGATTGATTGATTGGTACGTGGATTACTCGTTTAGCTGGATGTCGTTGTTGACGATTTGGCCTGATCCTGGATCTGTCGGTTTTTCGAAACTCTTGCTGGATGTGTTGTCATAGCAGCACATCCAAATCCGCAGGTTTGTTCTACAGGGTGGTCCAGATTTAATTATGCAGATCCAGATCGTCTGGATGACTTTGATTTACACGGAGACAATTCCAGTTCGGCGAGAAGACGATTCTTCATGTTGTCAGTTCACACACTTTTCGATGGTCCAGGATTTTTCGGGTGATTTTCTATGTAATAAACTTAATACGTTATAGCGTAATGAATATTACATAATTAGATCTGGGGGGGATTTTTTCGTACGTGGATTACTCGTTTAGCTGGATGTAATAGTTGACGATTTGGCCTGATCCTGGATCTGTCGGTTTTTCGAATTTCTTGCTGGATGTGTTGTCATAACAGCACATCCAAATCCTCAAACCTGCTCGGAGCAGATATGTTCGATGTAAACAACGATTAGCTGACACACTTAATCGGTGTCCGTGCTTGGAATTCATTCAGTCATGGCTTCGCCATTCATGAATGAGCAACCAATTGATATCGGTGCGCAAATTATAAGAAGAGAATTTCATATACAGAGGGTTTTGTGCGATCGGCAAGATCCTTTATTGCTCCCGGAGGAAATTCTTTTCGAAAGATACCACTTTAGCCGAGGGGGCAATATATTGTACCTCAAAGATTTATTAGCACCTTATATTCGAAGTCAAACTCGGCGAAGTCGGCCTCTCACAACCACACAGACAGCAGGCATTGCTTTGAGGCTTTTTGCAAGAGGCACTTTTTTTATATACTGTAGGCGATGCGGAAAATCTGTCTAAAAGTGCAGTTTGCCAGGCAATTCGTAAAGTCTGTTTGGCTCCTTCGGGTTTTCATAGTGTTTCCTGGACACCTGCGTGTGCAGACAATAAAAGAGGCGTTTCATGGCATTGCAGGTAGGTAAATACGCGGGCAAAAACACCCACAGCTCCATAAAGAATCTCACAATCAGCCTAACATTCTCATTACCCAGGATTTCCAAATGTGATTGGTCAGAGTGGAGTTTGATCAAACATTATTTGATGAGTAATCAGACACAGTGTCTTCATCAGATATTTGACCTTCGTCAATATCTCGTTGACATTCCCTGCAACTGACCCAACAAAAAAGAAAAGAGGGCTATATGGAACATACCTATGGCACACATTGAGGACAAATATATGCAATGACCATCCTTTACCTGAAATGAAGTGACCACTGCATCCTGCCACTGGTTCTCAAGAGGAGCTTCACCTCCGGATTGCCCGCAGAAACAGGGCGATGGGCATTTTGCTGGATAGCCAACTCTTCTACAGGGGTTAGGTCTGGACCGCCTGTTTTTTGCTTGTCTGCCTTCTTATTAGCTTTACAATTAATGTTTTTTATATTATATATGATTATTTATGTCAACAATTCCCATGTTCTCCTTCTGCTCACATTTGATCTGGAATTATGACATTCATCCATCCATTTTCCAACCCACTGAATCCGAACACAGGGTCACGGGGGTCTGTGGGAGCCAATCCCAGCCAACACAGGAACCAATCCTGGGCAGGGTGCCAACCCACCACAGGACACACACAAACTAGAGCCAATTTAGAATCGCCAATCCACCTAACCGGCATGTCTTTGGACTGTGGGAGGAAACCTACGCAGACACAGAGAGAACATGCAAACTCCACTCAGGGAGGACCCGGGAAGTCAACCCGGGTCTCCTAACTGCGAGGCAGGAGCGCTACCACTGCGCCACTGTGCCAGCTGGAATTATGATATATTAAATAATAATTAATCTGACACATAGGAAATGAAACGCTTCATTCAGTAAGTACAATGCACACTACTTACGCGTTTAACTTGTCGGCCACTTTTTACCAGCCGTCTTTTCTGGTTTGGGCTGCTTTTGCAGTGATGACCCCTTGTGCATATTAAATCTTGAAATTCTTCATATCCTTCGAGTAAAAGGTTCTGCTCAACTTGTGTGAAAATAAAATGTGCCCGTTCTTTCGGCGCACTTTCGTCATTTTGTTGCAGCCTATCAAAGACTTGCTGATCATGTTTTCTAGAATCAATATTTATGGGCTTTTCAATCAGCGCGGGCACGCGCATTCATCTCGGATGATTAGATCCAGCTAGACTAACCTACTACATGGCTGCGTTTGAAAAACTGACTTATCCCGGATGAGCTTCACCGGCATTAACTCATCTGAGATGAGGCATCTGATCTCGGATGATTTAAGAGACATATGGAACATACCCCTCAGGACTGGGTAAGAGCGCTGACATCCCGATTGAACTCAGTTTCGATTCACAACATCTTGATTTGATTAATTATCGAGTTTACCTCGCTTTCATTAGTGTGCACTGATGTGTTTATTTGAAGTGCTGGCTTTTTTTTTTTAGAGATTACTTAACAATGCATAAAAAACATTAATATAATGTGACAAATTTCAGTAAGAAGGGTGTCTACAAAGTGACTTCATAACATATGCATAAGCAGGAAGTGATAATAGTTGATTAGTAATAAACAATACAATACAATACATTTTATTTTTTGTGTAGCACAAAATCACACAGGATGTGCCGCTATGGGCTTTAACAGGCCCTGCCTCTTGACAGCCCCCCAGCCTTGACTCTCTAAGAAGACAAGAAAAAACTCCCAAAAAAAACTTGCAGGGAAAAATGGAAGAAACCTTGGGAGGGACCCCTTTCCAGGTAGGTTGGGCGTGCAGTGGGCGTCAAAAGAAGGGGGTCAATACAACAATACAAAGAACAGAACAAATCCTCAATACAACATAAAAATAAAAATTTTAGAAGTACGGAGCAGAATTTAACAGTAAACAGTTATCATCATGAAAGCATTAGAACAATCTAGACGAGAACAGGCCATTCAGCCCAACAAAGCTCGCCAGTCCTGTCCACTTGTTTCCTCCAAGAAAACATCAAGTCGAGTTTTGAAAGTCCCCAACGTCTTACTGTCTACCACACTACTTGGTCGCTTATTCCAAGTGTCTATCGTTCTTTGTGTAAAGAAAAACTTCCTAATGTTTGTGCGAAATTTACCCTTAACAAGTTTCCAACTGTGTCCCTGTGTTCTTGATGAGCTCATTTTAAAATACAAGTCTCATTCCACTGGACTAATTCCCTTCATAATTTTAAACACTTCAGTCAGGTCACCTCTTAATCTTCTTTTGCTTAAACTGTAGTGGCTCAGCTCTTTTAATCTTTCCTCATAATTCAACCCCTGTAGACCTGGAATCAGCCTAGTCGCTCTTCTCTGGACCTTTTCTAGTGCTGCTATGTCCTTTTTGTAGCCTGGAGACCAAAACTGCACACCGTACTCAAGATGAGGCCTCACCAGTGTGTTAGAAAACTTGAGCAGAACCTCCTGTGACTTGTACTGCACACATCAAGGCGCTATATAACCTGACATTCTGTTAGCCTTCTTAATGCTTCTGAATACTGTTGGGAAGTCGATAGCTTAGAGTCCACTATGACTCCTAAATCCTTCTCATAAGGTGTACTCTCGATTTTCCGACTGCCCATTGTGTATTTAAACCTCACATTTTTACTTCCTATGGGTCATACTTTACATTTACTGACATTAAATTTCATCTGCCACAAATCTGCCCAAGCCTGTATGCTGTCCAAGTCCTTCTGTGACAATATAATGGATTTCAAATTATCTGCTAAACCACCTATCTTGGTATCATCTGCCAACTTAACCAGCTTGTTACTTATATTCCTATCTAAATCATTTATAGATATTAAAAATAGCAGCGGCCCTAGCACTGACCCCTGTGGAACACCACTCTTGACATCGGCCAGTTCTGATGAGGTTCCTCACACCATCACCCTCTGCTTCCTGTGTGTGAGCCAATGCATCCATCCATCTATCCATTTCCTAACCCGCTGAATCCGAATACAGGGTCACGGGGGTCTGCTGGAGCCAATCCCAGCCAACACAGGGCACAAGGCAGGAACCAATCCTGGGCAGGGTGCCAACCCACCGCAGGACACACACAAA
The DNA here is from genome assembly GCF_016835505.1 of Polypterus senegalus. Lineage (NCBI taxonomy): Eukaryota > Metazoa > Chordata > Cladistia > Polypteriformes > Polypteridae > Polypterus > Polypterus senegalus. Next base: position 338,077,563 of record NC_053154.1, on the reverse strand, counting down.
CACACCCACACACCAAGCACACACTAGGGCCAATGTAGAATCACCAATCCACCTAACCTGCACGTCTTTGGATTATGGGAGGAAACCCACGCAGACACGGGGAGAACATGCAAACTCCACACAGGGAAGACCCGGGAAGCGAACCCGGGTCTCCTAACAGCGAGGCAGCAGTGCTACCACTGCGCCACCGTGCCGCCGATTGAGCCAATGCACTCATACAGAATTCAAGGCCTGAAATGCAGGAAATGATGTATAGTAACTAATGAAATGAAGCTGAACAGACAAAACATGAAATCTCTTGGGTTCATACTGTCTTTAATGAAATAAAAGTCAAAGCACATTTAAAGGCTCTGAGTCTAGGGATCTGCACTGGCCATCGGAAGGTTGCCGGTCCGAATCCCGTAAATGACAAAAGGGACTCTTCTCTGTTGAGCCCTTTAGTAAGGCCCTTAACCTGCAATTGCTGAGCTCTTTGAGTAGTGAGAAAAGCGATATATAAATGCAAAGTATTATCTATATATATAATTCACGAAGGCAAGACAACCATGGAAAGCACGCCGGAAGGGGCGTGGATTCACTGAGCCGCCGACAAGTGAGACACCTATGGCGCACGCAGGAATGAGCCACTCCCACCAACTCCAAGACCATTGGATACGACGACAACTCGTAGGGCCACGCCCACCAACTCGGACGCGACGACACAGGAAAAATGGCGTCATTTATATTCTTCTGTCGTAGAGGCCACATGCAGTGCAGGTCAGGTTAATGTCATGCGCATGTCATGCACCTCCGAGCTACGTTGACTGTTCATAGATGCATGTTTCTCGCAGACAATCTCTTTTCAGCTCTCTGCTCACATGGGCTGCTGTAATTGTGGGTGGGGATGTCTCACCTATGCTGGTATCAACAGAAGGCTGGTTGGAGGATGCAGTACTCCGATGTGAGAGTGGGTTACTGTGATCAAACCTATTAAAGAAGTTGTTCATTTGGTTTGCTCTCTCCACGTCTGTCTCGATGGCGGCACCCCGCTTCGAGCTGCAGTCAGTGATGATCTTCATCCCATCCCACACTTCCTTCATGCTGTTGTTCTGCAACTTCTGCTCCAGCTTTCTCCTGTACTGCTCTTTCGCCGCCCTGAGCTGGACTCGGAGTTCCTTCTGCACGCGCTTGAGCTCATGGTGATCACCACCTTTAAAAGCCCTTTCCTTCTGGTTCAAAAGGCCTTTGATGTCACTTGTAATCCTTTACAAAGGATGCCCAGGAATCTTTAATGATCACAGAGAGTCAGGACCTCGATTTTACATCTCATTAAGAGGATGGTGCGATTTTCACAGCACAGTGTCCCCGTACCTGCACTGGGGTATTGGGATTCACATTCAGACCATAGGGTAAGCACCCACTGCTGGACTCACCAACACCTCTTCCAGCAGCAACTCAAGTTTTTCCTGGTTGGTCTACCATGGCTGGGCCTGAACTGGCTTATCTTCAGGTGGATGACCTCTTCTGAACTAGCGACCAAATAGAAATTAAAACAAAAAAACAAGACAAAGCCAGGAAGTCTGAGCAGTCGCAACTACCAATGACACTTTGAGGGACCTAACTCCATCCATCCATCCATCCATTATCCAACCCGCTATATCACAACTACAGGGTCACAGGGGTCTGCTGGAGCCAATGCCAGCCAACACAGGGCACAAGGCAGGAAACAATCCCCGGGCAGAGTGCCAGCGGGACCTAACTCCTCAAGCTGAATATAAAGGCAGAGGGTGGTTGCTAAGCATTGGTGACACTTGGGAGGATTCACCCATTAGACGCAAGGAAAATACCCACCAAATATAAATATACAGTAGTGACCAAAAAATTCCCAGAATTGATCAATAGCCCAGGAACAGGGTGTAGTTATTGAGTAGGCCAGTAAGTATTGTATTCCTACAGTCTTGCTAATCAGTCTGCCAAGCATGTCAATTGAGGACGTAACTCTGCCATTAATTTTCTGCCGAGTGGCCTGCACAGAGCTCTGAGCTCAGCCCTTCTGAGCACCTTAGGGGTGAACTGGAGAGCCAATTGTGAGCCTGGTCTTCTCATCCAACATCCGTCTCTTATCTCACAAATGCTGCTTTGGCTGAATGGACATAAATTCCCAGAGAAATTCCATCCAGCCATGCCTGTTAAGGGGTCCGCTCAGAAATATGCAGGTGGATGAGCCTGTGGTGTCCTTGATGATGGACTATCTGTCTGACAGTCTGAGAGGCTCAAGGATTGTGTGAACAACACTGGAGCACCACAAAGAACAGTCCTGTCTGCGTTACTCTTCACTCTGTACACCTCAGACTAGAAATATAACAGCAGGTCAGGTCACTTGCAGAAATTCTCAAATGATTCTGTACTTATGTGGGGGTATTGAGAAGGGGAATGAGACAGAAGAGAAGAGTCAGGTGGAGAGGTTTGAGAATTGTCTGCTCCTTAACATCAGCAAAATCAAAGAACTACTTAATGACTTCCACTGCACCAAAGAGCTTCCATGTCTGGTTACAAATCAGGGAGTGGATGTAGAGGAGTTGTGGTGCTACAAGTACTTGGGGTGGTCCACATCAATGACAGGTGACACTGGTCTCAGAACATGGAGGAACTGGAGAAGAAAGGGCACAGAAGACTCTTCTTCCTTAGGAGACTGAATTCCTTTAATATCAGTAGTGACATCCTTGATATCGTCTATAGCTCTGTGAGGATCCATGTGATTTTCTACATTGTGGTGTGCTGGTCTGGTAACATCACATCAAGAGAGGACCACCGAATCAAAGGACAGGCTCAGTTATGGGACACACTGTGGATCCCCTGGAGCTCAGAGAGAAGGAGACAATTAAAACAAAACTGTGTGCCATTATGAACAACGCTGCACATCCTCTCTGTGACACACACACAATGAGGACTTTCAGACAATGAAGTGGGTCAAGAAACACAATGGGGGTCCTTTATACTAACAGCAATATGCCTGAATAGCACCTCACTGGGACTTGGACTGGCAAGTTTTCATTCTTCAAAAATCTTCTTCCTTTTTATCTATCTATCTATCTATCTATCTATCTATCTATCTATCTATCTATCTATCTATCTATCTATCTATCTATCTATCTATAACTAATTGTATTATATAGTGCCTATCTATCTATCTATCTATTGTGAACGTTACCCGGACACAGACAGGCAGACATGTTCTAATCCACCACCACACGTTTATTTTACAACTATTTACAAAGTCCAAAAGTGCACACACCCCAAGTCCCCCAAGTCCTGGCCTCACAATGCCTTCTTCTTCGGGCCGCCTCCACACTCTCTTCTTCTACCTTGTCCTGCCTCCACCCGACTCCAGCCTCGAATGAAGGGAGGCGGCCCCTTTTATCCTCACCCAGATATGCTCCAGGTGCTCCCCGCCAACAGGCCCCCATGTGGCGGAAGTGCCGGCTGTACTCCCGGAAGCATTCCGGGTGTCCCTGCTGCTCTTCCCCCCAGCACTTCATGGTGTGGCGGAAGTACGGAGGTCCAGGGTTCCCAAGGCATCGGGGCGCCCCCTGGCGGTGACCACGTTCCCCTACAGGGTTGGGCTTCCAAGCCCCCAACCCGTGGCCCCCAAAGCAAACACATGATCCCAGATGGGCACACGCCCTCTTCCGGTTCCTCAAGGTGTCCCGGCCGGGTCGTCGCCCCTGGCATCCCTGACACTATCTATCTACTTATTAGAAACTGTTATGAGGGTCCAACTCCCTATTAATGCTCATAACTTTAAAACAAGATGCCCAACCAGCTGATACCGTTGTGATGGTCAGGTGCCCACTATCTTTTGGTCATGTACAGTAGGTGACTGTTCAGTTTCTTTTCCGGTTTAATATTGCAGTAAGACATTTGTTTGTAAGCTATATCAAAGTAAAAGTAACCATTTATGTTTGAAAATAAAAGTGAAGTAAAAATGAAAACAAACAAAATTTTATACTCGAGTAAAGTAGAATTATTCTTTAATAATAATCAAGTTTTTTTTGTTATTAGTTCTTGATTACTTTACCACATTGTTGTAATGTGATGCAAAGAACTTTACTGCATTACTGGGAAATATAGTTCAGCTTCAGCAGTTCCTTACTTTGTACCGTGTTTGCATGGTGGTTCTGCCACCTGAATTGTCTGCAGATGCCCATGTCAGGTTTTACCAGCTGCTTTGCACGTTGCCTGCCCCTCAGGCGGTAGCACTTAGCCGACACTTCATGGCACTGAATATTCAATAGGTGGGTGAGCTTTCAGTAAGCCTTACAGATGGGGTCCGAGTGAGCGCCTGGCAAAGAAAAATGTCCTACAGTACTAGCAGGAAGTCTCATTTTGTTTGGATTGCCACAGGCCATTTTCTAGCCCAGCTGTCAGCCTTTCAGGAGGGGCATTGCTGGGTGAAGTGAAAGAAAAGCAAACAAACCATCTTACTCCTGCTACTTGGCTATGGAGGAATATTTAAGACAAAAATCAATCTTAATAAACGGATATGCAGCTGCATGTCTGTGTGGTTGCTATGCCTCTGCTTTCCAACAGATGGCGCATCACAAACATTTACAACTGCTTTCACAATTCCTGTACCCAATTCAGTTTAGCTTAGACAAACCAAATGGACAGACAAACTGCACAGCAAACATTAACACTGAGGTTTATGTTGATTACTTAACTTTCAATATGTTTTAGACAAATAGCTCAGCTAGCAATAAATAAATATACCATGAAATGTGATGATAAATGAAAACAACATATGTTTGAATAAATAATTTAATGTGTCAAAATATTTTTGATGCTTATTTCTTTATGTATTCCACTATCTGTGCTAGTCATGTAGAAAAGGTTGAAATTTATGTAATCCACATAGACCTCAGTATTAACATTTGCTGTCCATCATACATTGTATATGTCTCTGTTATATGCCATTTAGTATGGGGTTTTTAAAAGTAGTGTTAATGTTTCTGACATGCCACCTGTTGGAAATACACATACAATGCATATCCATCTATCCATTTTCTAACCCGCTGAATCCGAATACAGGGTCATGGGGGTCTGCTGGAGCCAATCCCAGCCAACACAGGGCACGAACCAATCCTGGGCAGGGTGCCAACCCACCGCAGGACACACACAAACACACCCACACACCAAGCACACACTAGGGCCAATTTAGAATCGCCAATCCACCAAACCCGCATGTCTTTGGATTGTGGGAGGAAACCGAAGTGCCCGGAGGAAACCCACGCAGACACGGGGAGAACATGCAAACTCCACGCAGGGAGGACCCGGGAAGCAAACCCGGGTCTCCTAACTGCGAGGCAGCAGCGCTACCACTGCGCCACCGTGCCGCCCCTACAATGAATATGTTATATGCAATTTGGTATGGGATTTGTAAAAGCGGTGTCAATATTTGTGATGTTCCATCTGTTGGAATCACAAATGCAAGTCATATATCGCTGTTATATGCATGTTAGTATGCGATTGGTCAAAACAGTGTTAATGTTTCTAATGTACCACCTGTTGAAAATAGAAATTCAATGCACATGTTTCTGTTATATACCATTTGGTATAGGATTCATAAAAGAAATGCTCATGTTTGTAATGTGCCACATGTTGGAATGGCAAATGCAATGCATTTTATTACTATTGCTATGTATCATCACCAGTGTGTTTCTTCGTGCCGGTCCCAAGCCCGGATAAATGGGGAGGGATACGTCAGGAAGGGCATCCGGTGTAAAATTTAGCCAAATCAATATGCGGACAACAATACAAAGTTCCATACCGGATCGGTCGAGCGCCGGGTTAACAACGACCGCCACCAGTACTGTTAGCCAAAAGAGTGCTGGTAGAAATTGGGCTACTGTTGGATGAAGAAGAAGAAGTAGAAGAAGGGGGGGAGACGTGTCTGGAGGCAGAAGAGGAGGAAAGTAAAGAGAGTGGAACTGAGGGTAGGAACTTTAAATGTTGGCAGTATGACTGGTAAGGGGAGAGAGTTAGCAGATATGATGGAGAGAAGGAAGGTTGATATATTGTGTGTGCAAGAGACTAAATGGAAGGGGAGTAAGGCCAGGTGGATCGGAGGTGGATTCAAATTGTTCTATCATGGTGTGGATGGGAGGAGAAATGGAGTAGGAGTTATTCTGAAGGAACAGCATGTCAAGAGTGTTTTGGAGGTGAAAAGAGTGTCAGGCAGAGTAATGATTATGAAGCTGGAAATTGGAGGTGTGATGATGAATGTTGTTAGTGCATATGCACCGCAAGTTGGGTGTGCAATGGGTGAGAAAGAAGACTTTTGGAGTGAGTTGGATGAAGTGATGAACAGTGTACCCAAGGGACAGAAAGTGGTGATTGGAGCAGATTTCAATGGGCATGTTGGTGAAGGGAACAGTGGAGACGAGGAGGTGATGGGTAGGTATGGTGTCAAGGAGAGGAATGAAGAAGGTCAGAGGATAGTGGATTTTGCCAAAAGGATGGACATGGCTGTGGTGAATACGTATTTTAAGAAGAGGGAGGAACATAGGGTGACATACAAGAGTGGAGGAAGATGCACACAGGTAGATTACATCCTATGCAGAAGAGTTGATCTGAAGGAGATTGAAGACTGCAAAGTGGTGGCAGGGAAAGTGTAGTTAAGCAGTTTAGGATGGTGGTCTGCAGGATGATGCTGGAGATCAAGAAGAGGAAGAGAGTGAGGGTAGAGCCAAGGATCAAATGGTGGAAGTTGAAAAAGGAAGACTGCAAGGTTGAGTTTAGGGAGGAGGTGAGACAGGCACTGGGTGGCAGTGAAGAGTTACCAGACAGCTGGGAAACTACAGCAGATGTAGTAAGGGTGACAGCAAGAAGGGTGCTTGGCGTGACATCTGGAAAGAGGAAGGAGGAAAAGGAAACCTGGTGGTGGAATGAGGAAATACAGGAGAGTATACAGAGGAAGAGGATGGCAAAGAAGAAGTGGGATAGTCAGAGAGATGCAGAAAGTAGACAAGAGTACAAGGAGATAAGGCGCAAGGTGAAGAGAGAGGTGGTGAAGGCTAAAGAAAAGGCTATGATGAGTTGTATGAGAGGTTGGACACTAAGGAGGGAGAAAAGGACCAGTGGGCTACAGAAAGAGGGGCCGAGCTGGGAAAGATGTGCAGCAGGTTAGGGTGATAAAGGATAAAGACGGAAACGTACTCACAAGCGAGGAGAGTGTGTTGAGCAGATGGAAAGAGTACTTTGAGAGGCTGATGAATGAAGAAAACGAGAGAGAGAGAGGTTGGATGATGTGGAGATAGTGAATCAGGAAGTGCAATGAATTAGCAAGGAGGAAGTAAGGACAGCGATGAAGAGGATGAAAATGGAAAGGCCGCTGATCCAGATGACATACCTGTGGAAGCATGGAGGTGTTTAGGAGAGATGGCAGTGGAGTTTTAACCAGATTGTTTAATGGAATCTTGGAAAGTGAGAGGATGCCTGAGGAGTGGAGAAGAAGTGTACTGGTGCGATATTTAAGAATAAGGGGGATGTGCAGGACTGCAGTAACAACAGGGGAATAAAATTGATGAGCCACAGCATGAAGTTATGGGAAAGAGTAGTGGAAACTAGGTTAAGAAGGAGGTGATGATTAGTGAGCAGCAGGATGGTTTCATGCCAAGAGTGAGCACCACAGATGTGATGTTTGCTCTGAGGATGTTAATGGAGAAGTAGAGAGAAGGCCAGAAGGAGTTTCATTGCATCTTTGTGGACCTGGAGAAAGCAAATGACAGGGTGACTGAGAGGAGCTGTGGTATTGTATGAGGAAGTCGAGAGTGGCAGAGAAGTATGTAAGAGTTGTACAGGATATGAACGAGGGGAGTGTGACAAGTGTGAGGTCTGCGGTAGGAGCGACGGAGGTAGGATTACACCAGTGTTCAGACCATAGTGAGTGTATTTTATTTATATAAAAAAGCTTTTGTAAAAACTCAGCACAAATAACATTCTGTCTGTACTGAGCTGTGATCCACATATGAGTGCCCATCCACAGTTGGGTTGATGATCTTTTTGTGCATTCAGCTTTGCATGAATACAGCAGGCATTAACAACAACAACAATAACATTTGTTTCTGTTTTCATACAGACGATGTAGCTCGAAGTGCTTTACAGAATGAAGAAACAAAAAATAAAAAATAATATAAAAATAAAATTAGGCAATATTAATTAACTTAGAATATAAGTAAAGTCAGATGGCCAGGCAGGACAAACAAAATCTCCAGATGGCTGGAGAAAAAACAAAAAAAAACAAAATCTGCAGGGGTTCCGAGGCCACAAGACCACCTGGCCAGCCCTCCAGTGGACATTCTACCTAACATCATTGATCTCAATCAGGCTTCACATGGAAGCATTAGATGATGATGATGATGATGATGATGATGGTCATATGGACCCCTGGCCTTCAATCCATCAATGTGGGGACTGCACGGTGTCCTGACCAGGTGGTGATGCAGATCAGCACCACAGAAAACCAGAAAAAGAAAAGTAGGGAATATAGAAGTTAGAACGGATTGTGAAGATATGATAAAAATGATAATGAAATGCATAAACAGAATATTAGGGATACACTAAAACAAAGCTATGAGAAAGCCATGTTAAAGTACTGTGTGTTTATCAGTTTTTAAAAGTGCTCCGCTGTATTAGTCTGGTGAATTTCTATCGGTCAGTGATTCCAGATTTTAGGTGCCTAACAGCAGAAGGCCTCCCGCCCGCCTCACCACTTCTTTTAAGTTTAGTTTTTGGAATTCTAAGCAGACCCTCATTTGAAGATCTAAGGTTACGACTTGGAGTGTAAGGTGAGAGGCATTCTGAGATATAAGATGGAGCAGATTATTGAAGGCTTTGTAAACCATCAGCAGTATTTTAAAGTCAATTCTAAATGGCACAGGTAACCAGTGTAGTGACATCAAAACTGGAGTTGTGGGCAAATGTATTAATCTGCGCCTCACTTCACGTGCCGAAAAGGCATTCAAAGGTTGTGAAATATCTAAATCCTCGCTGCAACAACAACATTTATTTCTATAACACGTTTTCATACAAATAATGGCGCTCAAAGTGCTTTACAAGATGAAGAAAGAAAAATATAAAAAATAAAATTAGGCAATACTAAGTAAAAAAGACTAAAGTAAGGCCAGGAGAACAGAAAAAACAAAAAAAAGTAGGGCTAGAGAAAAAAAAAAGGGGGGTTCTGAGGCCACGAGACCACCTGGCCAGCCCCCACTGCAAAGCTGTATTAACATTACCGATTCTTTCGTTTCGAATGACAACACATGGCTTCTCCAGATAGATGGAGTAATTACGTCACTGTTATGACCAAATATGTCCACTAGAGAGAGAAATCCCATCAAAAACCCTGGCCACATGCAAATACAGGCCACATTGAACCTTTAGAGAAGAAAAGATTTATTGTTACAAAAATTGCTATGTAAGTCCATGAAGCTCTGTGGAGCACTTAAAACATATTTACAAATCAAGGGTGTGTAACTGCACCTCCAGCGTCCCATCCTCCTCTCACCGTCACCCAACGTGGTTCAGTTTTCAGTCGGTAAGCAAGCATTCTTTTAAAATTTTGTTTTGTTAAGCATTATATCCATGAACATTCCAGTGCAGGAGGAAACTTAACTAATTTGTTTGCAAAAGTGTAGGAAAAATATAATTTTCTTTTGTTTTCTTCGTCTTCTTCTTTTGGCCCCTTCGTTAGGGGTTGCCACAGCAGATCATCTTTTTCAGTCAACTTGATTACTGTAACGCACTCCTCTCAGGACTTCCCAAAAAAGACATCAATCGTTTGCAGCGAGTGCAGAATGCAGCTGCTAGAATCCTAACTAGGAAAAGAAAATCCGAGCACATCTCTCCAGTTTTGATGTCACTACACTGGTTACCTGTGTCATTCAGGATTGACTTTAAAATCCTGCTTATGGTTTACAAAGCCTCAAATAATCTGCTCCATCTTATATATCGTAGTGTCTGACACCTTATATTTCAAATTGTAACCTTAGATCTTCAAATGAGGGTCTGCTTAGAATTCCAAGAGCTAAACTTAAAAGAAGTGGTGAGGCGGGCGGCCTTCTGCTGTTAGGCATCTAAAATCTGGAATAGCTGACTGATAGAAATTCACCAGGCTAATACGGTGCATCACTTTTAAAAACTGCTAAAAACACATTACTTTAACATGGCTTTCTCATAACTTTCATTTTAATTTAATCCTGATGCTCTGCATATTCAATTAATTATCATTACTATTAATGGTGGCTGCAAAATCCATACTAACTCCTACTCTCGCTTCTGTTCTTTTTTCCGGTTTTCTATGGTGGCGATCTGCCCCCACCACCTAATCGAAGCACCGTGTTGTTCCTACATTGATGGATTAAAGACCAGGGGCCTCATGTATAAACGGTGCGTACGCACAGAACTGTTGCGTAAGAACTTTTCCACGTTCAAATCGCGATGTATAAAACCTACACTTGGCGTAAAGCCACGCACTTTTCCACGGTACCTCATAGCTTGTCGTACGCAAGTTCTCCGCTCGGTTTTGCAGACTGGCGGCACCCAGTGTCAAAGCGGTGCTACTGTTCCTGTGTGGTTACTCTTTATTTTCCTGACGCGGCTTTATAAATACACTGAAACTAACCGCATATTGTTTATTAGTGTAACGCATCTGATTGTAATTAACTCGTAACAATATAATGGTCCAGAGAACAGCCATAGTATTCCAGATACCATAACTGCTTTAGCGTTGTTACTCTCACTTCTTCTTCTTCTTCTTCTTTCAGCTCCTCCCGTTAGGAGTTGCCACAGCGGATCATCTTTTTCCATATTACTCTCACTGCACCACTCGGAGTATTTATATCACTGTATCTGAGTGTGAATCACAGCAGCAGCTGACCGGAAAGAGAATTACAGCTTCAAGTACACGCTGTCTCAGCCACTCTAAAATGTTTTAAAGCCTTTCCTGTACAGACCTCGCGGTTCACAAACAGTTTCATCCCAAGAACTTTAAATGCACTCAATCACTGCTCCTTGTAGAACGGTTTGTACTTATAAGTACAATCACCCCACTGTAAACTTGCACTACAGTTATAATATCTCACAACCTGCGCCACTTTATAAAGCGCGTATTTACATATGATGACGATATCATTTTTAAGGTGAAATGCAGCAAAATATGTTTGTTAAATTATACACATAAAACTTTAACTTCATTTAAATAATCTATATTCTTCACTGGCACTGGCGTGAAGGATAGAATAATGAAACATGTACTACGAAGATATTTCAATGTTCCTTAAATGTTTTGAAGAATCGGCGCTCCCCAATTCTGATTGGGTATTTGGGGAAAGAAAAGCAAGGACTGCAGTGGTGGCTACGCCAATATACAGGGTGGGCCATTTATATGGATACACCTTAATAAAATGGGAATGGTTGGTGATATTAACTTCCTGTTTGTGGCACATTAGTATATGTGAGGGGGAAAACTTTTCAAGATGGGTGGTGACCATGGTGGCCATTTTGAAGTCGGCCATTTTGGATCCAACTTTTGTTTTTTCAATAGGAAGAGGGTCATGTGACACATCAAACTTATTGGGAATTTCACAAGAAAAACAATGGTGTGCTTGGTTTTAATGTAACTTTATTCTTTCATGTGTTATTTGAATATAAAACAGAAAGAGAAAATAACAACACAGCTAAAAATGCAGCGACAAATTTCAGCAAAAGTTAAACGCTTGTGTCATGAGCACGAGGCGGCTATGCAGTGTCCGCAACGGACGTGGCTATCCAGCGTACATAAGCTACCTTACTGACATTGGTGGGCGAAGGAGCCACCGATTCTTCCTCTGCCCAGTGCCACCACAGGCCTAGAGCCGCCCTGAGTACTGCTGCAATAAATTATTTCATCGAAGTGAAACACATGTTTAATAACGTGCTTTAACTCCTATCATCATGAAAATGACATCACGTATACATCTCAGTATTTTAGTTATTCAGAGAGCTGTAATATCACAAATGTAATGGACTCTGTGTCCAGTTGGAGGAAGAGAGCCAGTTTAAGAAGCAAGTAGTGATTCACACACACAGATCACATACGAGTAGAAGATCAAATACAAAACAAAGCATTTAACGTGCGACTTTATTTACGATGTGATTTGAGAAACTGGTTAATTAAACGATTTTAAGATGAAGTTTATAATGTTCTACTTTAATGACAAAATAAACTACGTGATTAAAGTGGAAAATTCGAGATTAAAGTTGACATTTCGTGCTTTTTCCACACTGTGTGCCTTTTTTTCTCTGTATCCTAATAAGCTTTCATATGACACTCAGACGGTGGGCTACAACTCGGCTTTTCATGGCGACTTTGATATGTGACTTCTTTTTTATTTCCGGCACTGTGCGAGTTTGTGAATGTGAGCTTTCAAGTTTCTCCAACACGCTATGTCACTCGATCAACTTCCTTTTGTTGATTATTCTACGGTTTATTTGAACAAATAGTATGTTTTTCCTTTGCCTCCACTTGGTATTCGCTGAAATTCTTATATTTTCCCTGTGCTTTTCCTATTGTCTTTTCACAGAAGGCTGAGCTTAAGGGCGATTTATATTGATTTGCATATTCAAATAGGCTTAATTCTGTGAGGAGTAGGGCGTTACATAAAGCGTGCACGAAGCGTAGTTTTCACGCTGATCGGGATTTATGTAACGGAAGAACGTGGAAGTTGGAGTACGCACAGATTCCTGCATCTGGATTTTTCTGTGCGTAAGCTTTTGTGCTTACGCCATGTTATGGTGCGAGTTCTACGCACGACGTTATACAAGAGGCCCCAGAAGTCCACATGACCATCACCCATCATCATCAAGTTCTTCCATGAGAACCCTGAATACAATGAGGGCTGATTGAGGTCATTGATGTTAGGTAGGACGCCCAAAGGGGGCTGAGCGGTCTCATGGCCTGGAACCCCTGCAGATTTTATTTTTTCTCCAGCCGTTTTTGTTTTTTCTGTTCTCCCTGGTCATCGGACCTTACTTTTATTCTTTGTTAATTAGTGTTCCCTAATTTTGTTTTTTATATTTATTTTTTATTATTATATTTTTTATGTTTATTTTTTTCTCTTTCTTCATCATGTAATGCACTTCATCATTTATATGAAAATGTGCTATAGAAATAAATGTTGTTGTTGTTGTTTTCCATATCTTTCTGTCCTCGTCAACCTGCTCTGTCTCACCCACCACCTGCATGTCCTCTCTCACCCCATCCATAAATCTTCTCTTAGGCCTTCCTCTTCTCCTTTTACCCGGCAGATCTATCCTTGGCATCCTTCTCCCAATATACCCAGTATCTCTCCTCTGCACATGTCCAAAAACCAATGTAATCTCGCCTCTCTGACTTTGGCTCCAAATCGTCCAACTTGAACTGACCCTCTAATGTCCTCATTTCTAATCCTGTCCATCCTCGTCACACCCAATGTAAATCTTAGCATCTTTAACTCTGCCACCTGCAGCTCTGTCTCCTGTGCCACCGTCTCCAGCCCATATAACATTGCTGGTCTCAATACCGTCCTGTAGACCTTCACCTTTCATTCTTGCTCTTCCTGTCTGTTACAAATCACTCCTGACACTCTTCTCCACCCACTCCACCCTGCAGATGACACCCAGTTATACCTTTCATTTAAATCAAATGAAGTTTCACCGATGTTGTCTTTAATTAGTTGTGTTAGTGAATTAAAGGAATGGATGAATGAGAGCTACTTGTCTTTAAATACAGATAAAACAGAGATGTTAATTGTTGGAGGGAATGACGCTGATCACAGCAATATTTTGTCGTCATTTAACTCAGTTGGAATCCCAATTAATTTTACTGACTCAGCCCGCAATCTAGGAGTTATCTTTGACTCTAACATGTCATTTAAAGCGCATATTACAAAGTCGTCCAAACATGTTTTTTCCATCTTAAAAATGTTAGGAAATTAAGGCGCTTTCTAAATAAACAGGATTGTGAGAAATTAATTCATGCATTTATCTCTAGTAGGATTGACTACTGCAATGCGGTGTTCACTGACTGTTCAAACTGTTCTTTATTCAGCCTCCAGTTAATCCAAAATGCGCTGCAAGAATTATTACAAGAACAAGAAAATATGAACACATAACTCCAGTTCTTAAATCTTTACACTGGCTCCCAGTTAAGTTCAGGGCAGATTTCAAAATCCTCCTTTTAACATATAAAGCATTAAATGGCCAAGGTCCGGCTTACTTGTCTGAACTTATCATGACTTACAAACCTGAGCGCACATTAAGATCTCAAGATGCCGGTCTGCTTAGGATTCCAAGGATTAATAAAATAACAGTGGGAGGTCGAGCTTTTAGTTACAGGGCCCCTAAACTGTGGAATGGTCTTCCTGCTTCCATAAGAGATGCCCCTTCAGTCTCAGCCTTTAAATCCCAGCTGAAGACTCACTACTTCAGTTTAGCACATCCTGACTAGAGCTGCTGATTAACTGTACAGACTGCATCTCTGTTGTTAGTCATTAGCACTATAACATAAGTAACATGATAATTATATTTGAATACTAACCCTCACCTATTCTGTTTCTTTTCTCGGTACCCAAATGTGGCCATTGGTGCCACGGCCCACCTGCCAAGTTGTTTGCCTGCCTATGGTAAAGTCATCCCTGATGGAGGATCACAGGAATCATGGGAAAGAGGGGTCCTTTCATCGGAGCAACGTTTCAGCCGTGGCATGGCCAAATGGGGAGGCAGCTAGATGGATGAGGTCTCCAGGACTCTAAAAATATCCAAACCTAATTATGTCATATCATCTACTGTTAAACCGTACTTCTAAAATTTTTATTATTATGCTGTATTAAGGAATTGTTCTGTTCTGTGTATTGTATTGTATTGACCCCCTACTTTTGACACCCACTGCACGCCCAACCTACCTGGAAAGGGGTCTCTCTTTGAACTGCCTTTCCCGAGGTTTCTTCCATTTTCCCTACAAGGTTTTTATTGGGAGTTTTTCCTTGTCTTCTCAGAGAGTCAAGGCTGGGGGGCTGTCAAAAGGCAGGGCCTGTTAAAGCCCATTGCGGCACTTCCTGTGGGATTTTGGGCTATACAAAAATAAACTGTATTGTATTGTATTGTATTGCCTGCACTCTCTTCTTCACCTCTCATTCACACTCCCCGTTACTCTGTACTGTTGATCTTCTTCTTTTTCTTTTGGCTGCCTCTGCTAGGGGTCTCTACAGCGAATCATCTCTCTCCATATCTTCCTCTCCTCGTCATCTTGTTCTGTTACCCACATCACCTGCATGTCCTCTCTCACCACATCCATAAACCTCCTCTTAGGCCTTCCTCTTCTCCTCTTCCCTGTCAGCTCTATCCTTACCATCCTTCTCTCAGTATACCCAGCATCTCTCCTCTGCACACGTCCAAACCAATGCAATCTCGCCTCGCTGACTTTGTCTCCCAACCATCCCATCTGAGCTGACCCTCTAATGTCCTCATTTCTAATCCTGTCCATCCTCGTCACACCCAATGCAAATCTTAGCATCTTTAACTCTGCCACCTCCAGCTCTGTCTCCTGCTTTCTGGTCAGTGACACCGTCTACCAACCCACATAACATAGGTGGTCTCACATAAACAATACAAATACATTCAAGCAGTTACTCTTCCTCCTCTCTCCTCCCTCTGAGTGTTGCCCGCTGCCTCCTGACTTTGACTCCTCCATGTGTGCTAGAGGGCCAGAGGAGGCCTTTGGGGTGTGTGGGGCCTAAGGCTGAGCAACCCCACGTCAAGCGCTGTTACCGGTATGTGTGGACTGTATAAACTTGCACGCGAATTTAATAAAAATAATCTTAACATACACCAGATTTTCTCATTCCAGCATTCAGCTCAATTTTTGCAAGATAACCTGCGGATTTTATCTAAATATAACGATATAATCTATTAAAAAAAGTGCAATTCGTAATTAATGACAATACCAAGACAGTGAGGAATGTGACGAGGTGTCATGCAGAAATGAGCAGGGCCTCATCTACAAAACGTACCCAAATTGTAAGTATCCTCTGAGTCTCGATATGAAGGGTGTCATAGTCATACCTCACGATGATTAGTCGGTTATCATATTTTTGTACATTAATATTCGGACATGTTTATGGCTTACAAATAAAATGTGAGTTTTAATGTTTCAACAGGAAGTGTGAAATTAATGTAGAGGTATCATCATGAAATCTTTTACCGGTTTCTAGGTTCAGTGATAGAAATCTCAAATATTTATTGTCACACACGCGCGAGTGGGAGACCGCGGAAGGATCTTAACCCACCTGGGAAAACATTCGCTGGCAGGGAATGGCGGGGTACTAACTTTCTCCATCTGCTTTCTCATAGGAAAAAAGACGCTCCGCCCCCATAAGCCGGGTTTGCCCGCACTGCGTTACTTCCGCCCTTCCTCCTCCATCTTTTCCTGACGTCATCGATCCCATCCTCCCTCACGGTTCCTACCCAGCAATCCTCCACTTCCGGCTCCTCCTCCATAAAATGGCCGCCGACGCCATGATTCGGCGTCTAGCTTATGAACTATTTTGTTTATAATTTGTTATAATAAGATTTTTTCATTTTTATTGTGGATCATCTACAATATACGGGGCCGGAAAACCCCAAACCTTTGTGCTGTCTCCTCCTCAGTCTTTTACAATATATATAATAATATATAATAATATATACTGGAGAATATAACTTGACAAATCCAATTGAACTGGACACATGGACCTCAAAAGCAGAATCTGGGGTGGTTGCCCAACTTGCCAACACTCCAAATGCCACTCTTGCAGAGGGCTTCCTTTTATGCCCGACCCTCAGGCCACGCCATGTCTTCCAGGAAGCACCAGTGAAAGTAGGGCGGTTCTCCCCATTCCGACAGTGCCCTCTGTTGGAATTTAGAAACCTCAAGAGGGCTGCCCTTCTGGACTCCATATCCCAAGCACCCCTACAGGTGTCCCAATGGGGTTCTTACGTGAGGGGCACTGCCACCTAGCGCATGGTGGATGGAACCATTCCCAACTTCTGGCTTCCATTGGTCCATCCATTATTTTATACCAGCTGGGCACAGAGTCATGTTTTTTTCCAGCCAAAGTTCCTCTAGGGCCTCCCCACCAGGTAATAAACCATCCTCCTCCCTTCGCGTATTTTGAGTTGAACTTACAGAACGACCGGTTGGTGTTCATCTCAACTTTTCCACATTGCCTGTCCTGTCATTCCTGTACACAGCCAAAACTGGCAAAATGGAAGCAGGACGACAGTCTTCAGTTGGTTTTGACCACCTTTATATAAAAAGCTTGGGAGACACAGGCTCCATGTTTGTTTTTGAATTCATGGCAGCCATGGATGGTTTTAAATTTCCTTTTAGTGCATTTTCATGACATAACAGCCTCCCCACAGCACAAAAAGCTGATTTGGAGAAGTCCTGACAAAGGCCACCAGTGCAATGTGAAGAAGCAGAAATACAGAAGAGCAATGGCAAGACAAGAACAAAACTGCTAACGTCAGTCTCTTCGGGCCTGTCCTCTATGTGTGGACAAAGGGGTAGCAGCCAGCCACAGCTTCCACTCTGGTCAACCGGGGAGGTCAAAGGTCACGACCTGGACAGCAGGCGTCCCGCCAGGAGGGAGGACCGGGCACTCGGTGTAGGAGAATCCGAAGAGTAGCAGAGCCTACTGAAAGGCAGGCTGATTAAGACTTTCCATGGAAAAACAGCCCCAGGGTCAGAGGTTGGTGGGGGGGACGAGATTTCAAAGGCCTTTGATCCTCCACGGCCGGTCGCCGCACTATCTGGAGATGCCATGTGGGCTTCATTATTTGGTTTTGGGATGTATGGTAGGTGAAGCTGAAATTTCTCGATATGTAAAACTGCATGTTCAGGATCCAACCCTGGGATGGGATGCCCGCCGATCACAAGGCACACGTCCCTCCACAGTGACCCGTACTGGGACTTGAAGGGAAACTTGAACACTCTGGACTTGAATGCGGGAAATATTCAGCAGAGGCATTGAGTGTTGTACTACGTGCATCCAAACACCAAAATAAAAATAACAGAAGTACAAACTGCTTTCATCTTCCATGCCAGAGATACAGGCGGGCACCTTGTCAAGGTTTGAACCCAGGCTCTGGAGAGAGTGAGGCAGCAACACTCACCACCAAGCTAACCACTTCCAAAGGAACATTAAAGTGCATCCTTTATGCAAAATAAGTTCAGACTCTGCTCAGACAAGGTTAGAATTTGAACCCAGGGCCCGGAGAGGCAGAGGCAGCAACACTAACCCTTGTGCTGCCCGCATTCAATCTGGGGACCTAAAAATTTAAATAAGAGCAGTCATTTCTGCCATCTCTCACACTAAACAAGTTCCGATTTTAAAGGCAAAGTCAGAATTTGAACCCAAGAGCCAGGGAAGTACAAAGCAGCGCCACCAACCCGCCACGCCAACCGCATTCAACGTGAGGATATCAAAAATGAAAGAAAATGCAATTTGATGGTTTCATCCCTCTTGTTTAAGAAATTCAGACTCCACACAGACACAGAAAGTTTGACCCCGGATCCATATGTGGTTGGTTGGCCTGTTGGCAAACATCTGCCATGTTATGTCACTTGCGAGAAGCAGGTCATGGATATGTGACACGGTATCTGCCAAATAATCCAAAGAGCACACGACACGTGATTCACCCTATTTGAGGCTCATCAGGTGTGCTCACCTTTGCTTCAACTCAGATGTCAGCACATATCTGATCTGCTTCTTGCAACTGAGAGGGTCTGGTGGATGTTTACCAACTGGCCGACCCACCACACACATTACCTGGTAGGGAATATTCTGTGAACAGCGCCGAGTTGGCATTGCAACACCTGAAAGACGTATCAATCGCTGAGGATGAGGTCGTGGTCTCGTTTGATGTCACATCACTATATATTATGATTCCGATCCATCTGGCCACAGAAACGTTACTAATGAGACTGAATAACGACCCCACCACAAAGACAAGAACGAAGCTGTCCACTAAAGACATAATGCACCTACTATCACTTTACCAGAAAACTCACTTTCATTTTAACGGAAAATACTACATTCAAAAAGAAGGCATGCCAATGGGATCGCCGTTATCAGGACTTCTGGCAGAACTGGTAATGCAGCGATTCGAAAAACGTGGCTCTATGTCAGTTCACAGCCAAAATTTGGATACGCCATGTAGACGAGACATTTGTCGTATTAAAAAAACGACTAGCTGAACAATTTTTACAACCACATCAACACAATATTCCCTGCAATCCAATTCACCGTGGAAAAAGAAAGAAACCAACGCATCAATTTCCTGGATATCTCCATTGAAAGAAGTAGATAGATAGATAGATAGATAGATAGATAGAACTGAAAGGCACTATATGATAGATAGATAGATAGATAGATAGATAGATAGATAGATAGATAGATATGATAGATAGATAGATAGATAGATAGATAGATAGATAGATGATAGATAGATAGATAGATAGATAATAAAGGCACTATATGATAGATAGATAGATAGATAGATAGATAGATAGATAGATAGATAGATAGATAGATAGATAGATAGATAGATAGATAGATAGATACTTTATTAATCCCAAGAACCCTGTATATGCAAACTTAAGAAGACGAACATCCTCATCATAAATAAAACTTTACGACCAACACCCTCCTAACCCACCTCATTACCCTCACCCCCCTCTCTGCACACACTGACCTAATCCCCCCCCAACCCATCTTATTTTGCTATATATATATATATATATATATACAGTAATCCCTCCTCGATCGCAAGGGTTGCGTGCCAGAACCCCCCGTGATAGGTGAAAATCCGTGAAGTAGAAACCATATGTTTGTATGGTTATTTTTATATATTTTAAGCCCTTAGAAACTCTCCCACACTGTTTATAAATATTCTCCGCACAGTTATACAGTAAACCCTCGTTTATAGCGGTTGATCTGCTTCAGACAGATAAATGAATTTCCACGAAGTGGTATTCTTTATTTATAAATCTAATATTTTTGCAGTTAGAGCATTGAAAACCTGTTTACGACCTTCTAAATACGTTTTTAACATTATTAGAGCCCTCTAGACATGAAGTAACACCCTTTAGTCAAAAGTTTAAACTGTGCTCCATGACAAGACAGAGATGAAAGTTCTTTCTCACAATTAAAAGAATGCAAACATATCTTCTCTTCAAAGGAATGCATGTCAGGAGCATAGAATGTCAGAGAGAGAGTATAGTAAACAATCAAAAATCAATAGGGCTGTTGGGCTTTTAAGTATGCAAGCACCGCGATAAAGCGGCCGCAAGAAAGGGATCAATGTGAAGGTGGTCTTTCAGCATTTTTTACAGGATCGTCCGCATCTTCTAAGCAAACAGCCTCTGTGCAAACAGCCCCTCGGCTCACACCCCCTCCGTCAGCAGCAGAGAATGGGACAGAGAAAAGCATACAATCAAAAATCAATATGGGCTGTTAGAGCTTTGAAATGTGCGAAGCACCGCGCAGGAAGCTTATCGTATATCATTGAGGAGTTTTATTTAATACGTAATACATGCTCTGATTGGGTAGCTTTTCGGCCATCTGCCAATAGCTTCCCTTGTATGAAATCAACTGGGCAAACAAACTGAGGAAGCATGTACCATAAATTAAAAACCCATTGTCTGCAGAAATCCGCAAACCAGCGAAAAATCTGTGATATATATTTAGTTATGCTTACATTTAAAATCCGCGATGGAGTGAAACCGGAAAAGTCGAAACACAATATAGCGAGGGATCACTGTATATATATATATATATATATATATATATATATATATATATATATATATATATATATATATATATATATATATACACTGCTCAAAAAAATTAAAGGACCGCTCTGTAATCCGGGTATAGCATCAAGTCAATGACACTTCTGGGCTGTTGATCTGCTCAGTTAAGTAGCAAAGGGGCTTGTTCATCAGTTTCAGCTGCTTTGGTGCACTGGGGGGGCAACAATGAGACAAACCCCCAAAACAGGAATCAATGGGTTAACAGGTGGAGGGAGGTCATTGACATTTTTCCCTCCTCATCTGTTTTGTCACTCGTTTTTCATTTGGCTACGGTCAGTGTCACTACTGGTAGCATGAGGCCATACCCAGACCCTACAGAGGTGGCACAGGTTGTCCAACTTCTCCAGGATGGCAGGCACATCAATCTGTGGCACTCCCAGAAGGTTTGCCGTGTCTCCCAGCACAGTCTCAAGGGCATGGAGGAGATTCCAGGAGACAGACAGGCAGGTACTCTAAGAGAGCTGGACACAGCACCTCGTAGAAGGGCCTTAACCCATCAGCAGGGCCCACCGCTATCTGCTCTGCTGGGCAAAGAGGAACAGGATGAGCACTGGCAGAGCCTACAAAATGACCACCAGCAGGCAGGCAGGCCACTGGTATTAGTGTCTCTGACCAAACAATCAGAAACAGACTTCATGAGGGTAGCCTGAGGGCCCAACACCCTCTAGTGGGCACCATGGAGCTCAATTGGCATTTGCCATAGAATACCAGAATTGGCAAGTCCATCACTGGCACCCTGTGCTTTTCACAGATGAGAGCAGGTTCACCCTGAGCACATGTGACAGACGTGAAAGGGTCTGGTGAAGCCGCGGAGAACGTTATGCTGCCTGTAACATCGTTCAGCATGACCGGTTTGGTGGGGGATCAGTGATGGTCTGGGGAGGCATATCAATGGAGGTACGCACAGACCTCTACAGGCTAGACAACAGAACTTTGACTGCCATTAGATATCAGGATGAAATCCTTGGACCCACTGGCAGGCCCTATGCTGGTTCCTTCTGGTGCACGACAATGCCCGCCCTCATGTGGTGAGAGGATGAAGTTGACTAACCCCCAACACTCGCTCGCCTAACCTCAATACAATAGAACACCTCTGGGTGGGACATTATGTTTGGGTCCATCTGATGCCTCAGCCTATCCAGGAGCTCAGTGATGCCCTGGTCCAGATCTGGGAGGAGATCCCCCAGGACACTATCCGTCGTCTCATTAAGAGCATGCCCCCCACGCCCGACATTATCAGGCATGCAAACAAGTATGTGGGGGCCATAGAAATTACTGAGTACGATTTGGAGTTGCTGCAATGAAATTTCGACAAAATGGACTCTCCTGCCTGCCGCATCATTTTTTGCCTCTGATTTTCAGGGTGTCCCTTTGTTGATTGATCCTTTTCATTTCCATTCTTTCGTTCCTAACACATCACCATATCAGTCCATAGCAGTAGAGAGAGCCAGCAGGATTTTTTCTCCATTGAGATCTGATGTGTTTTCAAAGTGTTCCTTTAATTTTATTGAACAGTATATCTACTGTATACAGTGAACCCTCGTTTATCACGGTTAGTCCGTTCCAGACTCTACCGTGATAAATGAATTTTTGCAAAGTAGGATTCTCTATTTATAAATAGAATATTTTCGCAGTAGGAGTATAGAAAACCTGTTTACGACCTTCTAAAATATGTTTTTTAATATTATTAGAGCCCTCTAGACATGAAATAACACCCTTTAGTCACCATTACACTCGTATTACCCAATAAATTAGACAAAATAAGAGAAAATAAGACATATTAGACGTTACAAATATCATATTATTACTAGGCTCACCTACCTTTTAAGGCGACCAACTTTTATCCTCAATTTTTGTGCGCTCCATGTGTATATCAGACATGTAAGTGTAGGGAATGAGATCATCAAAGTGCCCATTCATAACATCTCCCGAAAACTTTAGTTTTTTTTTATCCCCTCGAGTGCCTGTCCAAAGTCGTACAATGTCAGCCCAAATCTGTACCGCTAAAGACGGAGTTTCATGCATTAAATAAGCTATAGATGAGAATAAACAAGCACCATCTCCCCTGATATTTACTACGCAGTGAGGCATTTGTACTCCATCAACATTAATTATTTCCAGAGACATAATTTTGTCTATTTTTCCAGGACATCGCACACAAAAGCAAGGAAACGATGGGAGCACCAGAACTTTGCTCACATCGCGTTGATTCGTACCTAAGCAGTAAGTCTGTGATCTGTGTGAATACCGCTATGCTTTGCACTCACGGGACGGAAGGACAATCCCGACCACTTTTATATAGTAGATTATTATATGTACTGTACATTTAATTACACACAACCACTAACCTATGAAGGCACGACCTCCGTAGGAGAGTCTTTAGGTGGTGCAGTATCTTCAGCAGATACGTTGTTGTCTTCAGTGAAGAAGTACTAGGAGTAGGCAGTGGGTGTCTGGGTGCGCAGCTGAAGAACATCTTGATAGGCAGTTGCTGGCGCTGTCTTTTCATATGCATGAGGAGGCTTTTGTAGGGTATTGCCATCTTTGATCATATCCAAGAGTTTCACCTTCTCCTGGATAGTAAGCATCTTCCTCCGGCGCTTAGTTTTATTGTCAGAAGGCTTAGAAAAAGCAGCACGTTTAGGAGCCATCGTAGGTCTTAGAAAAAAGTTCTCAGAAAGTGCATGCGTAGTGACGTAAGCATGTATGAGAAAAAAATCACGATAGACTGAAGCCGCGAAAGTCGAAGCGTGATATAGCGAGGGATCACTGTATATATGTATATATATATATATATATATATATATATATATATATATATATATATATATATATATATATATATATATATATATATATTTATTGTGATGGACGGCCAGCAGCTATCCCGGCCGACACATCCAGGCCACTAGATGGCGTCTTCCCTGCAGCATGGAAGTGCTCTGGATTCCCGCAGGGCACCATGGGAGATCGAGTTTGGCTTCACAGCCCTGCTGGGTGCCATGGGTGCTATTGTGGGATGCTGCAGGGAAATGCGGGGATTTTCATTTTCCCTATAGCCTGCAGAAAATATAAGTCTTTATCTGACCCTGAAGCGCTATTGAATCACATGGACAGAAGGACAGGAGCACTTCCGGGTCGTGGACTCTTTAAAGGACGGATCAAGACCCAGCAAGCTGAGCCCGAGTTGGGAGGTAGGGTGATGGAGCTGCTGGGAGGAGAGGAGGATTATTGTTATTGTTATTATTATTGATTTATTTTTCATTAGGTTGATTGTGGTGCACTGTGGCACAATTTCAAAGAAAAGAAGAAATGAAAAATATTTCTAGTACTTTTATCTGATGTCTGGATGTCTGTCTGTGGGGTTTTGAGGAGCAACAGCGCCCTCTAGTGTCACTCTATATATATATATATATATACACACACATACATATACATATTGTGGGGAGCAGCCAGGGCGCCTTTGTAAGGGAAGGATTTGGGGAGAGATAGAGAGTGCACAGGGCCCCTGGATTCCCACAGGGCTTTCTGGGTGTTGGAGTTCGGTACAGCCCTGATGGGTTCCATGGTTGCCACCAAAGGGTGCTGCAGAGACTGCGGATCCCCATTTCATTGGGCTTCATCCTCACCTGGAAGTGCTTCTGGACCATGCTAACAAAACACCAGAAGCAGGGCCATCTTACAGTTTTTCTCGATTGGTTTGGCTCATTTCTTGAAACCGAGATGACATTCTCAAAACCATAAGGTCATTTGGCCAAACAGTCTTACAGTGCGGCCCAACATTATAGCTCACTAGCAAAACAAATATCTTACCCCAAACTCTTCGTCCATGCTTCAAAAGCAGATTCCTTTCCCATATAAAAGGTCAGTACAGTCAGAATAGCACAGATCCTTCTCAATTGCCTTGGCACATGTGCATTCATTTAGTGCTTTTGTCAGAATACCCCGGATGGTTTAGCACAACACCATGGATCCCCTGCAAAAGCTCATATCTCTCCCAAAAGAGTTTATCCATGTGTCAAAACTAAATATCCTTCCCATATAAATAGTCAATGCCCCCAAAATGCATTATACCTTTGGCATTGTTTAAGCACTGCAAGTCAAAATGCTTAGACGTTTTGTCACTGAGGCACAGGTCTAGCAACAGAATACCACTATGAATAAAACCAAAAGATTTTACAGTAAAATCAGCCTCCAATAAACCACTCATACTCAAGGAAACTGTAAACATTTTTATTCGTACAAAGAAATGTTAACATTAGAGAACATACTGTGAAAAGAAAACATATACAGGATTCTGTAAATGTGAACAGTTATAAACACAAACAAAAAAAAACAAAAAAACTCTAGTCCACCATACTGTAAATAAAGTCTCAGAACTATAGTACAGTAATATTTTCAGTGGTCGCCATTGTCACCCTCTCTTTCCTGGCCACCATCCTCATCCTCCTGGCCATCGACGCTGCTCTCTGTCAGGCCATAAATTCTCATCCACATCGCAACGGATATTTTCTCGTGTGATGCAGCGAGGGAAGAAACGGCGTGAATGTCTCAACCATCCCCTACATTGATCCCCTGTGATGTCCTCACATGCAGCATCTATTGCATGCAGCAGGGCCCTCTGGTCTTGAGCCTGATGCTCATACACCCTCCACCTCCAAGCTGAAAAAACTCCTCAATTGGATTCAGAGTTTCTCTCAAATGGTACCCTGTAAATCTGTTTCATGGTCATCTGATGTTTCTTCAATACCCGGTCTATTGTGGAGATGCTGATAGAGTTTATATTTTGGAACATTACATTGTCTAGCAGGATTGCATTACGAATCTGTCTCAGTGTGATGGCATTATTTGCAATGACCATGTTGCATATTTCTTGTTCTTGTTGTTCATTTAGAAGTTTTCTTCTGCCACCCACTTGAGGCTGTCGTCCAATCCTAGACATACAAGTCAAAGGTCAACACTGTAAATTTGTTACAAAATGAGTTACCAATGTACTTGTACTGCTGTCTTATGGTACTAGAAGTGTGATGCACTGCACAGTGACTGGAATACTATTCACAGTATTTTCTCCATTTTTTTGTCTTTGTCATTTTTATAGTATCATATAACATCACATGACGATATTAGAGTACTCTAGGCCTACACACACACCAACACTGAATAGTTCAATAGCATAGTTCGGTACCTGTTTTCCCTGCGAAAGGTTTGGATGATGGAGGAGACTGTAGACCGAGGCACATTAGGCTGCACTCGGCGACCTGCCTCTGCCATTGTGAGGTGATGGTTTATGACGTGGTCAATAAGGGTGGCCCGGATTTCATCTGGGACATCATGGTGCCTCCGTGCTCCTCGGCCTCTTCCCCCTATTCCTCCACGCATTCTCACTCCTCCTCTTCCTCTTCTTCTTCCTCCTCTTCCTCGAGCAGGAAGTTGCTGTTGTACTTGGCGAGGTGCTTCCATGTTCACACTGCAAATGAAACTGGCCCCGCGCCAAGCTCTGTCTATATACTTTTGGCAGCAGTCATAATCATAGACAACACCTGTCAGGTATCTGAACAACCTGTTTGATTGGTCATCTGAGATGTGGGAAACTGCTCCTTCGTTAGTTCTAATTTCACCTGATTGATTGTCAAGTACTGTCATAACTTTAGCAAATGTTCCAAGATATTCTTTCATGGTATTATATCTTTGACTAATTTTGACAGTTGAACAGACAATTGTGCATATGATGACTTACACAATGAAACCATGCTGATATGTTTTGGAGTGAGTGACCATTTCACTGAAAAATCAACTAATCAGTTTAGATCGGCAAGATCTATTTATTTGGAAAATGTGCTAAATGTGGGCTCATTGTGCTAACTGTAGCTACTTGTACATAATCATTTGAAAAGAAGCACACTTGAGTCACTTGAGACATGTACTAAAGCATTTGCAATTTGATTAAACCAATGAAAAATGACATTCTGTTGTGAACAATTGCAAGGTGGTTTGGAGATTTGTCCATGTTATTTTGAGAATGTCATCTCGGTTTCAGGAAATGAGCCAAACCAATCGAGAAAAACTGTAATACATGGGCATGCTCGGCAGTTTCCAGTGGGCACCATGAGTATAGGGGCCCCATGCTAATCTCTGTATGTTGTGACTTGCTGAGTGGTTGAGCCTATAATGCTATTAACATGGCCCTGACCAGAAGTGCTCAGGGTGCAGGAGAAAAGAAGCCAGCTGCCACTTCTCCAAGAGCCAGAGTCGGGATGGAGAGGGTAACGCTTGCTGGGAGGAGTGGAGGTGGAAGACAGAGAGACACGGAGACAGAAGGAGAGAGAAGACAAAGGGTTGCAGAGTGTGCTGCTTTGTGCTTCTGGTACTGTGCTTACTGGGGGAAACGATTCCCACAGAGAGCAAAAAAGCCTGTGTGTTGCTGGACTTGTGCCTCGTGTCTGTCAGTCTGTGTCGGGTTTGGAGAGCTGGAGTACCCCGTGTAGGCTACAATATGCCTACTTATCCGTAGCTGTAGAAAATAAAATGTAAAATTTATGGAAAAAAACTGACAGCTGCAGTAGATAGATAGATAGATAGATAGATAGATAGATAGATAGATAGATAGATAGATAGATAGATAGATAGATAGATAGATAGATAGATAGATACTTTATTAATGCCAATGGGAAATTCACAAAACTCTAGTAACCAGAGTTTTACTGTTAAACATATGGTGGCAATATTTTTAAGTCTACGTTATAACGTTTTGAATCTGTATTCTTCTTTCCTAGTGTTTTTTCTGAGCTAATGCAGGGTCCACTGCCTTCCTCCACTTCTTCCGATCTAGGGCATCTTCTAGGTCGATGTCAGTCTGTCGTATGTCCTCCTTGATTCTGTCAAGCGAGCGATTTTTGGGATGTTCCACGTGGTTGCTTGCCATCTTGACAGAGTCAAAGGGCAATCTTGGCCACTGTTTATTCTTTGCTACGCATCACATATAGCACCTGTGGACACGACAGACACAAACATGGGAAACATTTTTCTTTCGTTTCCCACTTTATACAACACAGTACAATAAGCTCCAATACAGTCTCTTTCTTCTTCTTCTTCTTCTTCTTCTTCTTCTTCTTCTTCTTCTTCTTCTTCTTCTTGTTCTATCTCTGTTCTGTCTGTTGTCCATCTCCAGTCCTTCTCCTAAAGGGCTTTGCCCTCCACCTCACGACCCTGGCTCCCTGAATGGAGTGAGGCAGCCCCATTGTATAGAACTCCAGGTGTTCCACAATCTCCTTCCATCCACGCTTCCGGGTGTGGCAGAGGAAGGCTCAGCTGCTCTCCATGCACCCCCTGGTGGTGGCCACAGGCCCCAGCAGGGTTAAGCTTCCATGTTCCAAACCCGTGGTGCTGTAGCAAGTCGGGGGGGGGGTCTGCCCTCTGTCAACCCGAGGGAGGTATTACCCCATGAGGTAAGAATCTCAACCGTCCAATCGAGCCTCGCGCATCTTCTCGGTGATAGGCACCACACCCATTTTTCTCCCAATGTCCACATTCATGGTGTGATCCCACCTCGTGATTTTTGAAGCTGTACATTACAGAATACATACCTTGTTTGTTTGCCGTACATTCCAATGGAAAATTCATCGACCAATAAGCCGTTAGCATCAGTGAAAATGAGAGCATTCAGTAGGAAAATACGTGAGGCCGTCTCATTTGTTATATAATATGCTACCGTGGCTGTCCATTGGTCTGTCCAGGATGCTCACAAACCATTTGACTGATTGACCTGAAATTTGGTACTCATATACAGTAATCCCTCGCTATATCGCGCTTCGACTTTCACGGCTTCACTCTATCGCGGATTTTAAATGTAAGCATATCTAAATATATATCACGGATTTTTCGCTGGTTCTTGGATTTCTGCGGACAATGGGTCTTTTAATTTATGGTACATGCTTCCTCAGTTTTTTTTGCCCAGTTGATTTCATACAAGGGACGCTATTGGCGGATGGCTTAGAAGCTACCCAATCAGAGCACGTATTACGTTTAAATAAAACTCCTCAATGATATACGATATGCATCCCGCGCGGAGCTTGATTGTTTGCTTGTCTCTGTCTCTATCTCGCCCTCTCTGTCATTCTCTGCGCCTGACGGAGGTGGTGTGAGCAGAGGGGCTGTTTGCAAAGAGGCTGTTTGCCTAATGGATATGGACACTCCTCTAAGAAATGCTGCTTAATCGTGGTGCTTCGGCATATTTAAAACCACAAAAGCACACGTATTGATTTTTTGATTGTTTGCTTTAATCTCGCGCATTCTCTCACTCTCTCTGACGTTTTCTGCACCTGACGGAGGAGATGTGAGCAGAGGGGCTGTTTGCACAGAGGCTGTTTGCTTAGAAGATACTGACGTTCCTCTAAAAAATCCCGCTTTATTGCGGTGCTTCGGAATACTTAAAAGCACAAGTATTGATTTTTTGATTGTTTGCTTTTCTTTGCGAGCGCTCGCTCTCTCTCTCTGAAATTCTCTGCTCCTGATGCGGGCACTCCTTTGAAGAGAAGATATGTTTGCATTCTTTTAATTGTGAGAAAGAAGAAAGAAGATCTCTGTCTTGTCATGAAGCACAGTTGAAACTTTTGACTAAAGGGTGCTATTTCATGTCTAGAGGGCTCTAATAATGTTAACAGTGTGGGAGAGTTTATAAGGGCTTAAAATATATAAAAATAACCATACAAACATATGGTTTGTACTTTGCGGATTTTCATCTATCACAGGGGGTTCTGGAACGCAACCCCCTCGATCGAGGAGGAATTACTATACTACGTGACCTCTACTGTCCTCTTTCGGGGTGATGATTGACCTCCGAAGTCAAAGGTCAACCCAGGAAGATCACGGTCAAAAATCAAATAACCTGTAGCCTGAAATTTGGTACACATATACTATGCTGGAACTCTGCTCTACAGCTTTATACCGTGTTTCCCCGAAAAAAAAGGCAGTGTCTAACATTAATTTTTAGGTCCAAAAAATGCACTAGGGCTTATTTTCGGGTAGGTGTTATTTTTATTATCTCTCTCGCTGTGTGTGTGTGTGTGTCTCTCTCTCGCGCATGTGTCTCTCTATCGTGTGTGTGTGTGTGTCTCTCTCTCTCGCGCATGTGTCTCTCTATCGTGTGTGTGTGTGTCTCTCTCTCTCTCTGTGTGTGTGTCTCTCTATCGTGTGTGTGTGTGTTCTCTCTCTCTCGCATGTGTCTCTCTATCGTGGTGTGTGTGTGTGTCTCTCTCTCTCTCGCTGTGTGTGTGTCTCTCTATGTGTGTGTGTGTGTGTCTCTCTCTCTTTCTCTCTGTCTCGCTCACTGCACAGGGAATGCACAAGGAGAGACTGAACACTTGCTGAAATCATTGAAAGGGAAATTGGCTTGTTGGTATACCACGTGTGTGGTTGTGAACAGATGCAAATGTTTGTCAAACTTTTTGGTTGTAAACCGATTTGTACGTGTTTCCGAGACATTCGTGAACCGAGGCTCCACTATACTTATAAAAGCGCTTTACCTTGTAACCAGGGCAGCTTTTCTTCGACTCTCTTTGCTTGAAGTAAAGTTACGTAGCTTTGTTCATTTGACCTCGATTCCCTGCACGTGCATGAATAGTGAAAAGCAAACAGCCTCTAAAATGGCAGCGACATCTGGCAAGACTAAAGCAAATGTGCAAACTCCATGGACGTTTTATGTATTATCGCTGAATCAGGCTCTGACTTTTCAGACTCTGGATTTAATGCAAGTAATTTGGAGATGGAAAACGAAAGTGAGGTACCAGCATCAGCCTATCGGTCGCCAGCTAATTGTGGTGCTGAACACGTTCATGTAGTGGAAACACCTACAGCAGCGTTGGCCTAGGAGGACCACCACTTATGATGACAAGAGGTACAAACCATATTGCGTCACACTGCAACTGTCACCGTTACCCACCTGCTGTGCGAAGACAGAGAGGTAGCCGCCCTGCCGTGCATTCCTGCTGACCATCAAGCTGCCACTGCACTGCCACTCACTGCTGACAGAGCTGCCGAACAGGCACCAGCAGCAGCCACAGCATTTAGCAACAGACGTCTTATGTTAATTTATGTGTGAAACCAGTGCATTATGTGCTTTTCAGAAAACTGAGTTTTTTGGAAAAAATATTCAGCCCTGAAAGAGTTAAACCCGTTATTTAATCCCCATGGCTTGTTGCTGCTCTCATTCTGCCACAGCAGACATTTCCAAAACTGTTGATTTTTTTCTAAGAACACCGTCAAGATGTTTGGGTGGCCTGAGAGCTCAGCCTTACTGAGACGTTCACCTTTCTTTATCTTCAGATATTGTATGATGGCCACAGGTGAGTTGGTCGTGTTTTGTGTCTCGTTATTGTTTGGCAGCTAATTAGGGAAAAAAGCCAACTAAGGGGCCCGAGTCACATTAACTCTTTCAGGGCTGATGTCGACTTTTGTCAAAAGGAGGAGTTGACAATGGTAATCTGTGAGAAAACCAACTGTTATGTTTTAGTTGGACTCTTTTTGCCTGAAGGAATGTTAGATTCATTGGTTTGACCGAGATTTAGATAGATAGATAGATAGATAGATAGATAGATAGATAGATAGATAGATAGATAGATAGATAGATAGATAGATAGATAGATAGATAGATACTTTATTAATCCCAAGGGGAAATTCACATAATCCAGCAGCAGTATACTGATACAAAGAAACAATATTAAATTAAATAGTAATAAAAATGAAAAAAATTTAAATAAAATTAATGTTAGCATTTACTCCCCCAGGTGGAATTGAAGAGGCGCATAGTGTGGGGGAGGAACGATCTCCTCAGTCTGTCGGTGGAGCAGGATGGTGACAAAAGTCTGTCACTGAAGCTACTCCTCTGTCTGGAGATGACACTGTTCAGTGGATGCAGTGGATTCTTCATCATTGACAGGAGTTTGCTTAGTGCCCGTCGCTCTGCCACAGATGTTAAACTGTCCAACTTTAATTCTACAATAGAGCCTGCCTTCTTAACAAGTTTGTCCAGGCGTGAGGCGTCTTTCATCTTTATGCTGCCACCCCAGCACACCACCGCATAGAAGAGGGCACTCGCCACAACCGTCTGGTAGAACATCTGCAGCATCTTACTGCAGATGTTGAAGGATGCCAACCTTCTCAGAAAATATAGTCGGCTCTGACCTTTCTTACACAGAGCATCAGTATTGGCAGTCCAGTCAAATTTGTCATCCAGCTGCACTCCCAGATACAGTATTTATAGGTCTGCACCCTCTGCACAGTCACCTCTGATGATCACAGGGTCCATGAGGGGCCTGGTCCTCCTTAAATCCACCACCAGGTCCTTGGTTTTTCTGGTGTTAAGATGTAAGTGGTTGAGTCGCACCATTTAACAAAGTCTTTGATTAGCTTCCTGTACTCCTCCTCCTGCCCACTCCTGATGCAGCCCACATTAGCAGTGTCATCAGCGAACTTTTGCACGTGACAGGACTCCGAGTCATATTGGAAGTCTGATGTATATAGACTGAACAGGACTGGAGAAAGTACAGTCCCCTGCGGCACTCCTGTGTTGCTGATCACAATGTCAGACCTGCAGCTCCCAAGACGCACATATTGAGGTCTGTCTGTAAGATAGTCCACGATCCATGCCACCAGGTGTGAGTCTACTCCCATCTCAGTCAGCTTGTCTCTAAGGAGCAGAGGTTGGATGGTGTTGAAGGCGCTAGAGAAGTTCAAAAACATAATTCTTACAGCACCACTGCCTCTGTCCAGGTGGGAGAGGGATCGGTGTAGCATATAGATGATGGTATCCTCCGCTCCCACCTTCTCCTGGTATGCGAACTGTAGAGGGTCGAGGGTGTGACGGACCTGTGGCCTCAGGTGGTGAAGCAGCAGCCGCTCCATGGTCTTCATCAGATGTGACGTCAGAGCAACAGGCCGGAAGTCATTCAGCTCACTAGGACGTGATACCTTTGGGACAGGGGTGATACAAGATGTTTTCCAAAGCCTTGGGACTCTCCCCTGTTCCAGGCTCAGGTTGAAGATGCGCTGTAGAGGACTTTCCTTCGCTTGCTTGAGTAGCAAGGCACAAACAATGGCAAAAATGGGACTGACATCTGGCAAGAGATCAAAGCGAATGTGTAAAGCAAAATACTCCGCAGATGACATTTTGCCTGTTATCTCTGAACTGGACTGTGATTTTGATACAACTGATCAAAAACAAATGTGAGGTTCCAGCTTCAGCTGATTGGTCCCCCAGCTAATCGTGGTACTGACAATGTTCACCAGGTAGAACTGCCACTTAACAATGATAAGAGGTAGAAACCACATTGCAATGCACTGCCCCAGCCACGCGAAGACAGCCTGGCTGCAAACCTGCTGCACATTCTTGGCAAACTGGCAGCCACAGTACGCAGCAACAGACATTTTATGTTGATTTTTGCATGAAATGATTGCTTTTCAGAAACTTGTTTTTTGGACAAAATATTCAGCCCTCAAAGAGTTAATTACTGAGGAGAGGCAAGACACATGACAGCCCGCATGGAGTTTGCTAAGACTCTCTGTAAGATTCTCTGGTCTGATGAAACCAAGATAGAGCTTTTTGGCCTTAATTCTAAGCGGTATGTGTGGAGACAACCAGGTACTGCTCATCACTTGTCCAATACAGTCCCCACAGTGAAGCATGGCGGTGGCAGCATCATGCTGTGGGGGTGTTTTTCAGCTGCAGGGACAGGACGACTGGTTGCAATCGAGGGAAAGATGAATGCGGCCAAGTACAGGGACATCCTGGACAAAAACCTTCTCCAGAGTGCTAAGGACCTCAGACTGGGCTGAAGGTTTACCTTCCAACAAGACAATGACCCTAAACACACAGCTAAAATAACGAAGTAGTCGCTCCTCAACAACTCTGTGACTTTTCTTGAATGGCCCAGCCAGAGCCCTGACTTAAACCCAATGGAGCATCTCTGCAGAGACCTAAAAATGGCTGTCCACCAACGTTTACCACCCAACCTGACAGAACTGGAGAGGATCTGCAAGGAGGAATGGCAGAGGATCCCCAAATCCAGGTGTGAAAAACTTGTTGCATCTTTCCCAAGAAGACTCATGGCTGTATGAGCTCAAAAGGGGGCTTCTACTAAATACTGAGCAAAGGATCTGAATACTTAGGACCAGGTGATATTTCAGTTTTTCTTTTTTAATAAATCTGCAGCAATTTCAATAATTCTTTTTTTTGTCTGTCAATATGGGGTGCTGTGTGTACATTAATGAGGAAAAAAAGTAATTTAAATGATTTTAGCAAATGGCTGCAATATAACAAAGAGTGAAAAATTGAAGGGGGTCTGAATACTTTCCGTACCCACTGTAAAATGTAAGGCAAAAGAAGTTAATTAGCAGCAAAAACTGATCACTAATGAAGAAGATGGTTAGAATGAAAACCTGCAGCCACTGCGGCCCAGCAGGACAGGAGTTTGACACCCGTGATCTAGGGCCTCCCATCCAGGTAACAGACCACCCTCCTCCCTGGGCAGCGTATCCCATTGAACATACAGGACGACCCCGTTGGTGTCCATCCCAACTTTTGCATATTGTCTGTCCTGTCATTCCTGTACAGCTGGCAACATGGAAGCATGACAACAGTCTTCAGATTTGCTTCGACTCCTTTATACAAAAAGCTCGGGAGACACAGGTGCCTTGTTTGTTTTTGGATTCACAGCAGCAATTGATGGTTGAAAAAGAATATGTTTTTCATGGGTTAACAATGTAAAAAATATTAAATTTGGTCTGGACATTTAATTCCACTGTTTCCGTGTTTACAATTTTACATTTTACACTGTAATGTGAACAGCGATTTTCTACAGTCATGCAACTCTACGTGTGTGTGTGTCAAGAGAAAGAGATAAAATTAATAAGCGCAGAATGCTGTCAGCACATTATGAGTCATTGCAGTATAAATATCAGCATCATCTACGTCGATTATACGGCTTTTTCACGGGGATCACAGCGGATTATTTTCTTTTTTTTCTCCACTTAAATCTTCCAGTTGCCAGCTTTGTGGCACTTTCCTTTTCAATGGTTATTACTGCCAGTCTCTCTCGAGAGGCCATTGCTTGTTAGAATAACTTAAACAACAGAAGAAGGGACCAAATGTGATTGAACCTTGGCTAATGCCTCGTGAAGACTGCAGTTTCCTCTCATCCGGAGCGCCACATGTGAGAATTTGGCTGGGCAACATTCAAGTATCGGCATTTCCTCTTGCAAGCTGTTGGTCAGGTTTAGTAATACGTATCTGGGTATTCATTTTTTCATTTCATTAAAAGTGTGGAATACCGGGGTGCGCACAGCCACCCTAACCCGAAGCAGACAGGCAGAGACAACAACAACAACATTAATTTCTAGAGCACATTTTCATACAAATGATGGAGCTCAAAGTGCTTTACATGATGAAGAAAGAGAAATAAAGATAAAATAAATAGGAAAACAGAATTAGGGAACAGTAATTAACATAGAATAAAAGTAAGGTCCGATCACCAGGGAGGACAGAAAAAAAAACTCCAGACGGGTGGAGAAAAAATAAAATCTGCAGGGGGTCCGAGGCCACGAGACCACCCAGCTCCTTCTAGGCATTCTACCTCACATAAATGACCTCAATCAGTCCTCATGGTATTCAGGGTTCACATGGAAGAACTTGATGATGACGATGGTCATGTGGACGTCTGGCCTTTAATCCACCGTATCAGCCTGGCGAATTCCTATTGGCAGGCTATTCCAGAGTTTAGGTGCATAACAGCAGAAGGCCGCCCGCCTCACCACTTCTTTTAAGTTTAGCTCTTGGAATTCTAAGGAGACACTCATTTGAAGGTCTAAGGTTACGATTTGGAGTGTAAAGTGAGAGACATTCTGAGATAGAGGATGGAGCGAGATTATTTAAGGCTCTGTAAACCATAAGCAGGATTTTAAAGTCAATTCTAAATGGCACAGGTAACCAGTGTAGTGACGCTAAGACTGGGGTGATGTGCTCGGATTTTCTTTTCCTAGTTAAGATTCTGGGTGTAACATTCTGCGCTCGTTGTAACTGATTGATGTCTTTTTTTGGGTGGTCCTGAGAGGAGTGCGTTACAGTAATCTAGCGACTGAAAATAAAAGGTTGTAACTCATTTCTCAGCATCTTGCGAAGTTATAAGTGGTCTAACTTTTGCTATATTTCTTAAGTGAAAAAATGGCGCCTAGCAATCTGATTAATATGTGATTTCAAATTCAGGTCAGAGTCAATAGTTACGCCTAACGACACAAATTGCCACACAACACGCCTCTATTTACAGCCGGGGAAGCGTTTCTTCGTTGCTCCCCCAAAGTACGGCCCAGTCCGTACCGCACCACAATTCAGTCCTTTATTCTTCAGCTGCCAATTCCCAGGCCTTCCGCCTCCACTCCTCCCTCGCAAGCTTCCTCCCGACTCTATCTCTCTGAATGGAGTGAGGGGGCTCCTTTCATGATGGCCCTGGGAGTGTTGCAGGTGGCTCATCAGACCCGCAGTCACCCCCTAGGTGTGGTGAGAGACCAATGTAGGGGTCTGCAGCTCCCCCTGGCGGCCTCCCATGGAACCCAACAGGGCTGTGCCAAACTCCAATTCCAAGCATGCCTTGTGGGAATCCATGGGGCCACAGTCGCCCAGGTGAGCTGCCCTCTAGCGTCCCGGGGAAGGTATTGCGTTGTCGCTGCTCTCTCCCCCTGGTACTTCCATGCAGTTGGCATCCCGGCCAGGTATTGGCCATGGCCACCTGTCACAATTGCAATTAAGTTCAAGTTCAAAGTTTATTGTCATGTGCACAGTAAGGAATTCCCTGTACAATGAAATTCTTTCTTTACTGTCCACACCAAATGATAAAACCAACATATAAAGATAAACATAAATAATAAGTAGCAGCTAGATAATAAGTAACAGAGCAGCATCCTTATATATAATTTGATACTATCTGTACGTATGGTGTTCGCGTCAATACCTCGACTCAATACAAGTTAGAACCACGCAATGGGACTCTGCCTCTGTAGTTAGAACATAACTTGGCAAACGCGGACGCAGTAATGCATGATTGACTAAGAATGTTCGAATGCTTCAGTGACGCCGCTGGACTGCCGAGTATAGTAAGTTGGTGTTGGTTCGAGCAGTAACAGTAAGTTCGGTTGATTTTTAGAATGTTGGTTTGGTGGGGCGTACTTTCCAGGACTAATATCGTTGACTGACTTAAACCCTTCGACAGCTCCGGAACCGTAAATAATTTAGAACATATCCCCATTTGCTTGGTACGTCGAAATCTATCTTTGTTCGGTTTTGGCATCCGTCCTTCTGACATCTACTGGCAAGCTGAGTAATGCTGGGTATTAACGATGGTCAATGTTTAAATTTTAGCTGATCTCAGATCTAAAATGACCACGACAACATAATTATTACTCCGACTCTGATTAGAGTCGTAAAATACGGTTTGTTTTGAAAATTTGTTTGTCGGAAAAAATCAGCCCCTCGCAGCCCAGTTTAAACAGGCAGCTCTTCATTATATCGGCCGAAAACTTTTATTTTAAGGACAAATCAGTACCATGATAACAAAATCATTTCAAGGACTTAAAGAAACAAATAATTCTTTGCAGAGAAAGTATGGATTTCATAAACGTAGAATTTGTAGCCCAATTCAATCGGACTTCCAGTCACTATAAAATATAAAAACAGAACAGAAGTATAAAGTGTAATGTGCAGGTAGGTGTGTGATGGACAAGTCAAATACAGTTGTGTGAGGTGGACCCTGGTTATAAACTCCAGTCAGTTATTTAGGAGTCTAATGGCCTTGGGAAAGAAAGAGTCCTTTAGCCTGGAAGTCCTGCATTTCACACGTCACATGGACTTTTCACACTTCTGCCATCCAAGAGAAGATACTGCAGCATCAGAGCCAGATCTGCCAGGCTGCAGGAGAGTTTTTACCCCTAAGCTGTCAGACTCATTAACACCAGGCTGTCCCCTGGGATCTTCCACACGGCCTCAACCACCTCGAAAAACAGGACTTTTATACATGGCAGCCACTTTCCTGCAAAGACGAGTGTGCAGGTAGAGAAGAGCTGAAGATCTCCTACTGACCTTTAAGTATTTGGACCCTCTTGATATCCTTCTGCTGTGAAACATTCTGCCCTGCCATTGTTTATACGTCTTAAACAACTCTCATCATACACTGATCATCTCTGTATTATCTATATCTATTATTTATTATTTACTAGCAGAATACCCGGGCTTCACAGCGGAGAAGTAGTGTGTTAAAGTATGAAAAAGAAAAGGAAAAATTGTAAAAATAACGTAACATGATTGTTAATGTAATTGTTTTGTCATTGATATGAGTGTTGTTCTCATATTTATATATATATATATATATTTATATCTATATCTATATCTATATATATATCTATATATATACAGTATATATACTGTATATATATATATATATATATGGCAAAATACCACGCATATATATATATATATATATATATATATATATATATATATCAAAATACCCATATATATATATATGTATATATATATATATATATATGGCAAAATACCCACGCTTGGCAGTGGAGAAATAAAAAGAAAAGGAAACATTTTAATAATAACGTAACGTGATTGACAATGTAATTTTTTTGTCATTGTCATGAGTGTTGCTGGCATATATATACAGTATACATACATACATGTGTACATATATACACACACACATAAACTATGGGGTGCCAAACAGGCAAATACATTGATTTTGTGAATATATAAAGTCGGCGTCAGAATGTATAAAGTCAAAACTTGAATATATAAACTCATTCCCGAATATATAAAGTCAAAACTTGAATATATAAAGTCAGCATCGGTATACATAAAGTCAAAACTTTTTTCTGAATATATAAAGTCAAAACTCGAATATATAAAGTCAGCGCTGGAATTTATAAAGTCATTCCTGATTATATAAAGTCAAAATCTATTGATTGAAACGACTCTGAACTGAACTAAGTTAACAAAAATTCATTCAGAAAAATAAATTAAAAAAACCCTGTTCAGTTAATGTTTTGAAAATGATGCATGTGCCCTGCCCAGGATTGGTTCCTGCCTTGCGCCCAGTGTTGGCTGGGATTGGCTCCAGCAGACCCCGTGACCCTGTGGTCGGATTCAACGGGTTGGGAAATGGATGGATATTCCAGCGCTGACTTTGTATTTTCCAACGCCGTCTTTATATACTCAGGTTTTGACTTTATATATTCCAGCTTACTTTATATATTCAAATATTCCAACGCCGTCTTTATATACTCAGGTTTTGACTTTATATATTTGGGAATGACTTTAGGTTATATATTTAAGTTTTGACTTTATATATTCCAGCTGACTTATATATTTAAGTTTTGACTTTATATATTCAGAAACAAGTATTGACTTTATATATTCCGACAGTGACTTTATATAATCAAGTTTTGACTTTATATATTCGCGAATGACTTTATATATACAAGTTTTGACTTTATATAGTTAAATGTAGTCATCATTGCATAACTTTTTCTTTACCATAGAAATTTAAAGACTAAATTCAACTTCCATTCCTAACAAAGATATTTCTGGCGACTAAATAGAAGCTACTTATATCCAAATTTGAGCTATTGAGCTGTCACCTGCCTGCCTGAATAAGTCACCCTCGCTTCGCTCTTACTTTTTTACCGTTCATTTAATCATGGCTAGTGGCGGAAAAATTATAAAATGGAAGGAGGATTACACTGAGTATGGCTTTACCAAAACAATTATTGATGGCGAATCGATTATTCATAAAGCTTCAATTGGTGATCTGTTTTTTCATACTTCTTCTCAAACCAAGGGGGTGCGAGGGTAAAATGAATCGGGAAGCGCTGATCAATGTAATCGGTGTACCAGGAAATCATGCATTGACAGAAGTTCCCCTTTGCTTGGAATACAAAGTGTGATTAAATGCGTGATTTTTTAACGCGTTATGGAGCACATGCATCGAAGCTTCTCAGCTGTGCTTGTGCTAAGAAAAGGAAACATTTTAAAAATAACGTAACACGATTGTCAATGTGACCTTTTGTAAGTAGTGCCTGGAGGATTCAATGTGGAGAAACTGTGGAGACAGCGTGTGTATTAACTTGTGGATTTTTCTGTGAGTATTTGGTGGCAGCGTCACAAAGTCGCTTCCTTAACACTGCGTGCGTTTGCTGCGGATCTCAGCTCAGAGCGAAATGAGGTGAATGGGAGGGGAGATGATGACGTGACTCCCCCACCCGCCTTAACTGTCAATTCCCCCACAAAGACAGTCTCTCAGAATTTGCATAAGCACAGCCCTTTAACATCAATTTTAACTTAGTTACAAAGTGATCAAAACTCTCGTTTATATCCTGCGTCCTCTCATTAAACTTGTATCCCGCATTACCCGTGGGCATGACAAACGCCAGCAGCAGCCTGTCTATGAACTTAATTTAAAGTGTAGGTTTACATCGTGCTTTGTTTCCGAGCTGGCAACACTCATGAATATGGTTCTATGTGTCACTCGCTCGCTTCTTATTGTTTCACTGCCTTTTCAATTATATAATGCATGTTTTCTTCAGCGCTTTTTGGATCTCTTCCTTGTTTTCTACGTACTGCGTGATTACGTGGGAGGCGTGATGATGTCACACGAAACTCCGCCCCCCACGGCTTTCGAGCTCAACTCCATTACAGTAAATGGAGAAAAATAGCTTCCAGTTATGACCATTAGGCGTAGAATTTTGAAATGAAACCTACTTAACTTTTGTAAGTAAGCTGTAAGGAATGAGCCTGCCAAATTTCAGCCTTCTACCTACACGGGAAGTTGGAGAATTAGTGATGAGTGAGTGAGTGAGTGAGTGAGTCAGTGAGGGCTTTGCCTTTTATTAGTATAGATTTATGTATTATATTACATATCTTACACATCAATATTGCTGCTACTTCTTTTGTCCTATCTTTGCACAATGTCTTGTCTTGTTTGTGTTTTAATTTTAAATTTAAAAATTATTTGCACATCAAATTGGAGCCTCAATTCTATTTTATATGGTTGAATATATTATTTGCTTTGACATCATGTTATTACACTGTGGAGCCTGAGCTTCTCATTTGGAATTTGTCTCTCTCAGTATACTTGTGCATATGGTTGAGATGACAATAATTCAGCTGGTCAAGATGCTCTCAACAATGCAGCTGTAGAAGTTGCCGAGGATCTTAATCGACATACCAAACTTCTTCAGCCTTCTCAGAAAGTACAGCTGCTGTTGAGCCCTCTTCACCAACAGTGTGGTGTTAAGTGTCCAAGTGAGGTCCTCACTGATGTAGATGTCCAGGTATTTAGTACTGCTCACCCTCTCCACTTCAAGCCCTCAGATGAACAGTGGCCGGTGAGGTCTCCCCTCCTTCCTCATGTCCACTCTGATCTCCTTCGTCTTGTCTGTGTTGAGGGTGAGGTTGTTGTCCTCACACCATGATGCCAGACTGTCCACCTCCCTCCTGTAGGCCAACTCATCCCCACCAGTGATGCGTCCTATCACTGCGGTGTCATCTGCAAAGTTTAGGATGATGTTATCTTTGTGGGGGGCGACACAGTCGTGGGTGAACAGGGTGTAGAGGATGGGGCTGAGGACACATCCCTGTGGGGTGCCTGTGTTTGTGATAATGGTGGCTGAAATCCTATTACCGATCCTGACAGACTGGGGCTTGCCAGTCATAGAGGGTGGGGTGTAGGCTAAGTGCAGATAGTTTATGGGGGATCACCGTGTCAAAGGCAAAGCTGTAGTCAACAAAGAGCATCCTGATATAGGAGTCTTTGTTCTCCAGATATAGTGTGGCCGCGATGGCATCTGAGGTAGACCTGTTGGGCTGGTAGGCATACTACAGGGGGTCCAGGGTGGTCCAGTATGCTGCTCTGAATGTGGGCCAGCACCACTCTCTCAAAA
The DNA here is from genome assembly GCF_016835505.1 of Polypterus senegalus. Taxonomy (NCBI): domain Eukaryota; kingdom Metazoa; phylum Chordata; class Cladistia; order Polypteriformes; family Polypteridae; genus Polypterus; species Polypterus senegalus. Next base: position 338,035,667 of record NC_053154.1, on the reverse strand, counting down.
CACTTCATGACGATTGGAGTGAATGCTACTGGCCTGTAGTCATTCAGACAGGTGGATGGGCTTTTTTTTAGCAAGGGGGACGATGATCGTAGTCTTAAAGCAGGACGGAATGATGCTCTGACTGAAGGAAAGGTTGAAGATGGAGCAGAGAACATCAGCCAGCTCATTGGCACATGCTCTGAGTGCCCACCTAGGGATTTTATCTGGTCCTGCTGCCTTACGGGGTTTGATCTTCCTTAGTGCTTTGTGTATCTGACCTGAAGAGAACGTTGGGGTTGAAGAGGGGGTTTAGGTGGTCCAGGTTTGCGTGTGTGTCATCATTCTGTGCTGTTGCTGAATGTCTCAAAGCAGGTGTAGAAAGTGTTGAGATCATCCGTCAGACTGTCTCTGGAGCTGATTGTGCTGGTGATGGTCTTGTAGGCCCTGCCGTGTACGTCCAGAGTCAGCAGTAGAATGGAAGCCCTCCAGCTTCTCTCTGTACTCCCTCTTGGCTGCTGTGATGGCTTTTCTTAGTCTGTACTTCACAGCTTTGTACTCCATCTCAGTGCCTGATCTAAATGCAATTCCATGCAATCAAATTAAAAACTTCACAAAACTAAATTCAATTCAATCCCAAGAGAAAGAGAGGAAGTCCAACAGCACGAGTAAAACTTAAAGAGCAGCAAAGAGGGAAGAGAATCCTTTTCCCCAATATAAACGCTTATTCTAAAATGTTATTGATTAGATCTTGCCAGATCTTAAAATAATTTTGCACAGATCCTCCAAGTGAGAATTCGATTTTTTTTTCCAATTTCAAATAGTAAATAAAATCAGTTACCCCACTGACTTAAAACAGGTGGACTGGGATTCTTCCGATTGAGCAAGACCAGTCTACATGCTGTGGCCCTTACCCAGCCATGGATGGGCAGCGGGGGAGAGTGTCCCCCAAGAGGAAAGAGGGCAGACCTCCCTGGGTTGCTACAGCACCACGGATTCCTGCAGGGGGCATGCTGGGAGTTGGAGTTTGCTAGAGCCCTCTTGGGCTCAGTGGGTGCCGAAAGGGGGCACTGCACAGTCCTATTATACCCTGGAAGTGCTGCCAGGAGAAGATCACTGGACACCTGGAGCATTTCGGGGTACCCTATAAAAGGAGCCAGCCGCCAGTACTCCGGGTGCCAGAGTCAGGAGGAAGTGGACGCAGCTTGAGGGAGGAGTGGATGTGGAAGAAAGAGAGAAAGAAAAGAAGTGTTCTAAATTGTACTTTGCACTGTGTTATATAAGGTGGGGAGTAAGGAAAAGGCGTTACCCCCCCAATGAAATAAAGCATCCATTGTGCTGGGACTTGTGCCCCTGCCTGTTGTGTTGGGTGTTTGGGTGTCCACAGTGCTAATAGTGCAGGGGTCCCCAACCCCTGGTCTGACAGCCGGGCCACGAGACTTACTCAGTGAAGGGCTACAGCAAAATGGCTGCCTCCTTCACTGAGGTGGGCGGAGCTTTGCAGCGGTGCAGAGAGAGGAGAGAGGCCGAGGTGAGAGAGTATCACAACAAAGTATTTTTATGTTTCTGACAGTTTCCCCATATGACACGAGTCCATAGAAATCTCGTTACTACGAAGTACATTCACCAGCAGATACTTTCATTACAACGAAGTGACCTTGAAATCCACAGAGCAGTTAGTTCTGTGGTCGCAGCTCAGTTGTGCACATTTGCACAATGATCACCAAACAGAAACATTGTAAAAAAAAATATTCTTTCTTCGAACTATCCTCGTGCTGTTTTTTTTTTTTTTGCTGTTTTTGTTTTCTGTGGTTTTCAGCAACTGATAGCCGCTGCAGTAAAGGCCTGGCAGAGCATTAAAAAGGAGGAAACCCAGCATCTGGTTATGTCCATGAGTTCAAGACTTCAGGCTGGCATTGCCAGCAAAGGGTTTTCAACCAAGTATTAGAAATAAACATTTTATTTCCAGTTATTTAATTTGTCCAATTACTTTTGATCCCCTGAAATAAAGGGATCGTGTTAAAACAATGCTCTAGTTGCCTCACATTTTTATGCAATCGTTTTGTTCAACTCACTGAATTAAAGCTGAAAGTCTGCACTTCAACTGCATCTAGGAACTTAACTAGGAAAAGAAAATCCGAGCACATTTCTCCAGTTTTGATGTCACTACACTGGTTGCCTGTGTCATTCAGGATTGACTTTAAAATTCTGCTTATGGTTTATAAAGCCTTAAATAATCTCGCTCCATCTTATATATCGGAATGTCTGACACCTTATATTCCAAATCGTAACTTTAGATCCTCAAATGAGTGTCTCCTTAGAATTCCAAAAAGTGGTGAGGCGGGCGGCCTTCTGCTGTTATGCACCTAAAATCTGGAATAGCCTGCCAATAGGAATTCGCCAGGCTGATACAGTAGAGCACTTTAAAACACTGCTGAAAACACATTACTTTAACATGGCCTTCTTATAACTGTACACTTTAACTTAATTTAACTTAATCCTGATACTCTGTATGTTCAATTTCCTCATAATAACTCCTAATGGTGGCTCTAAAATCTGTACTGACCCCAACTCTCTTTTCTGTTTCTTTTTCCGGTTTCTTTGTGGTGATGGCCTGCGCCACCTCCACCTACTCAAAGCTTCATGATGCTCCAACAATGATGGATGGATTGAAAGGCAGAAGTCTACGTGACCACCATCATCATCAAGTCCTTCCGTGAGAACCCTAAATCCAAAGAGGACTGTTTCATTTATGTTAGGTAGAATGCCCAGAGGGGACTGGTCAGGGGGTCTCATGGTCTGGAATCCCTACAGATTTTATTTTTTCTCCAGCCGTCTGGAGTTTTTTTGTTTTTCTGTCCCCCCTGGCCATTGGATGTTACTCTTATTCGATGTTAATTAATGTTGACTTATTTTGTTTTCTTATTGTGTCTTTTATTTTTCTATTCTTTATTATGTAAAGCACTTTGAGCTACTGTTTGTATGAAAATGTGCTATAGAAATAAATGTTGTTGTTGTTGTTGTAGTTATCTGAGTTGTTTCATTTAAAATTCATTGTGGTAATGTACAGAACCAAAAGGAGAAAAAAGTTGTCCAAATATTGATGGACCTAACTGTAATTGCCTGAGGTTATAGATATAGAAGGGAAGGTGGGGGATAAGTTATATACAATAATATCTAATAAACAGTGGTAAGTCTGTGAGATTAGGCATTCTAAGGCTACATATTAATAATACAATAGGGGAAAGTAGAGCAATATATATTACTCTACCAAGATAAAACAGCACCTAACCTGTGTGTCTTTGGACTGTGGAGGGAAACCCAGGCCGACACGGGGAGAACATGTAGACTCCAGGCATGGAGGACCCCGGAAGCGAACCCGGGTCTCCAAACTGAGAGGGAACAGCGCTACCCACTTTGCCACTGTGACGCCCATTATTATTATTATTATTATTATTATAATAATAATAATAATAATAATTAAGGTCAGTATTGGCAGATTTTGAGGACTGAGCTGACAGCTTTGCATTACTTCACACATACATATTTAGCCAGATGGATTTGAAGGGCACATGTGTGGACTTTACTTCATCTGCATAAGCTGTGATGTCATTGCCAGCCCCGCCTCTTGCCCCGCCCCTAACCCTGTAGTACAAGGAGCACTCCTTATTTGTGGACTCATTAAACAGTTGGCCTGCGGCTCCATCTTAAGGCACTTCGTTCTATACATCCAACACAGTTTGTTTTCTCTATTTCCATAATTGAGGCGCTGGTGCAGGGGTCCTCAGTCACAGTCTTGGAGGGCCGGGTTTTCATTCCAGCCAGTGTCCTAATTAAAACTCAGTCCTTGCTGATAATGAAAGTTGGTTTTTAACGTTATGCCTTGTTCGTGCCTTTACTTATCAAAGACAAATTTTAGTTCCTTTGTGGATCAGAGGTCCTCAGTTACAGTCCTGGAGGTCTGCTATGGCTGCAGGTTTTCACTTTAACCAATTTCTCATTTATTTACTACTAACACCGCTATGTTTTTGGGGCTTAATTTTAGTTCTCCTGCCTTTTACCATTCAGAACCCTTAATTGCCTATTTTAGATTTTAGCAGCTGCTTTCTGTTTTAATTGTTGCCTTTTTTTCTTAATCAAGAGATTAGTTAATAATAAGATGCAGAGAACCGATAAACCAACAGCTTTCCAGCCAGGCCCGAGGAGAGGGAGGTGGTACATTGCTCTGGGGCCTATGAAGCCCAACGCATCCTATAATTTTTATTATAATTTGAACATTTATTTATTTAATTAATTTAATTGTTATTGTATTTTTAAAAATGTTGCAGGTCTGTTTAGTTTCAAAATTAAAAAGGCACATTGGTCACAGGGTACTTAGCAGCAGTCAACAGTTTACGATGTAAGAGACATTCATGAAGGCCGCCCTGAGAGAGAAGTCACGTGGTCTACAAGGGTATTCCTCACTTGGTGGGAAGTGATGGTTGGGTGTCTTGTTTTTGGGGGTGTTCTGGGTGCAGTGAAGAAAAAGTCATCAGCCGGCAAACAAGTACGTCACATACTGTAGTCGCCCCGTTCTGAGACACTGCGAATTCGGGAAAGCAGACTAAGTGAATCGTTGTGAACAGTCGAGAAACTAAACAAGTGCCGAAGGAGCATAATATAGGGTGGTCCAGATGTAATCATGCAATTTTAATTACGCTATAACTTATTAAGTACATAGAAACTCACTCGAAAAATCCCAGACCATCGAGAAGTGTGCGAACTGACGACATGAAGAATCGTCTTTGCGCCAAACTGGAATTGTCCCCGCATAAATCAAAGTCATCCAGACGATCTGGATCTGCATAATTAGATTCAGGGCCCGGATTTTCTCTCGGCAGCCCTGTCTCCAGCTCACGCGCTTCCATGAAGTATCTGTGATGCTTAGAAATGAATGAGAGGGGATTTGGAAGGACCATTAAGATTAAATCTACTCTAGTCCACAAAACACATGGATAATGTTCTCACATGTCCTCTGCTTTTCTGTATTTCATATGCTTCCCCTTGGCCATATTATCCGTAACTATGGACTGGGTTATCATTTTTTTGCAGATGATACTCAACTCTACTTCAATATTAAAAGTGAAACTTCATCAGAGCTCTCTCAATTTCTCACAACCTGCCTCAGTGAAATTAAAACTTGGATGGAGCAGAACTCTTTAAAATTAAATTGCAACCAAACTGAACTCCTGCAAATTGGGACTAAAGTTCAACTTAATAAAATGAGCTCCTTTCCAGTCCATCTTGGTGGTGATCTCATCAGACCTGCCTCCACTGCAAAGAAACTTGGTGTCATTTTTGATTCGTATTCCGCCCACATAAATCACATTAAGAGACTTTCTTACTTTCACCTCCATCACATATCCCGTGTTCGCTCCTTCCTCTCTTTTTCTAATGCTGAGAAACTTCTCCATGATTGTATCACATCCCACATTGATTATTGTAACTCGCTGCTGGCCGGTGTCCCTTCTAATCTTATATCACAGCTCCAGCTTATTCAAAACTCGGCTTCAAGAGTCCTCACTCGAACCAGCAGCAGCGAGCACATCACACCCATCCTGCTCCGTCTTCACTGGCTCCCTGTGTCTTACAGAATTGAATAAATAAAATGTTACTAATAACCTACACAGCCTTAAATAACCTCACGCCAAACTACATCAGTGACCTTCTCCATCAGTATGTGCCTGCTCGCTCACTAAGGTCCTCTGATTCTGGCCATCTTGTTGTGCCCCCATCTAATCTACACTCCATGGGTGACAGCAGGGCCTTCAGCTGTATTGACTCTGGAATGACCTACCGAAATGAATCAAGTCAGCCGACTCCATGAATTCTTTTAAAACTCATCTGTTCAGGAAGGCTTTTAGCTCTTCTTGACTTTATTACCCTTCTCTCAGTTTACCTCCATGTCAAGATGCTCAGGTAACCTGTGTGTGTGCGCTAGACCATTAATTATGTTTGTTTTAGGCTCTCTCTGAATTTACTGTCTTAATCTTCTTTATTTATTTATCTGGTTTAGTACAATGCTATATACTGTATACCAGGCATGTCAAACTCACTACCATTGGTGGGCACTTTGACTGCCATACGTGCATCAGAGGGCTGCACTGTAACAAATACTATTACTGTATACTGTTATACAAAGTTACTGTAGCTTTCTTTCCAATACTGAAAACTTTAAAAAATGTAACACTTCAAGTTTAAAGTTTAAAGAAAAGCAATTTATTTCCATACAGTCTCCATACAACAGCGTACAATTAGAACCTTAGCCTCTTAGCATAGGTCCTTATATAGTCTGAGATCTTTTTCTTTTGTCCCGACACTTGGCATCTCTTGTTAGTAACCAGTTCGTCAATATCAGGCTTGAAATCTTGTGTAGCTGCAACTTTTATGAGGGATGACAGGTGCTCGACAGTAAGTCTTGAGCGATGTGGGGTTCTGATAGCTTTCATTAACGAAAACAATTGCTCACAAAACTAAGTGCTTCCGAACATAGACAGTACTCTCGATGCAGGCCTGCACCTAGGAAATTCTGGGCCCCAGGCAGCTGACAGAGTTCGGGCCCCTTTCAGGTTTCAAATATGTGCGTATATTTTAAAACGCCACTTAAAGGGGCGGGCCCCTGAAAAGTGTCATGGTTGTGCCCCCCCCCCAGGTGTGGGCCTGCTCGATGCCAACTTACAGATCTGCACATACAGTACGAGGGTGGCAGGTAAGCATACAAGCCTCGCACACCAACTTCATTGAATTTTGCCTTCAGAATAGAATCTGACTGCAGTTCAGTCAATTCCATTTGGATATCCTCAGGCGCATTCTCAACGTCGTAAGAGTGTGGTGACGTAAACAGTCCTGTTCGTGTGAATTCAAATCACGAAAACGCTCACTGAATTCATTGCTCAGTAATTCAAGTTGGGAAACAAATCCTCCAAAAATCAAATTTTATTTTACTTCAAACTTTATATTGTAAGATAGATAGTTAGATAGATAGATAGATAGATAGATAGATAGATAGATAGATAGATAGATAGATAGATAGTGTGAATAAGGCGCTATATAGGCACCCAACCTGGCATAGATTCACACTGAGGCAAATGTAAAATCACAAGACTTTTTATGTCACGTCGTCCCCATGAACCCCTTAGGCAATACACAGTCCCAAAGCACTTAAACACAGCGCAAACAAATCCTTCCTCTGGTACCACCACTCCTCCCTGGCAGCCTCGTCGTCTTCCTCCCGATTCTGGCCGTGGAGTGGTGGTGGCTGGCTACTTTTAAACCCCACCCGGAAATATTCCAGGTGCTTGACCACCTGGTCCCAATTGCACTCCCGGGTGGGACTGAAGACTCGTCCAGCGGGCTGCTGAATCCAGGCAGCACCCCCTAGTGGCCACCCCAGCTCCCAACCAAGCTGTGGAGGACTCCATCTCCCATGGAGCCCTGTGGGAGGTTGAGGCATCACCGTCGGCCAGGTAGGCTGCCACCAAGCACACCGGGGGGTTGGTTGGTTATTGAGCTGCCCATTGTTACTCCCCCGGAACATATGCAACAGGGGCATCCCGGCTGGGCATGGGACCTGGTCGCCCATCACAATAGACAGATACGCCTTGGGGTGTACCTTACCGCAGCTTAGCTAACGAACAAGAGAACTACTTAACAGATTTAGATTGAGCATTTTTCTAGAATTTGCTTGAACATTCCAGCTAACTTTGTGCTGAGAATCATAGTTCGCTTGCAGGAGCAATATATTTGAGCTAATCTGAGACGGAGGCTGTGGGATGAGGGGAGGGAGAAGCATGATGTCAGGAGTGGGGACCTCCTCGCTGTCCTGTTTCACTTCTACGTGGGTGGCACTGCGGGGGACAGCAAGTATTGTATATGTTTTATGAGAATGAAATGACAGTGGCATTGGGAGAGATAGATAGATAGATAGATAGATAGATAGATAGATAGATAGATAGATAAAATTCACATACAGCAGCAGCATACTGATAAAAAAAACAATTTTAATTAAAGAGTGATAACAATGCAGGTATAACAGACAATAACTTTGTATAATGTTAACGTTTACCCCCCCAGATGGAATTGAAGAGTCACATAGTGTGGAGTCTCCTCAGTCTGTCAGTGGAGCAGGATGGTGACAGCAGTCTGTCGCTGAAGCTGCTCCTCTGTCTGGAGATGATCCTGTTCAGTGGATGCAGTGGGTTCTCCATGATTGACAGGAGTCTGCTCAGCGCCCGTCGCTCTGCCACGGATGTCAAACTGTCCAGCTCCGTGCCTACAATAGAGCCTGCCTTCCTCACCAGTTTGTCCAGGGGTGAGGCGTCCCTCTTCTTTATGTTGCCTCCCCAGCACACCACCGCGTAGAAGAGGGCGCTCACCACAACCGTCTGATAGAACATCTGCAGCATCTTATTACAGATGTTGAAGGACGCCAGCCTTCTAAGGAAGTATAGTCGCCTCTGTCCTCTTTTGTACAGAGCATCAGTATTGCCACTCCAGTCCAGTTTATGATCCTGCTGCACTCCCAGGTATTTATAGGTCTGTACCCTCTGCACAGTCACCTCTGATGATCACGGGGTCCATGAGGGGTCTGGGCCTCCTAAAATCCAACACCAGCTCCTTGGTCTTGCTGGTGTTCAGATGTAAGTGGTTTGAGTCGCACCATTTAACAAAGTCCTTGATTAGGTTCCTGTACTCCTCCTCCTGCCCACTCCTGATGCAGCCCACCATAGCAGTGTCGTCAGTGAACTTTTGCACGTGGCAGGACTCTGAGTTGTATTGGAAGCCTGATGTATGTTGGCTGAACAGGACCGGAGAAAGTCCAGTCCCCTGCGGCGCTCCTGTGCTGCTGACCACAATGTCAGACCTGCAGTTCCCGAGACGCACATACTGAGGTCTGTCTGTAAGATAGTCCACGATCCACGGCACCAGGTGTGAATCTACTCCCATCTCTGTCAGCTTGTCCCTAAAGAGCAGATATGCAAAAAGCCCCCTGACCTACACTAATTTTACAAACTCAAAATCACACAAATTTGTTAATTAACAACTCACCAACTTCTCGCGTCCACTTCAGATCTTCAACTGTAGTCTGCACTAACTGTTCGTTGCAATGCTAGCACAAAATTACATAAAACTAGAGCAAAAAAACGTGAAAATATGCGAGCTATTTCTCCTGCCCAGTTGCCAATCTCAGCAGCCCAGCCAGCAGTGTAGCCTACCAGGCTGCTGCAGCCCAGCACTTCAGTTGCGACGTCGCGGCTCATTAACTTTGGTCAAGGCTCGTGATGGTGACGCTGCAGCTGCAACTCTTCTAGCAGATGATGTTTCCAGTACCATAATGCCACGGAAAAAAGGCGGAAGTAGGAAAAGTCAATAAGTAACACCAAAGATGCAGAATGATCCAATCACAAACAATAGGAATCATTTTGTACAAGTTTAGTGCTAACTAGGATCTGTCATGTGGCCCGCGGGCCGCGTGTTTGACATGCCTGCTGTAAACCCTGCCGTTCTTTCTTAAACTCTGTGAAGTGCCTTGAGAATGATAAAGGCGCTATATAAATAAAATGCATTATTATTATTACAGAAGGAAAGTCTACAGCGCAATTCAAATTGCTTTTGGATGAACGCAAGCATTAACAAGCTAAATAGTTTGATACCAAGTTTCATTATGAGCACGGATTACTTTCTAATTAGGAAACTAGTTGGAGTAAAAACCTGCAGCCACTGCGGCCCTCTAGGACCGTGACTGAGGACCCCTGAACTGGAGCATTGATTCCAAACAATCCAGAATCGTTGCCTCTTATAGAAAACTTGAAATCCCATTCCATTCATCCATTTATTTTCTCCATTAGAGGATTGGAGCTTCCTTTACAATAGCATTCGGTAGAAGGCCTGAACCCACTCTAGAGGGGATGCCCCTTCATCACAATCGTGAATACAGCCGCCCGCTTTCTCCCTGGGTTTCTATTTCTGTGGTTGAACTTGGGTGAAAAATACTTGACTCCACAGAGATAGCCCTCCAGTTGCGATTTGAACCCAAGTTTGTGTCATTTCAGAGCCGGGAACTGAATTGAGATGGCAGAAGAGATTCCCAACCCATCTTTGATGAGATGCCCAAAGCTGCCTCACTGGTTCCCTTGTGCCACCCAAAAATTGTGCCCAGTCACCCTCTAGTTTGATTAATGAAGATTTAAGAGTCAGAGGTTTGCTTTTTTTTTTTATTTTTTATTTTTTAGCTTCTTCTCAGTCTCCCGATGCCGCTGCCTGTGTGGTATGGAGCTTAGCGTAAAGCCTCGGGCTCCCATGGATGTGAAGCAAAGCTCAAAGAGCTTGGAACGACGGCCGCAGAAGAAGAATAACGGCTTCTCAGAAGAAAGCTCTTGGCTTGGGCAGACGCAGAAGGAGACCTGCCAGCTTGTGGCAGCAGAGCTGAGACGGAGAGATGGTTGTGCGCCACGAGGCTCAAGTGTGTCAAGTGCAGCCAGCAACATCAACAGGCTGGTGACATAACACTGGCGCGAAAGCCACAATGATATTTCAAAGACGGGGTGGCATGTCAAGTCTGTGTTTTCTCACTCGTGGTTTTGCATTTCCATCATACCACTCCTGGCATGAAGATGTGTTCTTATCCACTGGAAAAAAAAGGGGAGGAGGGGGTGGGTTGGAATTTTTTTGGTGGTAATAGCAAAAAATGTGCTGACAAAGGAGGAGATGCTGGCAAAGACGCAACACTAGTCTTAGAGACTCGTCCATCGGTGGTGGGACGGTGGTCTGCCTCTCCTCAGGTCCACTCCAGAAATGACATCCTTCATGACACTCTCAGCTTATTAAGGTGGTCTGCCCTCTGGTGGACTCATCAGGTGTACATTCGGTTTTATGAAAGGTGCGACATGAAGAGAAGAAAAAAATAGGTGATTTTGTGGAAAGCTTTAATGAAAGGCGCTATATAAAGAAATGGAGGGTCGCATGTGGCAGAACTTCCCATGAATGGCAAAATGTAAAAGAAAGGATGACTTCATGGAGAGCTTCATGAGAGAATTTGGCAAAAAAAGGCGCTATACAGAGAAAATAATTCATCTTATGATCTGCTGCATGAAAGGCACCATATAAAGAACTGGTGGATCTAATGAAGTGGTTTGTGGCAGCTTTTTCCTTGAATGGCAACATGTGAAAGAAAGGACGACTTTGTGGAGAGCTTCATGAAAGAGTTTGGTAAAAAACAGGCGCTACACAAAGAATAGAATTATACTGTGATCTGATGCCTGAAAATAGTATAATGAAAGGCGCTATATAAAGAACTGGTAGATCTCACAAACAATTTTGTGACAGAACTTCCCATGAATGGCAAAGTGTAAAGGAAAGTCTGATTTTAGGAGGAGTTTAATGATAGAAGTAAGCAAAAAAGATGCTATACAGAGAAAAGAATCATCTAATGATCTGCTGCATGAAAGGCACTATATAAAGATCTGGTGGGTCTAATGAAGAGTTTTGTGACAGCACTTCCCATGAATGGCAAAATGTGAAAGAAAGTATGACTTTGTGGAGAGCTTCATGAGAGTATTTGGCAAAAAAGGCGTTATAGAAAGAAAAGAATCATCTTATGATCTGCTGCATGAAGCAGCATAATGAAAGGCACTATATAAAGAAGTGGTGGATCTTGATAACAGTTTTGTGGTGGCAGTTTCCAGGAATGGCAAAGTGTAAAGGAAAAGCTAACTTTAGGAGGAGAGTAATGACAGCAATGAGCAAAAAAAAAGGTGCTATACAGAGAAAGGAATCATCTAATGATCTGCTGCATGAAAACAGTCTAATGTAAGGCGCTATATAAAGAACTGGTGGATCTAATGAAGTGGTTTGTGGCAGCGTTTTCCTTGAATGGCAAAATGTGGAATCAAGGACGACTTTGTGGAGAAAGTGTCTAGAAAGTAAATGAATGTAAATGTAAAGCTCCAACAAATGAATGATTCCCAACTCCTGAGCCTTCTCCACCAGTTGAAGTAGCAGGTGGGAGGGGCCATGAGTGGTGACTTCAGGGTGGCCCCACCTCCTGGGGGTTCCACCCACAAAGAAGAAGGACTCTAATGACATTGAAATGACAGTACACAATTACAAAATACAAATGAAATCGCTAGAAATTAAATAAAGTATTAGCCAAACCATTCATAAAACATCAAAGACACTTAAGTTCAAAATGATAAGTAACAATAAGTAACAATATTTGCTGCCATACGCAAATCATTAGTCACTAAAAACAGAGCACCTAATAACGCTAATTAGTGCTACTGCAGAACACGCAGTGTGCAGCTGGACTCGTAACACGTGTGTCACCTGCGTGTTCTGCCCTTTTTCACCTTAAAGCCATGCGATTCCAAACTTCTGGTGTTGCTGTTCCAGTTTAGGCCGGTCATAGCCATTTGATTTTCATGAGCAGCTGGTGGTGGCTGGTCGATCCTCACTTTTACTTAGCGCAGCGTTTCTCAACCTTTACGTATTTGCAACCCGATTTTTCATAACAGTTTTAATCGCTCACCCCCTAATGTTTTTTTGAAAGGAGCCCACTAATACCAATTTGTTCTTTTTTAATTAATGATTTATCATAGAAGGCGGCACGGTGGTGCAGTGGTAGCTCTGCTGCCTCGCAGTTAAGAGACCTGGGTTCGCTTCCCAGGTCCTCCGTGTGTGGAGTTTGCATGTTCTCCCCGTGTTTGCGTGGGTTTCCTCCCAAAGACATGCAGATCAGGTGCATTGGCAATCCTAAATTGTCCCTGGTGTGTGTGCCCTGCGATAGGCTGGTACCCTGCCTGGGGTTTGTTACCCTCCTTGCACCCTGTGTTGGCTGGGATTGGCTCCAGCAGACCCCTGTGTTAGGGTATAGCGGGTTGGATAATAGATGAATGGCTATATCATAGATGCATATTTTATTATACCTACTTAACTTTTATCGACATTTATCTAACTCTATATTTAATTTTTCTAGTATCAGAATGTAGTTTAAGTTATTTTTTTTTGGTTTCAATAGATGTATTTTTCATATTTTCGATTCTTGTTTTCTTTTTTTCACATCTTTGCACCCCCCTTTTTGTTACTTCGTGCCCCCCTAGGGCCCGCCCCATAGTTTGAGAACCACTGACTTAGCGTTTAATTCTCCTGGGTTGTATATTGGCAGTGGGTATCCTAACGATCTGGCAGATCAAGCACCGGTTTTTCATTGGATGTGATGGCACACCATTTAGTCCATCCAACCGTCCAGTATCTTAAACCACCTTTCTACATGGCAGGGTCACGGGCAACTGGAGCCTATCCCAGTAATCACAGGGTGCGAGGGAGGAACAACACCAAGATCAGGGCGCCAATCACATTGTTAGGTCAATTGCATTTCTTTCCGCACTAGCAGAGTAACTGAGAGTGACAGACGCCAACTGGAGCCAGTGGCCAGTGCAGTGACATCTTTTAATGCCAAAGTCTAATCTGGTTTTACCCTAACCCTATAAGCCTAACCCTAATTTTTCCTTTCTAGCAGGTTATGTTTATTTTTTATGAGATTTTAAGTGTTCTCTGCATGCACGACACACACATCTTTAATACTTAACAGGGGACTTTTTTTAGGCGGTTTTTCAACTGCAGTAGTTTTATTAATTACTAGCCAAATACCCGCGCTTCGCAACGGAGAAGTAGTGTGTTAAAGAAGTAATGAAAAAGAAAAGGAAACATTTTAATAATAACGTAACGTGATTGACAATGTAACTGTGTTGTCATTGTCATGAATGTTGCTGGCATATATATACATATATATATATATATATACTATATATATATATATATATATAGTATATATACACACACATATATAAACATATATATACACATCATACATACATATATACATATATATATACACATATACAAATATAGACATATACATACATATATACATATATATATACACATATACAAATATAGACATATACATACATATATACACATATATATATACACACACACACACACACATATATATATATATATACATATCCATATCTATATATATATACTGTATATACACACATATATATATATACAAATCTACATATATACATATCTACATATATATATATATATATATATATTAGGGGTGGGACTAGATTAAAAAAATTTATCTAATTAATTAGGGGCTGTGTAATAATTAATCTCGATTAATCGTATGTAATCACACATGAAAATTTGCCCCAAATCGCAATTTTTTTTTTTAATTTAAAAGGATTTTAGTGGGCGAAAGAATCAAATAATAGACATGGACATGAATATTGTAAACTCAAGCTCTTTTAATTTCTGAAGAAAAAAAAAAAAAAGCTTTTAAACTGCATTTCAATTCAAAACAGAAACAAAAATATCATCCCTGGCTAAAACTGGGCAGACTTAAAAATAAAGTGGTATTTTAATTACTTTAAGTACATTTTCAGAATGGTATTGTCTTTAAATAATAATAACCAAAATTTCAACATAAAGTGCAGTTTTTCTTCTTAAAAAAATAAGTCAGAAACATAAAAGGTAATTTGACCAGCTTACTCTTTAAACTCTGAGTAACATTAGCCAAAATTATTTAGTACATTAGGCTAAAACAGTGTGATCATTGAACATTTTGTAATTAGATGTAATCAGAATTACTAACGGTCATGGAAGTCCAATGATCCCCAGTAAGAGCCACAAAGTCCGCTTTCTGTAATGCATCTAATTTTGCTTGCTTTTCAGTGTGCACAAAACCAGGCTTTTATCAAGGCTTCCGTCGGGTAGTCTTTTGAAATGAAATTTTCTTACGATCAGTCGTAGGAATGCGCTTTATTCCGACTCTAACATTTTTGTACCTCTGATGTGTGCATCAATGTCATCAATGTACCAGGAAATCATGCACTGACAAAAGTTCCCCTTTGCTTGGAATTGAAAGTGTGATTAAATGCGTTATTTTTTAACGCGTTATGCAGTACATGCATCGAAGCTTCTCATCTGTGCTTGTGCTAAGAAAAGGCAACATTTTAAAAGTAACGTAACATGATTCTGCGTTAACCGCATATTTTTTCATACGTCTTAAACCAAGGGGATGCGAGGGTAAAATGAATCGGGAAGCACGCGTACATACTCAGTGCATCCCCTCTCGGGAATTGAACCTCAGATGTCGGAACTACCGTTGCACCACGCCGTGTGGCTTTTCTATTTGAGAGTATGTAGATCGAGGTATATATATACATATATATATATACTGTATATTGTAATAAGTGGAGACCAGAGGCATGGAAAGGTTTGGGGCAGCAACCCGTTTAATTCGGTTTCCTGGCTGCAAACGTCTTTGAGGCATTGTAAACAGTTTATACAACAGAGTCCAAAACAGAACTGCCTGCCAGAGCAAAGGCAGTGTGCTTTATAGCACAGAGGGTGGAAGTGATGTCGTCCTCTGGGCCGGAACTGGAAGTGACATCATCCTTGGGGCCGGAACAGGAAGTGACCTCATCCTGGGGGCCGGAACCGGAAGTGATGTGACCTTCCTGGAAATGGCGGCTCCTGGTGAGATTTCCCGGGTAAGACCTGCAGAGAACTCAGAGAGAGCGTCAAGCGTACCCCGCCCCCCGGGCAGATGTATAAGCAGTATTTTCTAGGCCCTTCAGCTGCCTCCCATGCACACGTGTGTGACAATATATACCCGCGTTTCGCTTGCGGAGAAGTAGTGTGTTAAAGAAGTTATGAAAAAGAAAAGGGAACATTTTAAAAATAACGTAACGTGACTGTCAATATACAGTATTTGTTTTGTGAGTGTTACTGAGTGTTGCGGTCATCAAGGATTTGATTATCATTATTTCTTTCAATCAGGCTCGTATTTGTAGGATGTGTTGTGTTCAAGTTACATTCCGTGTTTGTCAATCGTTGTAAAGATGACAGGTTTCATTCATCGATTCGTTTCTTACTGCATCAATAAACAGCTCGTCTTCTTCTTTATCTGAGACCTGACACACTGCATGCACGAGTTTTTTACACTGTCTTCCTTTAGCGGGACATTGACTTTTTCCACCGTGTGCTTTGTTTCCACAGTAGCTGGATTTATGAATATGCTTATCAGACGCTTCATATTTTTTTGCTGCCTTTTCAATTGTGTAATTGGTTTTTGTTCAGCGCTCTTTGGAACTGTTGCTTTTGGCTGTGCACTGCGTCAGTTCACGTGAGCCGCTCGGTGTACATGCATTGAAGTTTCCCAGCTGTGCTGGTGCCATCTCGTGCTATGTCTACGGCTGTATGTAATGTTAGCTAAGACCCGGAACTTAAAAGTGTCTCTCGCAGTTTCGCTGAATTTGTGCCAAACACCATCCTGACCATCTCATCTTCCTCTGCATAAGCACAGTCCTTCACCCGTGAATATTTAGCGGCAGTTCTATTGGATTGCTGCTGATGGACGGCCTTATATGGGCAGGCACTAAATTAGCCTCCCACGGCTATCGAACAGAAGTCTATTATAGTATATGGAAGAAAAAATAGGTTCTAGTTATGACCATTACGCGTAGAATTTCGAAATGAAACCTGCTTAACTTTTGTAAGTAAGCAGTAAGGAACGAGCCTGCCACATTTCAGCCTTCTACCTACACGGGAAGTTGGAGAATTAGTGATGAGTCAGTGAGTCAGTCAGTGAGGGCTTTGCCTTTTATTAGTATAGATGACCTCAGACTTGCTGTGCATTGGCCCATAACAAGCTGTTTAAATCCCCGCCCCTTACTCTGAGCTCCGCCTTTATGGCGCATTCGATTGGTCTGAAAATTTCAAACTGAGCGAACCTGTCACGTCAAGCAATGGAGAATTTCCACAACAGGAAATGTTTGTTTATTCCCGTATTGAACGTCAATTGAAAATTTCTCATTTCCCTGTGCCTCCCTGTATATTAAATATACAAACTGCTCAAAAAAATTAAAGGAACACTTGGAAAACACATGAGATCTCAATGGGAAACAGTCTAGCTGGCTATCTCTACTGCTATGGACTGATATGGTGATGTGAGAGGAACGAAAAGATGGAAATAAAAAGGATGAACCGACAGAGGGAAACCCCGAAAATCAAAGGGAACAAAATGAGGCGGCAGGCAGGCAGGCAGGCGAGTCCATTTGGCCAAAATTTAATTGCGGCAACTCCAAATCATCCTCAGTAGTTTGGTGGTCCTCAGTGTATGTCCACCCCCCATGCCTGACAACGTCAGAATGAGATGACGGATGCTGTCTTGCGGGATCTCCTTTCAGTTGTAGACCAGGGCATCACTGAGCTCCTGGACAGGCTGAGGCGTTGGATGGACCTGCCAATTCTGGTATTATTTGGCAAATGCCAATTGAGCTCCACAGTGCCTATTAAGAATTAGAATTAGAACAATCTAGACGAGAACAGGCCATTCAGCCCAACAAAGCTCGCCAGTCCTATCCACTTGCTTCCTCCAAGAAAACATCAAGTCGAGTTTTGAAAGTCCCTAACGTCTTACTGTCTACCACACTACTTGGTAACTTATTCCAAGTGTCTATCGTTCTTTGTGTAAAGAAAAACTTCCTAATGTTTGTGCGAAATTTACCCTTAACAAGTTTCCAACTGTGTCCCCGTGTTCTTGATGAGCTCATTTTAAAATACAAGTCTCGATCCACTGTACTAATTCCCTTCATAATTTTAAACACTTCAATCATGTCACCTCTTAATCTTCTTTTGCTTAAACTGTAAAGGCTCAGCTCTTTTAATCTTTCCTCATAATTCAACCCCTGTAGACCTGGAATCAGCCTAGTCGCTCTTCTCTGGACCTTTTCTAGTGCTGCTATGTCCTTTTGTAGCCTGGAGACCAAAACTGCACACAGTACTCAAGATGAGGCCTCACCAGTGCATTATAAAGCTTGAGCATAACCTCCTTGGACTTGTACTCCACAGATTGTGCTATATAACCTAACATTCTGTTAGCCTTCTTAATGGCTTCTGAACACTGTTTGGAAGTTGATAGCTTGGAGTCCACTATGACTCCTAAATCCTTCTCATAAGGTGTACTCTCGATTTTTCGACCGCCCATTGTGTATTCAAACCTAATATTTTTACTTCCTATGTGTAATACTTTACATTTACTGACATTAAATTTCATCTGCCACAAATCTGCCCAAGCCTGTATGCTATCCAAGTCCTTCTGTAATGATATAACGGATTCCAAATTATCTGCTAATCCACCTATCTTGGTATCATCTGCAAACTTAACCAGCTTGTTACTTATATTCCTATCTAAATCATTTATATATATTAAAAATAGCAGCGCCCTAGCACTGACCCCTGTGGAACACCACTCTTAACATCGCCAGTTCTGATGAGGTTCCTCGCACCATCACCCTCTGCTTCCTGTGTCTGAGCCAATTCTGCACCCATCTAAAAACATCACCCTGAATTCCCACTTCTTTTAACTTGATGCCCAACCTCTCATGTGGCACCTTATCAAATGCTTTCTGAAAGTCCAGATAAATAATATCATAAGCTCCACTTTGATCGTATCCTTTTGTTGCCTCCTCATAGAATTCCAACATGTTAGTAAAACACGACCTCCCTCTTCTGAACCCATGCTGACTGTTCAGAATAACTCCTGTCCTTGTCATGTGTTGCTCAATCTTATCCTTAATAATTCCTTCCATTAATTTTCCTGTGATGCTTGTTAAGCTTACTGGCCTATAGTTGCTTGGATCTGCCCTGTCACCCTTTTTATATAATGGGATGATATTTGCCATTTTCCAGTCCTTTGGAATCTCTCCAGTGCACAGTGACTTCCTAAAAATATGTGTCAAGGGTTTATATATGTACTCACTAGCCTCCTTAAGAACACGAGGATAAATATTATCTGGGCCTGGTGATTTGTTTGATTTCATCTTATTTAATCTGAGCAGCACTTCTCCTCTACAATTTCCAAATCCCTCAGTACCTCCTTAGTAGTTGTTTACCTCTGGCAGGTTATCCACTTGCTCACTTGTAAACACCTCAGAAAAATGTAAGTTTAGGGCATCTGCTATTTCATTGTCTGTATCTTTTAATTCCCTTTACTATTCCTGATGAACTTGACCTCCTCCTTAACTGTTCTTTTACTACTAAAATACTGAAAGAATCTCTTGGGGTCTTCTTTGCCTTATCTGCTATATTCCTCTCCAACTGTCTTTTAGCCTCTCTGATATCCTTCTTAATGGTTGCCCTCATTTTCTCATACGCTACGGTTCTCTTTGCAGTCATTAGTCTTATATGCCTTATACAGCAGTTTTTTCCTTTGCAACTTCTTTTTAAATCTTTATTAATCCATCGTGGAGATTTTTTTAGTTTCCTATTACTTCCAAATTTAGGTATGTATCTGTCCTGCATTACATGTAAAACATTTTTAAACCTGTTCCACTGCTCCTCGACTGTCTCCACATTTAAAAGCTTATCCCAGTCTATCCTACTTAGACTTTGTCGCATCTGCTCAAAATTAGCCCTACTAAAGTTCAACTTAACAATTTTAGTCTTTGCATCTGCACTCTTACAAAATACTGAGAATTGTATTACATTATGGTCACGTGACCCTAGTGGTTCAATCACCTCGAGACCCTCAATTCTATCCTGATTATTACAGAATACTAAATCCAGACAGGCTTCACCCCTTGTTGGTGCTTTAACATGCTGTGTTAAAAAACAGTCGCCGATTACTTCTAAAAACTCCTGCTCTTGTGCTCCTCCATCTGTAAGGTTATCCCAGTTAATATTTGGATAATTAAAGTCCCCCATGACTATAATATCCCCCTGTAAACTTGCCTTTTTGATATTACTAAAAAGATGTGTGTTGAAATTACTGTCTGAATTGGGTGGTCTATAACACACTCCTAAAATGAGACCTTTTTCCCTAATATTTTCCAGGCGAAGCCACATGTCCTCACTAAGATGGGGCTCATCATCCAACTGAAGATGACTTACATTTAATTCCTGTTTGGCATTAAAGGACATTGTCAGGCCCTCAGGCCACCCTCATGAAGTGTATTTCTGATTGTTTGGTCAGAGACATTCACACCAGTGGCCTGCCTGCCTGCTGGAGGTCATTTTGTAGGCTCTGCCAGTGCTCATCCTGTTACACTTTGCCCAAAGGAGCAGATAGCAGTGGGTCCTGCTGATGGGTTAAGGACCTTCTACGAGGGGTCCTGTCCAGCTCTCTTGGAGTAACTGCCTGTCTGTCTCCTGGAATCTCCTCCATGCCCTTGTGACTGTGCTGGGAGACACGGCAAACCTTCTCATAATGCCACGTGGTACTGATGTGCCACCCCGGAGAAGTTGGACTACCTGTGCCAGCTCTGTAGGGTCCAGGCATGGCTTCATGCTACCAGTAGTGACACTGACCATAGTCAAATGTAAAACGAGTGACAAAACAGATGAGGAGGGAAAAATGTCAGCCTGTTAACCCATTCATTCCTGTTTTGGGGGTTGTCTCATTGTTGCCCCTCTAGTGACCAAAGCAGCTGAAACTGATGAACAAGCCCCTCTGCTACTTAACTGACCAGATCAACTGCCCAGAAGTTTCATTGACTTGATGCTATACTTGGATTACAGAGTGTGCCTTTTATTTTTTTGACCAGTGTATGTATATATATATATATATATATATATATATATATACTGTATATATATATATATATATATATATATATATACTATACTACAATTTGCAGTGATGCTATAATCAAAATGACGGCAAGATATCCAAACGTGACCTCCAAACCTCTATATATATATACAGTAAAATCCAACATCTGTCTGTCTGTCTGTCCACTTTCTATGAGAGAACTACTTAACAGATTTAGATCGGGTTTTTTTCTATAATTTGCTTGAACATTCCGGTTGATTTTGCAACTTCGTGCATCTCATCGTGCATGCTAAGTATCATAGTTCGGTTTATTTGTGCGAATACAAGAGAGATGCAGCGGGTCATTGGCCCTCCTCACTCACGCGCCAGCCTTGGGGCGTACCTTACCTCTGCTTAGCTAGCGAACGAGAGAACTACTTAACAGATTTAGATTGGGCTATTTTCTAGAATTTGCTTGAACATTCTTGATAACTTTGCGACTTCTCTCATCGCGCCGAGAATCATAGTTTGCTTGCAGAAGCAATATATTTTCGTGCTAATCTGAGACAGAGGCTGTGGGATGAGGGGAGGGAGTCAGTCTTGTTTCACATCTACGCGAGTGGAGCCGTGGGGGACAGCTAGTAATGTATATATGTTTTATGAGAACGAAATGCCAGTGGCGTTGGGATAGATAGATAGATAGATAGATAGATAGATAGATAGATAGATAGATAGATAGATAGATAGATAGATAGATAGATGGATGAAAGGCACTATATGATAGATAAATAGATAGATAGGTACATACTCCAGCAGCAGCATACTGATAAAAAACAATATTAAATTAAAGAGTGATAACAAGGCAGGTATAACAGACAGTAACTTTGTATAATGTTAACGTTTAACCCCCAAGGGTGAATTCAAGAGTCGCATAGTGTGGGGGAGGAATGATACAATACAAAACAATACAATTTATTTTTTGTTTAGCCCAAAATCACTCAAGAGGTGCCAAAATGGGCTTTAACAATTCCTGCCTCTTAACAGCCCCCCAGCCTTGTCTGTCTAAGAAGACGAGGAAAAACTCCCAAAAAAAACCCTTGTAGGGAAAAAATGGAAGAAACCTCAGGAAAGGCAATTCAAAGAGAAGACCCCTTTCCAGGTAGGGTGGGCGTGCAGTGGGTGTCAAAAAGAAGAGAGTCAATACAATACAATACAGTACAATACACAGAACAGAACAAATCCTCAATACAGTATAAAAATAAAAATTTTAGAAGTACGTAGCAGAATTTAACAGTAGATGATATCCCATAATACTGTATGATTGGGACTTGTTTAAAGTCCTTGAGACCTCATTCATCAAGCTGCCTCTCCCATTTGTCCATTCCAGAGTGCTGAGCCAGCCAATCCGATGAAAGGACCCCTCTACCCCACAATTCCTGTGATCCTCCATCAGGGATGACTTTACCTTAGGCAGGCAAAACAACTTGGCAGGTGGGCTGTGGCACCAAGTGCCACATTTGAGTACGGAGAAGAGAAACAGAACAGGTGAGGGTTAGTATCAAATTATAACAATCGTGTTACTTATGTTTTATTGCTAATGACTAACAACAGAGATGCAGTCTGCACAGTTAGGCCTTGTTCACACGGGCGTTAAGTTTTTGGATTAAGAACTTGCTCTGAACGTCCTAGACGTTTATGTTGCATTTTGTGGTGGCGATCGATTGACTTCTACACCGGCGTTCGTTTGTCTCTGTCTAACGCCAGCCTGCAGCCCAAATTGTAGTTTGTGTGTTAACCTGTGGAGACAGTGTCGGGAACTGGATATGAAAGCCCTTGTCGTTTTATTTAAGGTGCCTCCTTTCAATATGGACCATTTTGCTATGTTAGATATTAATCTTCTTGTTTTAAAAATACTCGTAATACAGCGACGTAGGGAGAGAAAAATTCGCCGCTGCTACTGGGTTCATCCTCTGACTGCACAACGTCGGGTTAAAGGAAGTTTTTGTGCTTTATGAAGAAATGCGAAAATTTCCGCGCAAGTTTTTTAATTACTGTCGGATGTCGGTTTCCACTTTTGATTGTCTGCTGCAGCTGGTGCAATGCCACATTGCACGCCGATCAACCAATATGCGACTTGGTGTTAGCCCCGAAGAGAGACTACTTGTCACTTTGAGGTAAGGAAACAGTAGTCGAGTGTGCGCTTACACCGGTGTTATGCACTGAAATGAAACCCCCCCCCAGCGTAAAATAAACGCGCAGAAAACGAACTAGAAGCGGTTTCCTTGCGTTCGTTGGGTTTTGAACGCCAAGAAAAAGCTGCATGCAACATTTTTTTGATGCCGTATAAACACGCAGCCGGACAAACGCACGTCACCAAAGCCCGTGTGAACACTCTCATTGACTCCTACGTGTAGAAAACACTCGGCGCTTGATCCGCGCTCACCGGACGCTTCGAACGCAAAAAAAACGCTCGATTTTAACGCCCGTGTGAACAAGGCCTTAATCAGCAGCTCTAGTCAGGGTGTGCTAAACTGAAGTAGTGAGTCTTCAGCCGGGATTTAAAAGCTGAGACCGAAGGGGCATCTCTTATACCAGTAGGCAGACCAGTCCACAGTTTAGGGGTCCTGTAACTAAAAGCTCAACCTCCCACTGTTATTTCATTAATCCTTGGAATCCTAAGCAGACCAGCATCTTGAGATCTTAATGTGCGCTCTGTTTTGTAAGTCATGATAAGTTCAGACAAGTAAGCCAGATCTCGGCCATTTAATGCTTTATATGTTAAAAGGAGGATTTTGAAATCTTCCCTGAACAACTGGGAGCCAGTGTAAAGATTTAAGAACTGGAGTTATGTGTTCATATTTTCTTGTTCTTGTGACAATTCTTGCAGCAGCATTTTGGATTAACTGGAGGCTGTATAAAGAACAGTTTGAACAGCCAGTGAACACCGCATTGCAGTAGTCAATCCTACTGGAAATAAATGCAGGGATTGGTTTCTCAGAATCCTGTTTATTTAGAAAGTGCCTTAATTTTCCAACATTTTCAAGATGGAAGAAACATGATTTGGACAACTTTGTAATGTGCGCTTTAAATGACATATTAGAGTCAAAGATAACTCCTAGATTGCAGCTGATTCAGTCTGTCAGTGGAGCAGGACGGTGACCGCAGTATGTCGCTGAAGCTGCTCCTCTGTCTGGAGATGATCCTGTTCAGTGGATGCAGTGGATTCTCCATGATTGACAGGAGTCTGCTCAGCGCCCGTCGCTCTGCCATGGATGTCAGACTGTCCAGCTCCGTGCGTACAATTGAGCCTGCCTTCCTCGCCAGTTTGTCCAGGCGTGAGGCGTCCCTCTTCTTTATGTTGCCACTCCAGCACCACACAGCGTAGAAGAAGGCGCTCGCCATAACTGTCTGATAGAACATCTTCAGCATCTTATTGCAGATGTTGAAGGACGCCAGTCTTCTAAGGAAGTATAGTCGGCTCTGTCCTTTCTTGCACAGTATTGGCACTCCAGTCCAGTTTATCCTCCAGCTTCACTTCCAGGTATTTATAGTTCTGTCACCTCTGATGATCACGGGGTCCATGCGGGGCCTGGGTCTCCTAAAATCCACCACCAGCTCCTTGGTTTTGCTGGTGTTCAGTTGTAGGTGGTTTGAGTCGCACCATTTAACAAAGTCCTTGATTAGGTTCCTATACTCCTCCTCCTGCCCACTCCTGATGCAGCCCACCATAGCAGTGTCGTCAGTGAAATTTTACATGTGGCAGGACTCCGAGTTGTATTGGAAGTCCGATGTATGTAGGCTGTATATAGGGAGGGAGGGACTTCACAGTAGTGCTGGGCGGTATGACCAAAATTCTATATCACGGTATTTTTCAAAATGATACTGGTTTCACGGTATTCAATGGTATTATTTTCCAATGCATGTGGATGTTAACCACATTCTCCACTGCAATTACTGCAGTAGACTAGCTAAGAATAATCTACTCCACTGTCATGAGAATTGTACAAAAAAACATTTTAATGTGCACACAAGTATTAATACAGGTTTGCATTGCCCCATAATGTGATAGTTTTCAAAGGGATGGCACTAATGAAGAGAAGGAATCAGATTGCATGACAATTGCAGTCAAAATACAGAACCTTTTTATTGAACACATTTTGCAAATGACAAACTATAATTTTGACAACATATTTTCAACCATCCAAAGAGGCATTTAGACGTAAAAAATTATCCAGAGGTGTTTGTCAAAAGTTGTATTGCACTGAACATCTTAGAAACGGAATAAATAGTAAATATTTTTTGTAAAGCAAGTACACTTTCTGTTAAGGTTAACAATCTCTGTCCACTGACACGTTAGCTATATGGATTGTAATGGCGTTGGTTATCTCGATCCACTGCTTGCTTTTATCTGTCATAGGCAGCAACTCCAGCAAACGCGTCTACAAGTGGGTGACAGTGCGAGGGACCTCATCAGATCTGGCCGATGTTAAGAGTGGTGACCAGCAGGGGGCAGTGCTACGGCCGCTGCTATTTTTAATATATGTAAATGATTTGATAGGAATATAAGTAACAAGCTGGTGAAGTTTGCAGTTGATACCAAGATAGGTGGATTGGCAGATAATCTGGAATCCATTATATCATCACAGAAGAACTTGGATAGCAGAAAGGCTTGGGCAGATTTGTGGCAGATGAAATTTAATGTCAGTAAATGTAAAGAATTAGACATAGGAAGTAAAAATATTAGGTTTGAATACACAATGGGCGGTCGGAAAATCGGGAGTCCAACTTATGAGAAGGATTTAGGAGTCATAGTGGACTCTAAGCTATCAACTTCCCAACAGTGTTCAGAAGCCATTAAGAAGGCTAACAGAATGTCAGGTCATATAGCGCCTTGATGTGTGGAGTACAAGTCACAGGAGGTTCTGCTCAGACTTTATAACACACTGGTGAGGCCTCATCTGGAGTACTGTGGCAGTTTTAGTCTCAAGAGTACAAAAGGACACAGCAGCACAAGAGAAGGTCCGGAGAAGAGTGACCAGGCTGAGTCCAGGGCTACAGGGGATGAGTTATGAGAAAAGATTAAAAGAGCTGAGCCTTAAGGAGATGAAGAGGAGACCTGACTGAAGTGTTTAAAATGATGAAGGGAATTAGTCCAGTGGATCGAGATGGTGACTTTAAAAGGAGTTCATCAATAACACGGGGACACAGTTGGAAACTTGTGAAGGGTAAATTTCGCACAAACATTAGGAAGTTTTTACACAAAGAATGATAGACACTTGGAATAAGCTACCAAGTAGTGTGGTAGACAGTAAGACGTTAGGGACTTTCAAAACTCGACTTGATGTTTTCTTGGATGAAACAAGTGGACAGGACTGGCGAGTTTTGTTGGGCTGATCTATCTATCATAAAGTGCATTTCACATCTATCTATCTATCTATCTATCTATCTATCTATCTATCTATTATATAGTGCCTTACATATCTATCTATCATATAGTGCCTTTCATCTATCTATCTATCATCTATCTATCTATCTATCTATCTATCTATCTATCTATCTAATCTATCTATCTATCTATCTATCTATCTATCTATCACTAATTATCTATCTATCTATCTATCTATCTATCTTATCTATCTATCTATCTATCACTAATTGTATTATCTATCTATCTATCTATCTATCTATCTATCTATCTATCTATCTATCTATCTATCTATCTATCTATCTATCTATCTATCTGTCACAAATTGTATTATCTATCTATCTATCTATCTATTATATAGTGCCTTACATATCTATCTATCTATCTATCTATCTATCTATCTGCTTCACAGGCTGAAGCCCCTGATCTCTGGTATCCAGCCTGTAATCTTTTAGCCCCATAATAAACAGCAACAAGCCATGGAATTAAAGAATGGGTTTAATTAACGGCAAGAATCAGCGACTGATGGAGCAACTGGTTGGAGTGAAATTGGTGGGAGTTGGAGGCCCTGAGTTAGGTGGTCTTCTGTTGACTTCACTCATTTCACATTTCATTTCTCTTTAGGTGACATTTTAGGAAAGAACTGAAGAAATTGAAGGGGACAAATCTTACAAAAGGAAGTCCATTAAAGTGAATGGAAAAGGAGTTAATTAGCCACAAAACAGGTCACTCATTAAGAAAAGTGTTAGAATGAAAACCAGCAGCCACTGGGGTCCTCCAGGACCGGAGAGTTGGGGACCCCGGTGTAAAAGTAGGCGACAATGAGAGTGGGGGCTAAGACCCTGAACCCTAAAAATTCCATACAGGTCCCTGGAAAGTATACAAAATGGGTGCATTAAGGAAGACACAAATGACTGGGCATGTGGCATAACATCGCTGATGTGTGACGCAAAGGGCGCTAAACGTCACAGTGTGCGTTCGGTTTGATTGGCCGCTCCACGGAGAGCGGAGTCCTGGAGATCTGCAGCTGGACTCAATTGGATTTTGTCGCCCTTTACTTCAAATCTTTAAGCGAGTTCTCCCTACACGCTTGTTCTCATCTGGCACCACAAGACTACCTGGAGTGTCATCACATTTGTGGCAGCGCACACTTGTCCCCCACATTGTATTTGTGCCCTTTTGAATTTTTCCTTCTATTATTTATTAGAATTTCAAATGGGCCGCAATGCAGTGATTAGCCACCTTTTCCTCCATTTCAAGACTTGCGGTCTCAAAGCGTCACACAAATTAGGCAGTGCACTTTTCAAGTAATCATGATAGCAAATACGGAGTTGAGAGTAGAAAACGTTCTTCTGGGGTTTTGGCAGCACACAAGTAAACGTCTTTGAATTGATAGGCTTCTTGTGAGGGAGCCGGGGGGAGCGGCGGGGCGGATGGTGGTGCGGGTGCCTACAAATTGACAAAGAGAGATTTGGAAATATAAAATACATCACAGGCAATAAAGATACAGTCGCTCCAACAAAAACTACAATCTAACTATAAATTGCTTTTCCAAGTAATTTTGATTTGTAACTAATTCATTCCTAAGTGCTTCCATGTGTGCATCACATGTCATTCCTCGGCAGCATGCAGCGATTAAACTGCACTATGAGGGGCTTTTCTCATGTTTTGCTGAGCATTCTCTGACTTTTAAAGAATTAACGTGGACCTGTCAGGTGACAGCAGCCTTCTTATTGAGTATGCCTGGCATGGGGTCTCCCTTTTTATTTTGTATTTTATTTCAATTATGAGGGCTTCCCCTGTTTGGCGAAGTTAATCTGTTCCAGAAAAGTCCATCTGTCAGGTGAATTTTCGTAACATGAGCACATAATAAACATTAATTTAAATGACAAAAAAAAAAAAAAATCACTTATCCCAAAAATGGATCTTGATTTTTGCTTAAAACACATAAAAATGGACAGCATTTGCTTTATTACACCAAAACCTAATAAAACATTTCCCTTCATTTAATTTTTTTTACCTCCTCCATCCCTTCGCATTTCACATTCATTAAGGAGTGGCTTTCCGAGCTTTTTTACACATTCCCAGGCCTTTGACGATTCTTTACCGCTGTGATTCTCAGGAATACGTGAGCAGCACACATGAGAAGCTGGCTGGGATTGCGGGTCTCCAACAATCAGCCACACCTCCGAAAAACTGACCACGCCCCCTTCCCCCTCAAACATCCAGTCCCGCCTCCACAGTGGGCTTGAAAGGACCACCAAGAAGATTGACCCACACTTCATTATGCACACCTTAATAGAAGATGGTAATCACTTTAAGCCACACCCACTCCCATTAAACAATCACTTATCAGCTGAAAATGATTACAACCAATAAGCATTCAGGTTCATATGGCTGGAAAATGTGCATAGGAGCAATGATAAGGTCAGACGACTACTGGCTAATAATTGTGCAAGAAGTGAGGATCCATGCAGGCCTGAACTAATAAAAGAGCTACCCAGAATTCAAAAGTGCTTTGGTTTTTGAGTTATATTAACTAAACACTACACTATACTACAGTGGTTCTCAAACTGTGGGGCGGGACCCCCTAGGGGGTGCAAAGTAACAAAAATGGTGGCATGAAGATATGAAAAAAAGAAAACAAGAATCGAAAATATGAAAAATATATCTATTGAAACCAAAACAAATTAACTTAAACTACATTCTGATACTAGAAAAATAAATATAGAGTTAGATAAAGGTTGACAAAAGTTAAGTAGGTGTAATAAAATATACATCTATGATATATCATTAATTAAAAAAGAATAAATTGGTATTGGTGGGCACCTTTCAAAAAAAACATAGGGAGGCGCGATTAAAACTGTTATAAAAACTCAGGTCGCAAATACTTCAAGGTCGAGAAACGCTGCTCTGCTATACTATGCTATACTATGCTATACTATGCTATGCTATACTATACTATACTGTAGCGACCTGGGGTCGAGTCTTGAAGTTTTAAAGCCGCTTTCTGCCGTGCACCTCTCCCAAGCGGTCGGCTAGCGGATTGCCAGCGTTATGCATGCAGCTTTACCCAGCTCTTCAAGTAGCGAGCACTCGTGTCCCATACACCGCACGACTACGAGTGTCTTGGCAGCACGCAGCTGTACCCAGCTTCTTAAGCAACGAGCAATCGTGTCCCATACACCGCACGACTCCGAGTGTCTCGGCATTCATTGCTTAGATAAAATCTTAGCAATGAATAACAGCTCTATCCTGTTGTATCTCTTTATTCACAGATAGCCAGTAAACAAAGCTCGACATTATTGCACTGCCATGGTCAAGGTCATGCACGAAGACACATTTCACATAACCGGTACTTTTTACAAAATAAATAACCCCGGACGGCGATGACCCAAACCCACCCAACTAATTGAACACAAACACAACGATTATTTACAAGTTAAGACATTAATAAATACAACAGGAAAAACATTATAAAAAGCAGTGAACGTACAACCTTCCCACAATGCATCACTCCGGCAGCGCTGACTGCCGGGTCGCTACAATACTATATGTCACAGAAGACACTGATTGACTGACACACCTGCCACAGTGGTTGGCTCCTTAGCAGGCTAGGAGGCCATGATAAAGGAAGGACATGAATAGGTGGACAT
This sequence comes from Polypterus senegalus, assembly GCF_016835505.1. Classification (NCBI taxonomy): domain Eukaryota; kingdom Metazoa; phylum Chordata; class Cladistia; order Polypteriformes; family Polypteridae; genus Polypterus; species Polypterus senegalus. Next base: position 338,005,963 of record NC_053154.1, on the reverse strand, counting down.
CCCAATCAAGTTGCTTAGTTGTGCCTTTCCCGGTCAGAAGTGACGTCAGTGTTGTAGTGGAAGAGAAGAGAAGAGAGAATCACCCTCTGGGTCGGTGAATTATTACCACCATCATAGCCTTAAAGCTGTCTCCAAGATGCAGGCGTCACAATATTGTGACCAAACGTTGCACCCTAGAGCCCCAGACTCCAAACACAAGGGCAACATACACAGTGAAGGGTTCACATGAAGTACAACTTTATTATATAAAAGTACACCTTTCACAAGTTTTTCCTTCCAGCACACGAGTATCCACAATGTAATAACAAATCCCCTCCACTCTCCTCCTCCAGGCAAGCCTTGTGCTCTACCTCCCAACTCCATCTCATCTGGATGAGGCAGAGGGGCCTCCTTTATAACAGGCCCAGGAGTTCTTCTGCTACCACCACACTACACCTAGGAAGAACTTCCAGGCCTGGCTGAAGCTTCAGAAATTAAGGATAGCCATTTCCTTCAGCACATCCTACTGGGCTGCCCCACAGGACTACAACTCCCAGAATACACTGGGGTTGTGGATCTGTGTATATCAGCCCAGGAATACTGTCAGCCAGTACACAGTCCATCCATCCATCCATTATCCAACCCGCTATATCCCAACTACAGGGTCACGGGGATCTGCTGGAGCCAATCCCATCCCACACAGGGCGCAAGGCAGGGAACAAACCCCGAGCAGGGTGCAAGCCCACCGCAGCACAGGAGGTGCATACAGCCTTGATATGCTACCTTTCGAAGTCCGTCCACTGCTATTGCCTCCAGGCTGGGCAAGGATCTTCTGTTGGCATGGCATGTCCAGCTCCTGGCTCAGATAGGACACAAACTGCCCCTGAATGCTCACTGCTATGTTTTCCTGGCCAATCCATCCCAGCTATCCAGTATAATATATCACAGTCACACATGCGCACCTGGGGATCACCTTCCTGGCTCTGCTGAGGTAAGAAGTACCACTCTAGGATGAGAGGGGCTGCTCACACTATCTGCCTGCAGCTCTAAGAAGCCACCAAGTGAGGGCAGCTGAGCACACCCAGAGATGGCCCCACTCCTTCTGAATGGGATTTTATAAAACTGGACCATCCCAGAAGGTGGCATCTCAGTTTGGAACATGGAACACCACCTTGACCGAGTTTCTGCGTGTTTCCAGGTAATCCCTGAACCTGGAAAACACAGATTTCTTAGGCTGCTGAGAAAAATAGATTTGCTGGTATTCTGCAGCCAACTTTATCATTGTGCCACCCTGCTTGGTTTTTGTAGGATTTTGTTTATTAAATGGGTGGACCCAACTTTCAATAGTGACCCACCCAGTTGCAATATATATGTGCATATTTGCATTCATTCATTCATTCATTCATTCAGGACAGCACGGTGGCACAGTGGTAGTGCTACTGCCTCGCAGTTAGGAGACCTGGGTTTGCTTCCCGGGTCCTCCCTGAGTGGAGTTTGCATGTTCTCTCCGTGTCTGCGTGCGTTTCCTCCCACAGTCCAAAGACATGCAGGTTATGTGCATTGGTGATACTAAATTGTGCTTGGTGTGGGTGTGCCCTGCGGTAGGTTGGTGCCCTGCTGGGGTTTGTTTCCTGCCTTTGTGCCCTGTGTTGGCTGGGACTGGCTCCAGCAGACCCCTGTGACCCTGTAGTTAGGATATAGCGGGTTGGATAGTGGATGAATTCATTCATTCATTTATTGGTCAATACCATTTTTCTCCAAATCAAAGTTCCTTATTGGGTCAACTAACACCAGTCACTTAATAGTCAAGAAGGCATAGAAGCATCTCTACTTCCTTTGGCAAGCCCACCTCCCTCCATACTCACCACATTTTAAAGGGGCACCATTGAGAGCGTTCTGACTAGCTGCATCACCGTCTGGTTTGAGAGATGTCCTACAACAGAGAGTGTACAATACAGAAAAGGACACTGGGACCCCTCTGGCCTTCATTAAAGACACCTTTGTTACTCATTGCATCCGCAAAACCTGCAGCTTTCCACCGTTCTTTTGTACCACTGTACGCTGCAATATGGATGACCTGACTTGACAGAATCTGTCCTGGTAGCATTCATTGCAAAGGGGGACCCAAGCCTGGATGGGACACCATCTTATCATGTGGTGCATCCACACACTCACTTGCACCTAACCTTCATGATGGGACTGCTTGTGTAGCACAGCAAACAGCTCAATTTGAAATGAAAGCAGAGATTGAGCAGATTTGCACAAAACCCAGCAAAGGTCCAAGCACTGCTGCAAACAATGCCAATCCAGCAGACTGGCCAGTCCCCAGTATTGAAAAAAGATGGGAAATGGTGACTTTTTTGGCAACGGAACACAAAGTTGTGAGAGTCCTTGGCATCTGGGAGTCTGACACTAGGAGTACAGCTGTAAGAAAGAATTTACATAATATATTCTGAAAACGCTTCGCTTTAAAGTCGTCTGCAATCCATTTGCAAAATATTTGCATGGAACAACAACAAGAAAAAAAAATAAAAAAATCAGAATGAGTCATCGGAATTAGAGATGGAAGGCATCTTAAGTTGAAACTGAAAATATTTCCTTCCAGCAGAGAAGCACTTGTGAGGAAGGAGCGTGAAAAGTCTGCCTAAAATGAACGTCTCTTCAATATCATTTATTTAATCGCTTATTTAACTCTTTGAGGGCTGAATATATCTCTCTATTATAAAAAAAAAAAATTCTGGAGAGAAACACAAGGGCGACGAGTCGTGATCTTCACGTTAAGATCACGGAAGACATTTTAAAAGAAACCGTGAGATGAAAGAGATTGGCCACAGAGCGTCTCGTGGGGACCTTAAACATGAGACTTTGTGCCAAGAGATTGACCCAAGACCGTCTCGCGATGACGTGGGACATAAGATTCTTGCGAGACACGCCCTTCTTACAATCGATATCAAATAAGCCAAGAGGCAGCAAAATGTTCAGTCGTCTAAAGGATTTGCGCACACACAGATCCAGGGCTCTTATATAAAGCGTATAAGGACAGTATGTTATTAAATGAAACATCGTCGGCTTAGCAAAGAAGAAAGCAGCGCGGAGAAAAGAGACTCGAAAGCGTTGGAGAGAAAAAAAGAGCAAAAAAGAAAAAAGAATAATCTAGGTGCAAATTCAGAAAATAAGAAACGTAATCATCAGCCCGGAACAAGTGGAATTGAAAAAAAAAAAGCACATCCAATGGGGCTCAGGATTAAAAGACAAAGTAGAACTTCATAAAGACGTTCACAAACGTTAGCGCTAAACACATGCAGAGCAGGTTAGAGATTATGACAGCAGTGGAATTGGAATGGCTCAAAAAAAAAAACAAAAAAAAAAAAAACGGCGTGATACACACGTGAAGAAAGTTAAAGGATATGAAAGTAGGAAAATTAGAAAATATAAAAAAAGAAAGTAAAGATCGCAGGAACGCAAACAAACAAACTGCCTTATTTAACTATGCACCTGTCTAACTTTAGTTTTGTACAATAATCACAGCACTATTGCACCTTAACACTTAATTCTACTTTATTCACATAATTTTACTTATTTGTTATGTTCTACTATACTGTTATCTTTCAATCTATGACTTTTTGTTAATCTAACTGATATCCTTCTAACTTTGCACAGTTTTTGATAAGCGGATCAGGATGCATTTCACTACGTGTTGTCCTGTATAACTATGCATGTGACAAATAAAGAATCATGAATCTTGAGAATTTCAAAACCGGGATTTTACCGCACATGCATTTATTGGTCACTTTGTAAAAAAAAAATATTAATTGCTGATGACGTCGATCATTTTGTCTGTGCTGAAATTCCAAACAGAGAAACCTATCCTGAATTATGGTACAAAGTCATCAAACACACGTCTCACTGACCTCATTAAAAATATGAAAATATTGGGACTCGCAAGATTCAAACAATTGTTTTAACAGAAGTTCTGAAATAAAAGTGAAACTAATGAAATAGCAACACTTCAAAGAAAAAAAAAAATCTTAAAAGTGTGTATCCGGAAAACCAAACACGGGGGTTGGCGAGCGTAGCGAGCAGGGGGAGAAGCCCCCTAGTTTTCCAAAAAACAATGGTTTCATTCAGAAATCAACATTAAACGTCTGTTGCTGCATGCTGTGGCTGCCAGTTTGCCAAGAATGTGCGGAAGGCTTGCTGTCAGGGTGTCTTCACATGGCTGAGACAGCAGCGGCGGTCACGGTCGCAGTGCATTATAATCTAGTTTCTACATCTTATCATTGTTAAGTGGCAGTCCTCCCTGGCGAACACTGTCAGTACAATGATTAGCTGGGGGCCGATCTGCTGAAGCTGGAACCTCATATTCGTTTTCGATCACTTGTATCAAAAACTGAGTCCGACAAGTCATAGTCCAGTTCAGAGTTAATACGCAAAGTGTCATCCACTGAGTATTTCGCTTTATGCATTCGCTTTGATCTCTTCCCAGATGTCAGTGCCATTTTTGCCATTGTGTGCGCCTTGCTACTCACGAGAGCGCAAGGAATCTCGATCAAACCAATAAATCTAGCTACAAGAGTCCAACTAAAATGTAACGGTTGGTTCTGTCACAGTTTACAGTTGATTACCATCGTCAACTCCTCCTTTTGACAACAGTCGAAATCAGCCCTGAAAGAATTAAGGAATATAGCTAAAGTTAGACCTTTCATAACTTTACAAGGTGATGAAAAATGAGTTCAGGCCTTTGTTTTCACTCGACCAGATTACTGGAATGCACTCCTTACAGGACTTCCTAAGAAAGACGTCAGTCGCTTTCAGTTAGTGCAGAATGCAGCAGCCAGAATCTTTACTAGAGAAAAGGAAATCTCAGCGCATCACCCCAGTCTTAGCGTCATTACACTGGTTACCCGTGCCATTTTGAATTGACTTTAAAATACTACTAATGGTTTACAAAGCCTTAAATAATCTCGGCCCATCCTATATTTTGGAATGTCTGTCCCCTTACACCCAAAGTCGTAACCTCAGATCTTCAAATGAGGATCTGTTTAGAACTCCAAGAGCCAAACTGAAAACAAGTGGTGAGACGGCCTTTTGTTGCTGTGCACCTAAAATCTGAAATACTTTACCAATAGAAATTTGCCAGGCTAATACTGTAGAGCGATTTGAAAAACTGCTAAAAACCCCGTTATTATAAAATGATGGAAGGACCGGGGGAGAGGAGGACATAATCAGGGCAATATCTCCCCCAGAACACAAGAGGGCAACCCCCCTGGCTCACACTGGGGCCATGGGTTTGGAGCTTAGAAGTTCAATCCTGCTGTGGCCTGTGGCCACCACCGGGGGAGCCTGGACAGTTTCGGAGCCCCACCTGGTACAGGGTCTGAGAGCACTTCCGGGTGCCCTATAAAAGAGACTGCCTCCCTCCGTTCGAGGGGTCAGAGTCGGGTGGTGGAGGACAAAGCTTGATGGGAGAGGATGGGATGCAGCAGAGAAAAAGAGAGAAAGGAGAAGAACAGAAAGAGAGAGAGAGAAAAGACCGAGCATTATTACTGCTGGTGATTATGTGCTGTGCTATGTAGTGTGGAATGGGAAATAGAGCTGCCCCATGAGGAAATAAACTGTGTGTTGCTTTTGGACTTGTGTCTCTGTGCCTGTCTGTGTGTGGGTTTGAAGAGCTCTACGGCCCTGGCATTCCACAATGGCTTTTTGTTGCTACATTTTAGTTGTATCCCTATTAGTCTATAAAGCCATTGAATTATCATCTATTAATTCCTTACTAACCTGGATTTTTCTCTGCTGTCTTTTCCAGTTCTTCTGTGGTGGCAATGGTGATGGGCAGGTTGACAGACAAGATTAGACAGGAGTCCCCGTGGACTATGATGTTTGCTGATGACATTGTGATCTGCAGCGAGAGTATGGAGCAGGTTGAGGAGACCCTGGAGAGGTGGAGATCTGAAAGGAGAGGAGAGGAATGAAGCTCAGTAGGACCACCAAGACAGAATACATGTGTGTAAATAAAAGGGATGGCGGTGGAATGGTGAGGATGAGGGAGTAGAATTGGTGAAGGTGGATGAGTTTAAATACTTGGGATCAACAGTGCAGAGTAATGGGGATTGCGGAAGAGAAGTGAAAAAGAGAGTGCAGGCAGGGTGGAATGGGTGGAGAAGAGTGTCAGGAGTGATTTGTGACAGACGGATATCAGCAAGAGTGAAAGAGAAGGTCTACAGGATGGTAGTGAGACCAGCTATGCTATATGGACTGGAGATGGTGGCACTGACCAGAAAGCAGGAGACAGAGCTGGAGGTGGCAGAGTTAAAGATGCTAAGATTTGCATTGGGTGTGACAAGAATGGATAGGATTAGAAATGAGGACATTAGAGGGTCAGCTCAGGTTGGACGATTTGGAGCCAAAGTCAGAAAGGTGAAATTGGGTTGGTGTGGACATGTGCAGAGGAGAGATACTGGGTATATTGGGAGAAGGGTGCTAAGGATAGAGCTGACAGAGAACAGGACAAGAGGAAGGCCTAAGAGGAGGTTCATGGAATGTGGTGGGTGTAACAGTGCAACATGTGGAGGACAGGAGGATATAGAAAAAGAGGATGAACTTTTCCAGACCCTAATGGGAGCAGCTGGAAGAAGAAGAAGAAGAAGAAGAAGAAGAAGAAGAAGAAGAAGAAGAAGAAGAAGAAGAAGAAGAAGAAGAAAGTTTATGTTATTTACACTCACTAAGCAAATTCTTAGGACCACTATACCAGTGCCAGGTAGGATCTCTTGTTGCCCCCAAAACATCCTCAGTTCTTAAAGGCATGGATTTCACAAGATGCTGGAAAACGTTCTTTGAGATTCTGCTCAATGTTGACATGATGACATAACACATTTTCAGGTGATTTGTCAGATGCACGTTGTAAGAAAGATTTGGAGAGCCACGTCATATGTTGTGAAACAATACGAGTACTCTGAAAGGACTGAGTTCCAAAGCTGGGACTGAGGGGAAGTGAAGACAGCTGGCCTTTATAGTGGAGGAAGAGGAAGGGTGTGTTGGTAGGAAGGAAGCGATGTGAGGTTATTTGATGGTGGCAGTAGTGATGTCATCAGCAGGGCCAGAATTGAGGTCACAGACAGGCGGAAGTGATTGGTTTATGAAGTGTTTTCTTCTGGAGTCCTGTAGAGAGGGGAGAAAGGGTAATAATACTCAACGCCAACCTTTTGTCTTGAGTCTCAGTGCCCCTGATTCAAGCCCTTTGACTACTTCCCAGTGCACGTGTGTGAGAACATTCATCTCCTGTTCTACCACATCCCAAAGGTGTTTTGTTGGATTCAAATTCAGTGACTGGGCAGATTCTATCTTAAGGTGTTGGCTAACGTTCTACAGCCATATGCCCATCCTGATACTAACCCTTTCTATTTAATCAGGCTTTGGATTGGCACCAGGTTGCACTGGTTTGCCCCCCTGGTGGAGAGATTCACTATTTTTGGAATTTGAAAGAGGGAAGATGTTTGGAAGATAGAGGGATGAAGATAAATAATAAGATTAGTTTTAATGATGATCAGGATTTTCAAGTCAACCAGGGGGAGCCTGTGAAAAGAATGGAGAAGTTTAAATATGTGTTAGTCAAAAATTTAGAATTAGAAGCAGAGATAACCCTTAGAGAGAAGTGTGGATTGAACAAACAGACGAAGGTATCAGGAGTATTGTGTGATTGAAAAATTAAGGAGAAGGTTAAAGGTATGTTTTCAAGACAGTGCTAAGACCAGCAATGATGTATGAAGCTTAGACCTGGGCAGTCAAGTGAGTGCCGGAGAAGAAGTTAGATGTGGTAACAATGGGAATATTGAGATGTATGTTTGGAGTTTCAGAAAAGGACAGAAGGAGACATGAGACCATCAGAGGTACAACAAAAATGGGTGGGACATCTAAGAAAGGACAGGAAAGTAGGCTGAAGTGGTATGGACATGAGACGAGGAGAGACAATGGATGTGTGGGCAAAAGAGTGATGGAAGTGGAAGTCCAGGAGAAGAGAATGCAAGGGAGACCAAAGCGGAGGTGGATGGATAAAGTGAAAGAAGATCTGAAGGAAAAGAGCTTGACTGGTGAGGAGATGCAGGACTGAGCTGTTTGCAGAAGGCTGGTCAGGCACATCAGCTACACATAGAAGAGGGAAACGATGAAGAGAAAAGAGAAGATGAAGAAGAAGAAGAAGAGTATGAAATTCCTGTATAGAAGGTGGAGGACTGAGCTGTATGGAGAAGGATGATCAAGTACATTGACCACACACAGATGTAAGAAGAACACAGGTTCTCTGGAGTCAGAGTGACCATCAAGCTGTTGGTTACCTTTTTTATGAAGGCCCTTCTCACCCAATTGTTCAGTTTGCTTGGGTGGCCATCTTTAGGAAGAGTCAAGGTTGGTCAAAACCTTCTTCTCTTTAAGTATTATGGAGGCCCCTACAACAACAACAACATTTATTTACAGTTAGGTCCATCAATATTTGGACCTCATTTTTTTCTCATTTTGGTTCTGTACATCACCACAATGAATTTTAAATTAAACAACTCAGATGCAGTTGAAGTGCAGACTTTCAGCTTTAATTCAGTGGGTTGAACAAAACGATTGCATAAAAATGTGAGGCAACTAAAGTATTTTTTAATACAATCCCTTCATTTCAGGGGCTCAAAAGTAATTAGACAATTGACTCAAAGGCTATTTCATGGCAGGTGTGTTCAAGTCCGTCGTTATGTCTTATCAGTTAAGCAGATAAAAGACCTGGAGTTGATTTGAGGTGTGGTGCTCGCATGTGGAAGATTTTGCTGTGAACAGACAACATGCGGTCAAAGGAGCTCTCCATGCAGGTGAAAGAAGCCATCCTTAAACTGTGAAAACAGAAAAAACCATCTGAGAAATGGCTACAATATCACGAGTGGCAAAATCTATAGTTTGGTACTTCCTGAGAAAGAAAGCAAGCACTGGTGAACTCAACAACGCAAAAAGACCTGGACGTCCATGGAAGACAACAGTGGTGGATGATCGCAGAATCATTTCCATGGTGAAGAGAAACCCCTTCACAACAGCCAGCCAAGTGAACAACACTCTCCAGGGCTTGGTCGGCGTATCGATATCCAAGTCTACCATAAAGAGAAGACTGCATGAAAGTAAATACAGAGGGTGCACTGCAAGGTGCCAGCCACTCATAAGCCTCAAGAACAGAAAGGCTAGATTGGACTTTGCTAAAGAACATCTAAAAAAGCCAGCACAGTTCTGGAAAAACATTATTTGGACAGATGAATCCAACATCAACCTCTACCAGAATGAGGGCAAGAAAAAAGTATGGAGAAGGTGTGGAACAGCTCATTATCCAAAGCATAGCACATCATCTGTAAAACACGGTGGAGTCAGGCAGTGTGATGGCTTGGGCGTGCATGGCTGGTAGTGGCACTGGGACACTAGTGTTTATTGATGATGTGACACAGGACAGAAGCAGCCGAATGAATTCTGAGGTGTTCAGAGACATACTGTCTGCTCAAATCCAGCTAAATGAAGTCAAATTGATTGGGCGGCGTTTCATGATACAGATGGACAATGACCCAAAACATACAGCCAAAGCAACCCAGGAGTTTATTAAAGCAAAGAAGTGGAAAATTCTTGAATGGCCAAGTCAGTCACCTGATCTTAACCCAATTGAGCAGGCATTTCACTTGTTGAAGACTAAACTTCGGACAGAAAGGCCCACAAACAAACAGCAACTGAAAGTAAAGGCCTGGCAGAGCATTAAAAAGGAGGAAACCCAGCATCTGGTGATGTCCAGGAGTTCAAGACTTCAGGCTGGCATTGCCAGCAAAGGGTTTTCAACCAAGTGTTAGAAATGAACATTTTATTTAATTTGTCCAATTACTTTTGAGCCCCTGAAATGAAGGGATTGTGTTAAAAAATGCTTTAGTTGCCTCACATTTTTATGCAATCGTTTTGTTCAACCCACTGAATTCTGCATTTCAACTGCATCTGAGTTGTTTCATTTCAAATTCATTGTGGTAATGTACAGAACCAAAATGAGAAAAAAGTTGTCTCTGTCCAAATATTTATGGACCTAACTGTATATAGCACATTTTCATACAAATAATGCAGCTCAAAGTGCTTTACATGATGAAGCTCTTGGGAACTTTTTTTAAGTTTTCCCCAGATCTATGCCTTGACACAATCCTCTCGCTGAGCTCTGAAGGCAATTCCTTTGACTTCATGGCTTGTTGTCTGTTGATCTGTGGGGCCTTCTATAGGCAGGTCTGTGTGCCTTTTACAATCAGTTCAGTCAATTCAGTTGACCAGGGGTGGACTCCATACACTGAGTATAGTCACATAAACAATGATATATAGAATGTGATGCACCATCTTACAAAAAAATGAAAATAGAATAAATACATTGAAAAAAAGAAAGAAAGAAAGAAAGAAAGATGCCAAGTCTACCATAAAGAGAAGACTGCATGAAAGTAAATACAGAGGGTGCACTGCAAGGTGCCAGCCACTCATAAGCCTCAAGAACAGAAAGGCTAGATTGGACTTTGCTAAAGAACATCTAAAAAAGCCAGCAGAGTTCTGGAAAAACATTCTGTGGACAGATGAAACCAACATCAACCTCTACCAGAATGAGGGCAAGAAAAAAGGATGGAGAAGGTGTGGAACAGTTCATTATCCAAAGCATAGCACATCATCTGTAAAACACGGTGACGTCAGGCAGTGTGATGGCTTGGGCGTGCATGGCTGCCAGTGGCACTGGGACACTAATGGACTCCATACACTGAGTAGAGTCACATACACAATGATCAATCGAATGTGATGCACCATCTTACAAAAAAATGAAAATAGAATAAATACATTGAAAGAAAGAAGGATGCCAAAGTGCTAAGTGAGTTCATCAATCAATCAATCAATCATCATCCATACAATGAAATCTAATTAATTAACTGTCCAAATGGAAGCAAACCCCACAACCAACGTAACAATCAATCAACCTGTCAATCAATAAATTAGCCAACTAAACAAGTACCCAATTACCTAACAAGTCCATTAATGAGCCAACGATCCAACACATCAATTACACTGTAAAGCCAATAAATCATCCAATCAACCAATATATCAACTTCTCAATGAGTTAATCAATAACCCAATCAAAGAATCATCCAGTCAATCACTCAGTGGTAGTCACTTAATCTTCCAACCAACCTGCACAAAAATAAAAGGACTGAATTACTCAGTCAGTCAATGAACCATCCTTACCATCAGCCTATCAGCTGTCCAATCGACCAACCATCTAACCAATCAATGACTCAACCAGCATATCGATCACACTGTCATCATGAGAATGCAGCTGTTGTGTCCTTGGGCAAGACACTTAACCTACCTTGCCTGCTGGTGGTGGTCGGAAGGATTGGTGGCGCCAGTGTTCGGCAGCCTCGCCTCTGTCAGTGTGCCCCAGGGCAGCTGTGGCTACAAAGTAGCTTATCATCACCAGCGTGTGAATGTGTGTGTGAATGGGTGAATGACTGTTGTGTTGTGAAGCGCCTAGGGGGGTTCTTGAACTCTAGTAGGCGCTATATCAAATAAAGGCCATTTACCATTTACCATCCAACTAGCTAACCAATCAATCAGTCAAATTTCTAATCAGTCACCCATTTGACCAACCAAACAGTGAACTGACCAAGTTTGAGAAATGACTTGGTAATTGAATTAAAAGAAAGAGGGTCAAAAACCAGGAAGTCAAAAATAAGGGAACGAGGATTGTGGTCGGAAATTCAGGACAAAAAGTTCTAATAGTATTCACCTTGTCCACATGTGAGATAATAACACAAACCAAACAATCAATTGATCATCTAATCTATGAAGCAATCAACCAACCTTCTATCAATACACTTTCCAGTTAATCAACCAACCAATCACTTAGCTGGTAAGCCAATAGCTCACTTTACCAACCGACGTAGAAACCAATCAGATCAGTAGTCAATAAATCAGTCAATCAATCGAATATCTAAACAACCAATCAACCAAGTAACCACCCAATCACTCAATCAACCCACATCAAGCAAACAACCAAAAGACAATGACTTAATCATCTGTGGCCCACTATGATAGCTGGCATCAAGCGATGTTCCTCCACTTCTGTCTGTCTTGGGTAAGTTTCCGTGTGGTGACCCAGCTGTGGTTCATGGTCTTCAGATCTTTTTCCACAGTTCACCTCCATGTGCTCTTTGGACTGCCTCTCTTATGTAACCCTTCTGGTGTCCAGTGGAGGGCAGTTCTTGTGATGAAGACTTGTTCTACTCTGATGGTGTGTCCAGTGTATATCCATTGTGGAGGACGCTGCCCAGGAACCTGATGGCAGCCTCCCTTAGCTATGACATAGCCACAGATTCTCACTGGGCATCTTGGGAAGTGGAGTTTATCGACTCAGCCCTGTTGGCATTCTGTGGGTGCCACCAGGGGGAGCTGAAGGGACTGGCAAGCCCCACTTGTTCAGACTCATCATCACCCGGAAGTGCTTACAAGCCAGAGGTTTGGGACCACTGGAAGTACTTCCATGGATCGGTCGAAAGGAGCTGTCTGCCTCAGAGTCGTGAGGAGGAGGACAATGCTTGTTGTGAGGATTGGAGGTGCTGAAGAGATGACAAAAGAGACACCCAAGGAACGACAGGGTGTCTGTGTGCTGAATTGTACTTGTCATTGCAACTGTAGTTCAAGTGTGGAAAACTCTTCTCTGTAAGAGTTTCACACAAATAAAAATCATTTTCTTTGTGGCAAACTTATGTCCAGGGCCTGTGTGTCAGGTGTCTGGAGAGCTGGGCACCACAACATCTTGTGATGATGGTGTCCATTCTCTCTTGCTTTCACCTGACAACCGGTGTGGAATGCTGACAGCTTGGTTATTTAATCAACCAACCGATTACGTGCTCCATCGATCAATCCCTCAATCAAATTTGTCCAATATGCCTTAACCCAAAAACGAGGCTCAATAACCTCCTTGGGTGACAGTGTAGCGCAGCAGACCCCTTGTTTGGTGGAGCAATAAAGCGAAATTTGAGACCATAAGGATATCCCATAAATTCCCATATACCCACCAGTTGACAGCGTGAGCCCCTTTCAGCACATCCTCTGTGCGGCAAGCCTTCTACACGTAAGCCTTGTAATAAACTGGCAAGTGAAAGGCACTATATCAGGCCCAGATGTGGTGTCATAGCGTTATGAAAAACACTCCGGAGTGCCACGGGTTAAAATGTTTCAAAGTATGGGACAAGAGAACAATTGACAATGTTTCCTTACTTCTATCCTGGTTATTAAATTAAAGATCAGTACAACCACTGCCCCCCTCGCCTGCCCCCCCCATATTTAATTTGATCAGAAAATCTGCTGACGCTGTCTGCCAGAGCTCATGTGAAAGCAATTTCTGCTTCAAATAGAAATCTTGAACAAATAAGGCGAAGCAGAAATGCCATCTCGTCTGTTTGTAGGCTACGGAGGTGAAGTTTATCTGCTGCACTCACAATTTGCACCTCAAGAGGAGAAAGAGGCACAGAGGGAGAGGAGAGGTGGGCCGCCAGCTGGCTCAGAACACAGGCCGTGGACCTCTCTAAGTTCAAATTACAGTGGCAAGAAAGAGTATGTTTATAATGATTTTTCCTAAAATGTGAGCTGATCATCATTATCAGTGCCACGTGGGTTAGACAGGCATCTAGACCAGAGAAGGGGATGGTTCTTTACCCAGATAGACAGATGGGCATCCCTACCAAGAGAAAGGAAGGAGCCAGACCCAGAAGTGATGGCCAGAAGCTCATCAGTTGTGAAAGACGTTGCAAGGGGATGTGTTATTCCCCTAGGACGCTAGATGGCCGTCCGTATCGCTGCCCATTTGGGAACCAGCAGGGAATGCTGGAAGATGTATTCCAGCAACACAGCCTTGCTGGGGACCTTTGGCACAGTTAGGAGATGCGCTCCCCTATTTGCGGGAAGTACTTCCATCGAGTAATCACCCTGGCACCGGAAGTACTCCCGGGTCCTTATAAAAAGGACCGCACTCCCTTATCCAGGTGAGTCAGAGCTGGGAGGACATAGAGCAACACTCGACTGGAGGAGGGTATTGCGGAGGCGAAAGGAGAGGTGAATCGTGGAGTGAGAGAGAAATTACTTGTGCTTGTGCTACCAGTGGAGGTATTTGGTGAATAAACCTTCCATTATTTAAACTTGGGACGCTTTGTATGTCTGTTGTGGTGGATGGCCAGTGCCCATGCCCGGCCAGGACAACCCTTCTGTACATGATCCGGGGGAACAACCAACCATGGGCAATACGACATCTTCCCTGGAATGCTTGGTGGCAGTAACCCTGAGTTGCATCGTGGCCACAGGCATGGGATTTCAGTGGCCACCACCAGGGGGAGCAGCACAGCCTCCTGAGCCCATATGGACAGAAGTGCAGCCGGATGCTGGTCATCAAACACCTGAAGCACTTCCGGGATGGCTATAAATGGAGCCAGCAACCACCACTCAAGGAGCCAGAGTTGGGAGGAGGGGGACAAAGCTGTCTGAGAGGAGTGAACGATTCAAAGAAGAAGATTTTGTCTTGGTGTATTGCTTGTGTGTTGACCCTGCGGGATACGGGGAAGATTTGCTCCCACAGGTGAAGAAAAATAAAGAAACATTTATTTGGTTTTTAAGTGTGCCTCCGGTGTTATTCTGTGTCGGATCAGTGCTCATATAGCGCCTTTTTATCACACTGTGCTTTGGAGTTTGTGGCTCGCTGAAGCCCCCAGTCCTATCACATCATGTTACGTCACAAGTTATGGCCAAACAGAATGTGCTTACGCTAATAACACCCAACAATTCCAGTCTTTCATGTCTTTAGTGAACACTCCCACCAAACATCCACAGTGTGCTCTGGAAAAACTCAGTGAACCTTTGGATTTAAGAACTGACAGGACCTCCTTTTGGAAGCTTCCGGTAGCTGTGGATTCAGGGGGAATTCCGGACCATTCTTTCTTACAGAATTGCTTCGTTTCAGCCTTATTCTTCGGATGTCTGCTGTTAGAAGCTCTCTTGAGGTCCTGGGCTCTGACTGGCCCACTCCAAACATTTGGTTTTCTTGTTTTTTAATCCATTCTCTAGTAGATGTACTTCAATGTTTAGGGTCTTTGTCCAGCTGCATCACTAAACTGGTAGATAGCCCCCCTGACTTTGATGTCAGTGATGGCAAGCAGTCCTAAATCCTGATGTTCTTTCCACCATACCTCACCGGTGGGATGATGGTTTCATGTTGTTATAACCACCAGGGGGCACCCTTGAGCCAAAACCTCAAACACAATAATACTCGAAACACATTGAGGTTTAAATTAAAGATATTTATTAAACCACAGGCACACTTCACCCTTCCAAATCACAATCCCAGTAGCAATAAATCAACCAGTTTTCTTCCTTCCTCCAATTGAGTGTCACCCGCTGCCTCCCAACTCTGACTCCTTTAGGTGCAGTAAGGGGGCGCTCTTTTAAAGTCACCCCGAGAACTGCTTCCTGTTTCCAGTCCTTTAAAGCACCTCCGGGTCGTACACGGATCAGGGCAATCCTCCCCCCAGCAGAGCCCTCTGGTGGTTCACAAAGGTCCGGACTCCAACTCCCATACCACCCTGCAGGGGTCCTAAAGAGCCCTGAGGAACACTGCCACCTGTTGTGAAGGATGCTGGGAACCGTACACACGGCTTTGTCTCCCCCAGGGCACTAGATGGCAGCCTTCCCACAGGGCATCTTGGGAAGTGGAGTTTATCAACGCAGCCCTGTTGGGTTCTGTGGGTGCCACCAGGGGGAGCTGAAGGGAGTGGTGAGCCCCATTTGTTTTGGGCTGCAACATCACCCAGAAGTACCTTACAAGCCAGAGCTTTGGGACACTGGAGGTACTACAGGGGATTACATAAAAGGAGCTGTCAGCCTCAACTCCAGGAGCCAGAGACGTGAGGAGGAGGACAATGCTTCTTGTGAGGAGTGAAGGTGCTGAAGAGATGAGAAAAGAGACAACCAAGGAACAACAAAGTGTCTGTGTGCTGAATTATACTTGTAACTGCAACTGTGATTGAAGAGTGGGAAACTCTTCTCTGTAAGAGTTTCACACAAATAAAAATCCTCTTCTTTGTGGCAGGCTGTTGTATGGGGGGAGTGAGCTGCTCACGGCGGGGTGGTACGTCTGCCCCTTCCATTATGACCTACTGGCTGTTTATAAATCCTACATTTGTCAGATCCTTACATCATGGCACCTACAACATACTGCAGTGCATTCTTCCTGAACAATTCAACCTTAGTTTCTTTAGTCCACAAAAGATTTTCCCTATTTCATAGTGGGTTGTCAGGATGGTCGATTTTTGGGAGAACAGCGGCTTCCACCTATTCAATGTTTTATGTTTAGCAGACTCGTGAACAAAAATGGCAAACATGTTCACCTCTTCCAATCTTCCTTTCAGGCCTTTAACTGTTACCCATGGGTTTGTTTTTTACCGTATTGAGTATTCTGCATTGGACCTTTTCAGTTATCTTTGCTTGGCTTCCACTTCTAAGGAGAGTAGCCATAGTACTAAAACGTCTCCATTTACACACAATTTGTCTAACTGTGGCTCCAGCCACCCCCCAATTGATCTTCTTCTGGATTAAATAATTTAGAAAATAACATGACATGACTAATTATGAGTAGACCATTAAGTGATACAAGTATTTGGCTCTATTGTGTGTGTGTGTTCACCTTGCAAAGGGCTGGCATCCCATCCAGGGATTATTCCTACCTTGTTCCTAATTCCGGATGTTACACCATTGTAAGCCCAATTAAGGCAAACATACTGGCCTATATGGGCAGCCAACAATGGCCCAATTGGGATTTGAAAATCGGGGCAAGATTAACCCAATGTAGGCAGACAGAGAGACTAAATTGGCTCATGAAAAATGTCCACACCCTAATTAGATAAAATTACTAGGGTTAGGGTTAGGGTTAGGGCCCAGGCCCCTCCTGGACCCCGTTATCATCAGAGGCGACTGTGTGCAGAGGGTGCAGACCTATAAACACCTGGGAGTGCAGCTGGATGATAAATTGGACTGGACTGCCAATACTGATGCTCTGTGTAAGAGAGGACAGAGCCGACTATACTTCATTAGAAGGCTGGCATCCTTCAACATCTGCAATAAAATGCTGCAGATGTTCTATCAGACAGTTGTGGCGAGTGCCCTCTTCTATGTGGTGGTGTGCTGGGGAGGCAGCATAAAGAAGAGGGACGCCTCACACCTGGACAAACTGGTGAGGAAGGCAGGCTCTGTTGTAGGCACGGAGCTGGACAGTTTGACATCCGTAGCAGAGCGACGGGTGCTGAGCAGACTCCTGTCAATCATGGAGAATCCACTGCATCCACTGAACAGGATCATCTCCAGACAGAGGAGCAACTTCAGTGACAGACTGCTGTCACCGTCCTGCTCCACTGACACACTGAGGAGACCCCACACTATGCGACTCTTCAATTCCACCCTGGGGCTAAACGTTAACATTATACAAAGTTATTGTTATATCATAACAAAAATAAAAAAACGGTTTTCGGTATGAACTGTTATACCTCCCAGCAATACTTGTGAATTTCCCCATGGGATTAATAAAGTATCTATCTATCTATCTATCTATCTATCTATCTATCTATCTATCTATCTATCTATCTATCTATCTATCTATCTACTTATCTGAAGGCGGAATTCAAATGCATAGAGCAGCAGAAACATAAAGAAACAAATATATAGACTCATAGGACAGATTTGTGGCAGATGAAATTGAATGTCAGTAAATGTAAAGTATTACACATAGGAAGTAAAAATGTGAAGTTTGAATACACAATAGGCGGTCTGAAAATCGAGAGTCCACCTTATGAGAAGGATTTAGGAGTCATAGTGGACTCTAAGCTATCGACTTCCCAACAGTGTTCAGAAGCCATTAAGAAGGCAAACATTATGTCAGGTTATATAGCGCCTTGACGTGTGGAGTACAATTCACAGGAGGTTCTCCTCAAGCTTTATAACACACTGGTGAGGCCTCACCGGAGTACTGGGTGTAGTTTTGGTCTTCGGGCTACAAAAAGGACATAACAGCACAAGAGAAGATCCAGAGAAGAGCGACTAGGCTGAGTCCAGGTTTACAGGGGATGAGTTATGAGGAAAAGATTAAAAGAGCTGAGCCTTAAGGAGATGAAGAGGAGACCTGACTGAACGGTTTAAAATTATGAAGGGAATTAATCCAGTGGATCGAGATGGTGACTTTAAAATGAGTTCATCAAGAACACAGGGACACAGTTAGAAACTTGTTAAGGGTAAATTAACACCACACTGGCTACCATTTCCAGCAACTTTGCTGCACTCATCAAAAGGCAAGTCCAGTCTCTCCTCTGGCCCTTCTTGTCCAGCCCCACCGTGCTGTCAGACCAGTCCAGTTTATTGACATGTATACAATACAATACAATACAATTTATTTTTATAAAGCCCAAAATCACACAAGGAGTGCTGCAATGGGCTTTAACAGGCCCTGCCTCTTGACAGCCCCCCAGCCTTGACTCTCTAAGAAGACAAGGAAAAACTTCCAAAAAAACCCCAGTAGGGAAAAAATGGAAGAAACCTCAGACAGACCTCAATATGTGCGTCTTGGGAACTGCAGGTCTGACATCGTGTGCAGCAATACAGGGGCGCCGCAGGGGACTGGACTTTCTCCGGTCCTGTTCAATCTATATACATCAGACTTCCAATATGACTAGGAGTCCTGCCACGTGCAAAAGTTCACTGATGACACTGCTATGGTGGGCTGCATCAGAAGTGGGCAGGAGGAGGAGTACAGAAAGTTAATCAAAGACGTTGTTAAATGGTGCGACTCAAACCACTTACACTTTAACACCAGCAAGACCAAGGAGCTGGTGGTGGATTTTAGGAGGCCCAGACCCCTCATGGACCCCGTGATCATCAGAGGTGACTGTGCAGAGGGTACAGACCTATAAATATCTGGGAGTGCAGCTGGATGACAAATTGGACTGGACTGCCAATACTGATGCTCTGTGTAAGAAAGGTCAGAGCATACTATACTTTCTGAGAAGGTTGGCATCCTTCAACATCTGCAGTAAGATGCTGCAGATGTTCTACCAGACGGTTGTGGCGAGTGCCCTCTTCTACGCGGTGGTGTGCTGGGGTGGCAGCATAAAGATGAAAGACGCCTCACGCCTGGACAAACTTGTTAAGAAGGCAGGCTCCATTGTAGGATTAAAGTTGGACAGTTTAACATCTGTGGCAGAGCGACGGGCACTAAGCAAACTCCTGTCAATCATGAAGAATCCACTGCATCCACTTAATAGTGTCATATCCAGACAGAGGAGTAGCTTCAGTGACAGACTTTTGTCACCGTCCTGCTCCACTGACAGACTGAGGAGATCGTTCCTTCCCCACACTATGCGACTCTTCAATTCCACCCGGGGGAGTAAATGCAAACATTAATTTTATTTTAATTCTTTTCATTTTTATTACTATTTAATTTAATATTGTTTCTTTGTATCAGAATGCTGCTGCTGGATTATGTGAATTTCCCCTTGGGATTAATAAAGTATCTATCTATCTATCTATCTATCTATCTATCTATCTATCTATCTATCTATCTATCTATCTATCTATCTATCTATCTATCTATCTATCGAAAGGAAGTTCAAAGAGAGACCCCTTTCTAGGTAGGTTGGGCGTTCAGTGGGTGTCAAAAAGAAGGGGGTCAATACAATACAATACACAGAACAGAACAATCCCCAACACCGTATAAAAATAAAAAGTACGTAGCAGAATTTAACAGTAGGTGATATCCCATAATATGATTTGGACTTGTTTAGAGTCCTGGAGACCTCAAACATCAAGCTGCCTCCCCCCATTTGGCCTTTCCACGGCTGAAACAGTGCTGGGCCGGCCAATCTGATGAAAGGACTCCTCTTTCCCATGATTCCTGCGATCCTCCATCAGGGATGACTTTACTTTAGGCAGGCAAAACAACTTGGCAGGTATGCCATGGCACCAAGTGCCACATTTGAGTACCAAGAAGAGAAACAGAATAGGTAATGGTTAGTATCCAGTTATAACTATCACATTACTAATGTTTTAGTGCTAATGACTGACAACAGAGATGCAGTCTGTACAGTTAATCAGCAGCTCTAGTCAGGGTGTGCTAAACTGAAGTTGTGAGTCTTCAGCCGGGATTTGAAAGCTGAGACCAAAGGGGCATCTCTTATAGTAGCAGGCAGACCACTCCACAGTGTAGGGGCCCTGTAACTAAAAGCTTGACCTCCCACTGTTATTTTATTAATCCTTGGAACCCTAAGCAGACCGGCATCTTGAGATCTTAATGTGCGCTCAGGTTTGTAAGTCATGATAAGTTCAGACAAGTAAGCCAGACCTCAGCCATTTAATGCTTTATATGTTAAAAGGAGGATTTTGAAATCTGCCCTAAACCTAACCGGGAGCCAGTGTAATGATTTAGAAGCCAGTGTAAGGATTTGTAGCTCTGTACCACTTCCACGTCCCCCCAGTGAATTCTAACAGGTCTCAGAAGGCTTCTTGGTATGCCTGAAGTCCACCACCAGCTCTGTTGTCTTGCTGATGCTGAGTTGCAACTTACTGTTCCTACTCAACTTTCCTGCACAGCGACTCGTCTCCATTGCAGACTATGATGGGGGCATCATCTGAGGTCCTCCCATCTTTGCTCCTCAAATACCCTGTCTTTTGTGGATACCAAATCTTAATTACAATCACCCGTTCACATTTTCTGGCCCTAATTTACCAACCCCGTACCAACTTTTTTTGGAATGTGTTGCAGATCTGAAACATCCATTAACGAATGAAATGAAGACAAAACATAAAATATCTTGGGTACCTACTGTCTGCAACGAAATAAAAAATCAATGTACATTTATAAAATCACTAAATTTTTTTTTTTATTTCCATTTTCCATACCATCCAACTTTTTCTGATTTGGAGTCGTAGGTAACAGTGGTAGACAAGACATCAGTGGAGTACCGGTGACGGATCTTACAACACTTCACGAAGGGAGTAGAACGCCATTAGTAGAAGAGGATTTGGATTGGGATTAAATGGAAGCATAGCCAAAACAAAATGAATGAAGACTGGTGAGTAAGAAGAAATGGTATCACTTTAGATTAGGTGTCCCTAATTACTTTGTACAGCATAATAAGGGGCACCGAAGAAACAAAGAGATTGGAATATAAAGGTCAAGTGATGGAAAGAGTGTGTGGGGGGCTGCACTGATACAACGCATTCCCAGACCCACCACACGATGAACCACCTCAGGACCCCAAATTAGGACCCGAGTACACCGAGTGACACCTCACTGCAGCAGTGTGAGGCTTTTTAACGGCGGCTGGGGGGCCAATCCTGCCCCCGACCCCCCAAAGTTTTCCTTTGCAGGTCGGAGGACCCACATGCAGGGCTGGATGAAGGTTAGCGTCATACCCAGGACAAAGCAATTGCAGGTTTAAGGGCCTCGCTCATGGGCCCAACGGATTAGAGTCACTTCTGGTGTTTACGGGATATGAACTGGCAGCCTTTCGATTGCCAGCGCAGATCCCCAGCCTCAGAGGCACCAAATGTAGAGAGGAGCGAGGTTCACATATTTGAGAAGCAAGTCTGAGGTGAGAGAGATCAGGTTTAAAGTTAGAAATGTTGCAGACACAGAGACGTCAAACTGTGGACAAAATGAAGAGTCTAAAGCACGGTCATGGTGTCGGTAGCCTTGTTTGGAGCTGAAAGCTGGACATTCAGCCAAGCATTTAACCCTTAAACAGCCGCAACCGGCAATAGTCGGTTCCCAATGCAATTTGCCAGCACGCCAGAGCTGATCAGTCAGTGCTGTACATTCGTTGAGCAGCCAGCTAATGACCACTGGCGCCCCCTAGTGAATCAGCATCACTGTCTCTGGGCTTCAGCGTCAGCGTTGGCCTCTGTGTGCTTGGGTGCAGCCAGTTCAAGAGCAGTTGGCTCGGTGATTTACTGAATTTCATCAATGGCGTCAGTTGTACCTTTTGCATACAGTCATATGAAAAAGTTTGGGAACACTTCTTAATTCTTTGGATTTTTCTTTATCATTGGCTGAGCTTTCAAAGTAGCAACTTCCTTTTAATATCTGACATGCCTTATGGAAACATTAGGATTTCAGCAGTGACATGAAGTTTATTGGATTGACAGAAAATACGCAATATGCATCATAACAAAATTAGACAGGTGCATAAATGTAGGCACCCCAACAGAGATATGACATCAGTACTTAGTTGAGCCTCCTTTTGCTCCTTTGAGCCTCTCGACGCTGTCCTCCTGTAGCCTCTGATGAGGGTCTGGATTCTGGATGGAGGTATTTCTGACCATTCTTCATACAAAATCTCTCCAGCTCAGTTCAATTTGATGGACGGCCTGCCTCAAGTGATCCCATAGATTTTCGATGTTACAGTGATCCCTTCTCAGTCGCGGAGGTTGCTTTCCAGAAGCCCCCGCGAAAGGTGAAATTCCGCAAAGTAAAAACCATATGTTTATATGGTTATTTTTATATATTTTAAGCCCTTATAAACTCTCCCACACTCTTATAAACATTTCCCGCACAGTTATACAACATAAACCCTTTATATTCTCTTAGATATTAGGTAAGATTTGTTGAAATTATGTATGTAAACACACGGTTTATATACTACGCACAAACATACGTATCGTATATCATTGAGGAGTTTTATTTAACATGTAATACAGTTTTAAACACATTGTAATTGATTAGGTAATATAAAAATAAATAAAAAATCTACAACATGTAAATATAAATAAAACCTAAATGTTATTTTAAAGATATCGAGTGTCTCCGATATCACATATGTTGCAGCCATTACGATAGACAGGCCACCAGCAATAAATACGTACAATGCAAGAAAAATTGTATAAAATGTGTGTACAGTTACACTAAACGTACGTACATGTACTAAGTACGTACAAAATTAATTATGGGTACTCACCAACAATGACACGACGACTTGTCCGATAACATTGAGATAAATTTTACCGCACAACAAAGGACAGGGTTACAGCTCTTCTAAAGGAGCCTCTTCAGGTGACTGTGGCACGTGGGCATGGCCCCAGAAGCAGTAGCAGGAGCAGATCGTTTTGGAGACGTAATGAAGGGTTTGACTACACACAAAGATAAACACAAAAGAGCACAAAAGTTAAGTTATTACACAGCAAAACACGTTGATGCTGTATGAGCGAGACAAGATGCTGGCTAAATCAAAGCGGAATCAAAAATGCTGCTATCCATCGCTGAGCCAATCAGCACCCAGGAATTTAACCGCTTCTCAGCCATCCGCCAATAGCGTCCCTTGTATGAAATCAACTGGGCAAACCAACTGAGGAAGTATGTACCAGAAGTAAAAAGACCCATTGTCCACAGAAACTCACGAAGCAGCGAAAAATCTGCAATATATATTTAGATATCCATCCATCCATTATCCAACCCGCTATATCCTAACTACAGGGTCACGGAGGTCTGCTGGAGCCAATCCCAGCCAACACAGGGCGCAAGGCAGGAATAAACCCTATATTTAGATATGCTTACATATAAAATCAGCGATAGAGTGACCCCATGAAAGTCGAAGAGCGATAGAGCGAGAGATTACTGTATTCAAGTCAAGGGACTGTGACGGCCATTCCAGAACATTGTACTTCTCCCTCTGCATGAATGCCTTTGTAGATTTCCAACTGTGTTTTGGGTCATTGTCTTGTTGGAATATCCAACCCCTGCTTAAGTAACTTCAACTTTGTGACTGATGCTTGAACATTAACCTGAAGAATTGGTTGTTATTGGGTTGAATTCATCTGACCCTCATAGGGCCCCAGTCCCTGAACTGGCCACACAGCCCCACAGCATGATGGACCCTCCACCAAATTTGACAGGAGGTAGCAGGTGTTTTTCCTGGAATGCGGTGTTCTTCTTCCGCCATGCAAAGCGCTTTTTGTTCTGACCAAATAACTCCATTTTTGTCTCATCAGTCCAAAGCACTTTGTTCCAAAATGAATCTGACTTGTCTAAATGAGCATTTGATACAACAAGCGACTCTGTTTGTGGTGTGAGTGCAGAAAGGGCTTCTTCCTCATCACCCTGCCATACAGATGTTCTTTGTGCAAATTGCACTGAATTGTAGAACGATGTACAGATACGCCATCTGCAGCGAGATGTTCTCACAGGTCTTTGGAGGTGATTTGTGGGTTGTCTGTCACCATTCTCACAATCCTGCTCATATGACGCTCCTGTATTTTTCTTGGCCTGCCAGACCTGCTGAGTTGGTTTAACAGCAACTGTGCCTGTGGCCCTCCATTTCCTGATTCCACTCCTTACAGTTGAAGCTGACAGTTTAAACCTCTGAGATGGCTTTTTGTGGCCTTCCCCTAAATCATGAAACTGAACAATCTTTGTTTTCAGATCTTTTGAGAGTTGCTTTGAGGATCCCATGCTGTCTGTCACTCTTCAGAGGAGAGTCAAAGGGAAGGAAGCACAACTTGCAATTGACCACCTTAAATACCTTTGACCACTCATGATTGGACACTCCTGTCTATGAAGTTCAACGCTTACCGAGCTCATCCAACCAAGTAATCAGCATTGAGCAGTGACAGCCATTCAAATCAGCACAATGACAAGGGGACCCACATTTGTGCACAGCCAGTTTCACATTTGATTTAATTTCATACAACTAAATACTGCGTCACTAAAATGTTTGTTCGGAAAACACCGCAGTGCTCAGATGTTCCTAGGAAATGAAAGACATACCACTGGTATCTTTTGTGTTGAAAGGAGAGTCAATTATAATGCAGGCTGAGAGGGGTTCCCAAACTTATTCATATGACTGTATCACAATAGATTGTTACAGTAGTTTTTTAATAGTTTGTACAGTTCATTGGCAGTGTGTAAAATGATCAGAGTTGCAGTAATTGTGATGCTCTTTGCATGAAAAATTATGTGCTCCATTAAAATTTCACTTTTTCTTGGTGAATTATGATGTTTCTTTAAAAAGTGCAGCAAAAACGTATTTGGCACCTGGGGGATGCATTAACCCCTCAAGTATGTGGCAGTTTAAGGGTTAAGAGAAGACCAAACGTTTTTGACCAAAGATGCTTGATACGGATTATAGGAATAAGATGGCCAAGAAAAACAAGATCAGATGGAGCCTAGTGAAACAGGCGAATCCAGAAGGATAAGATGAGCAGGACATGTATGGCTCATGAACGACTCAATGACAGCGAGAAGAGTGCAAAGATGGATTCTAGTATAGAAAGGAGAAGAGCAGGAAGGGTGAGAATTAGGTGGACAGACATGGTGAGAGAGGAAGACGGAGGCAGAGGAGCGAAGGGAAGAAATCCTGAAGAAGTAGAACAAGATGGAGAGAAGAGGGCGGAGCTTTATCACAGGTGACGATGACAGAAGCATGGCCAACTAACTACCTAACTTAATGCCTTTGCACTTATCGGTACTACTCCAGCTTTTTTTCCTTTTTATTTGTTTTATTTGCAGAGTTGCAACCCTGAACATTACTCAGTTACCCAGCTTATTGGTATCTCTGGTGCCGCTCTACCTTGGTTCACATCATACCTCAGTGATTGGCAGTATTATAGTACGTCTTCATTAGGGAATACAAATCTGCCACTACTTCATTTACACAGGGTATCCCTTAAGGGTCAGTTCTCGGTCCAATCCTCTTGGACTTCTCTATGCTCCCATTAAGTGAGATTATTCGTCTGTGCGGTTTAAGCTTCCACTGCTATGCCGATGACACACAACTTTATGTAAGCGTAACATCTTCACTTGTTGCAATGACTGACTGCATTCGGGAAATCAATCATTGGATGACAGATCATTTTTTACAATTCAATCATGATTAAAGGGCAGCATGGTGGCACAGTGGGTAGCGCTGCTGCCTCGCAGTTAGGAGACCCAGGTTCACTTCCCGGGTCCTCCCTGTGTGGAGCTTGCATGTTCTCCTTGTGTCTGCATGGGTTTCCTCCCACAGTCCAAAGACATGCAGGTCAAGTGCATTATTGATCCTAAATTGTGCTTGGTGTGTATGTGTTTGTGCCCTGTGGTGGGCTGGCACCCTGCACGGGGTTTGTTTCCTACCTTGCACCCTGTGTTGGCTGGGATTGGCTCCAGCACACTCCCATGACCCTGCAGTTAGGATATGGATAGATGGATCCTGATAAAACAGAAATCTTATTAGTTGGTGCCAAGTCTGTCCTCTCTACCCTTCGTGGGCTAAAAATTGACATTGATGGGATCCTGGTTGAACCCTCAGCATCAGTCCGTAATTTGGGTGTCATCTTTGATCAGCTTCTTCCCTTTCAATCACACATTAGCTCAATAGTACAGACAGCCTTTTTTCATCTTCGCAACATTGATCATCTGCATTCTTTCCTCGGTGTGAAAGATACTGAGACATTCATTCACGATTCATCACTATGCCCGTCTGGACTATTGCAATGCTTTGTTTTATGGCCAGTTGGTGGCACAATTGGCACTCCAGCCACCATAAAAAAACCTCACACTGATTCCATTCCATCTGAACTAGTGTGGTGCTGAGGTATCACCTGTTACACGGCTGCACTCGGGTCTAAATCTGGACCCTGAGTTGGTTTGTCGTGCGGTGGGTACGGTAATGCGCTGTATCAGTGCCCGCTCCTAACCTCTCTCTCTCTCTCGCCTGACTAAATATATCAACAGATTACAGTATGTTCAGAATTCTGCTGCTCGTCTACTTACACACACTAAAAAATCTGCTCACATCACTCCAGTCCTCTGTGATTTGCATTGCTTACCAGTCTCTTCAAGAATCAAATCTCAAATTATTCTTCTCACCTTTAAAGCCCTTCATGGTTTAGCCCCTCATTATCTGTCGGAGCTGCTGCTTCCTTACGCTCCTGCCCGTGCATTACGATCATCGGACGCTCACTTACTCACTGTACCTAAATACAGCTTAGTAACTATAGGGGGCAGAGCTTGCAGTGTGATGGCCCCTAAAATTTGGAATTCTCTCCCTCAAGCCTTCGCTAGGAAAAATCTATTATTCATTTCAAACTTCTGTTAAAAACACATCTTTTCAATGAGTATTATTCTTTTTTGTGTACAGTGGTGTGAAAAACTATTTGCCCCTTCCTGATTTCTTATTCTTTTGCATGTTTGTCACACAAAATGTTTCTGATCATCAAACACATTTAACCATTAGTCAAATATAACACAAGTAAACACAAAATGCAGTTTTTAAATGATGGTTTTATTATTTAGGGAGGAAAAAAATCCAAACCAACATGGCCCTGTGTGAAAAAGTAATTGCCCCCTTGTTAAAAATCACCTAACTGTGGTGTATCACACCTGAGTTCAATTTCTGTAGCCACCCCCAGGCCTGATTACTGCCACACCTGTTTCAATCAAGAAATCACTTAAATAGGAGCTGCCTGACACAGAGAAGTAGACCAAAAGCACCTCAAAAGCTAGACATCATGCCAAAATCCAAAGAAATTCGGGAACAAATGAGAACAGAAGTAATTGAGATCTATCAGTCTGGTAAAGCCATTTCTAAAGCTTTGGGACTCCAGCGAACCACAGTGAGAGCCATTATCCACAAATGGCAAAACATGGAACAGTGGTGAACCTTCCCAGGAGTGGCCGGCCGACCAAAATTACCCCAAGAGCACAGAGACAACTCATCCGAGAGGTCACAAAAGACCCCAGGACAACGTCTAAAGAACTGCAGGCCTCACTTGCCTCAATTAAGGTCAGTGTTCACGACTCCACCATAAGAAAGAGACTGGGCAAAACGGCCTGCATGGCAGATTTCCAAGACACAACCACTGTTAAGCAAAAGAACATTAGGACTCGTCTCAATTTTTCTAAGAAACATCTCAATGATTGCCAAGACTTTTGGGAAAATACCTTGTGGACTGATGAGACAAAAGTTGAACTTTTTGGAAGACAAATGTCCCGTTACATCTGGCGTAAAAGGAACACAGCATTTCAGAAAAAGAACATCATACCAACAGTAAAATATGGTGGTGGTAGTGTGATGGTCTGGGGTTGTTTTGCTGCTTCAGGACCTGCAAGGCTTGCTGTGATAGATGGAACCATGAATTCTACTGTCTACCAAAAAATCCTGAAGGAGAATGTCCGGCCATCTGTTCGTCAACTCAAGCTGAAGCGATCTTGGGTGCTGCAACAGGACAATGACCCAAAACACACCAGCAAATCCACCTCTGAATGGCTGAAGAAAACAAAATGAAGACTTTGGAGTGGCCTAGTCAAAGTCCTGACCTGAATCCAATTGAATTGCTATGGCATGACCTTAAAAAGGCGCTTCATGCAAGAAAACCCTCAAATAAAGCTGAATTACAACAATTCTGCAAAGTTGAGTGGGCCAAAATTCCTCCAGAGCGCTGTAAAAGACTCATTGCAAGTTATCACAAACACTTGATTGCAGTTATTGCTGCTAAGGGTGGCCCAACCAGTTATTAGGTTCAGGGGGCAATTACTTTTTCACACAGGGTCATGTAGGTTTGGATTTTTTTCCTCCCTAAATAATAAAAACTATCATTTAAAAACTGCATTTTGTGTTTACTTGTGTTGTATTTGACCAATGGTTAAATGTGTTTGATGATCAGAAACATTTTGTGTGACAAACATGCAAAAGAATAAGAAATCAGGAAGGGGGCAAATAGTTTTTCACACCACTGTATGTAATTTCTACTGTCTTGTTAATGTGTGTATTGAATTCTAAAGTGTCCTTGAGTGAATAATAATTCATTACATTTATATAGCGCTTTTACTCCGTACTCAAAGCGCTATCCACACAGGGAGGAACCAAACCCACAATCTTCCACAGTCTCCTTACTGCAAAGCAACAGCACTGCCACTGCGCCACCTGTGAGGGTACAAAAACACTACATAAATAAAACATTATTATTATTATTATTATTATTATTATTATTATTATTATTATTATTATTATTATTATGCAGCAGCACGGTGGCACAGTGGGTAGCGCTGCTGCCTCGCAGTTAGGAGACCCAGGTTCACTTCCCAGGTCCTCCCTGCATGGAGTCTGCATGTTCTCCCCGTGTCTGCGTGGGTTTCCTCCCACAGTCCAAAGACATGCAGGTTAGGTGCATTGGCGATCCTAAATTGTCCCTAGTGTGTGCCCTGCGGTACGCTGGCACCCTGCCCGGGGTTTGTTTCCTGCCTTGTGCCCTGTGTTGGCTGGGATTGGCTCCAGCAGACCCCTGTGATCCTGTAATTAGGATATGACAGGTTGGATAATGGATGTATGGATTATTATTATTATATAAAGACTTGCGTAATTGTAGCCAATATAAAACAATACTTTTTGAAGTCGCTCAAATTGTTACTTATGCTTCTACAATGTAAATCTAAAACCCAACTAAAACTGTAGTGAAAACATCGGCCAGCGTTACCAAACAAACACTTGGGCCCGTGAGGGGTTTACTGAACTCGTACTGCCAGCCATTAACCAATTTTGGTCAACGAGTGGGACATTTCCTAAGGGGGACCTTTGGTGCAGCCCTCACATTGAGACCTGTGCAGCACTTCATTTGGTTTGCCCAAACCCACACTGCTCATGGTCATTGTGTGCCCGCTAACTGGGTTAAGCTCCATCTGCCATGCAACCCTAACCCTGGGTAAGCTTGTAAAGAAGTTGGACGGTATTAACCGACGGCTGATGCATGTCTGCTGTGCTTTGTTTCCTCGTGTATCATTTATTAGCGTTATGCTTTAGTGTGGAGACCCC